>NW_005187420.1:2584070-2596625 GCF_000239375.1 Pundamilia nyererei
TTTGTGGGGTTACAAGGACGGCATGTCTCTGCATCATTGAACTGGCAAAAGAGGGTGGGTGTGTACACACACACACACACACACACACACACACACACACACACACACACACACACACACACACACTAAAGCTTTTCTTACGCCACATCTTCATAGAAGCTCTCCAGCTCGTCTCGCTGCTCAGCCAGAGAAGAGTCCAGGTCCAGATAGTTTCCACTGGGAGACAGCTGGAGGGTGCAGTCTTCCAGCTGATGGACACACAGACAGAGACATATGTGAAGATCAAGTTTAACCAATGCTGAATCACGACAGAGCTCAGCTGTGAACAGATTTGTTTGTGTGTGAAAAGCCGAGGCAGAGCGAGGGACACCGATCTCTGGTGTCAGTAGAAACCGATCCTGCAGCCGCTGCTGCAAACAAACAAAACTGACTCGACCGGTTTAACCGATGAGGTCTGTGGATCTTTGCCTCTATATTCATGTGGGAGAAAGTAATCTGCCCGGATACTGGCTAATCTGGATGAGTCTCACACTAAAGCTGCACCCAGATTTCTAAAGGATCATCCAGCCTCATAAAGCTGAAGACATTTTGAGATTTGGTAACTAATGCGAGGACACCTGCTGTCCGAATAAATCACAGACTGAAAACAGTCACATTTATGGCAAATACAACAAGATGCAACAATCCTCCAATATCAGGAGTCACACTTTATGCAAAATTTAAGCCACCAACTTCAATTAGCTGATCAATAACAGCTTTTCTGCATGAGTGATTCATGCATTTATTTACAGCACAGTGTAGGACAGCTGTAGATCCGATGCTTGGCTGCGACTTTTATTTTGTGTCAACTCTAAAGCCACAGGACAAGAAAAACTCCTGACGTTGATTTACTCCAGGATCATATCGATCCATGTTGTCCTGCGTCAGAGAGAAATGCCATTTATACTTCAATATATTTATTATATTCTTGTTAAAAACAATGGAGTCCCGGTGAATCAATGTAATGTAATGAGACACAATGCTGTCAAATTCAAGAGCGGCAGAAAACACTCGACTGTTGTGCCGATGCTTTAGCTCAAACAAATGCGATTCCTCCACCGTCGCTTCTGCAGAACGCCCGATTTTACTGAATTTACATGACATGTAAATATTCTGGCTGACTGGAAAAATAAAGACAAAGCGAATTATCAAGAATTAACCACGACCATTATAAAGCTGGACTGTATAACAACTCAATTGTACTTGTATATAAATAATTCATAACAATGGGCATCTCAGGACACTTTAGGAAGGTACCAATCCACCAACATCGTTCAACAGAATTAGCTAAATTAGCTCCTCAACATGTCCTGAAGTTCTCCAGAGGCCTGGTAACAAACTAATCCTGTGATTCAGGTGTGTTGATCCAAGGTGAGATCTAAAACCTGCAGGGACACCGGCCCTCGTGGACTGAGATTGCCCACCCCTGGTTTAGCTTCCTATTCTACTTTTCATCACTAAGAACCACAAGAAAGCCCACAGTCTGAAACTGAACAGCCATGTAGGGAAATGTAGGAATAATATGACGCTAATAGGTCTTTAATATTACCGTTTCATAACTCACGAGTAGTTTTCCAGAATGTAAATGATAACATTAGAGACACGGGAGGTTTCTAATTTTTATAGTAAGCAGTCATGCATATTTGTTTAATGTGTTTGTTGAAGGAGACACTGATTAAAGTGACTCAAAGGTTCCTTGCAGTGTTAACAGAGGCCAGTGTAATGCCATCAGATTAGTCAATGTGTTTCTGAGGTTAAATACAGTAACTTCAAATTTAATCTGAGTTTAGCAGCAGGAAACAGGAGTCATCTCGCCCTTTGTCTTTAAAACATGTCTGCAATTTAACTGACTCGTGTATCTGGTTGTATTGCTAAATATAACAAGGTATTACCTGCAGAACAATGGAAATGCACGCAGTGCTTTCATGTTATACATTCTTCCCTTTGGCAGTGAAAATAATTGGTCCCAGCACAGAACCCTGGGGAACTCCATGACTAACCTCTGAGTGAAGATATAACTTGGATTTTTATTATTGAAACTGGAACACATCATTCAGAAAAATCCATGTAATCTGTAATAAAACCGACTGCTTCATGCAAACAAAGTTGGTTTAGGCTGAGAGAAGCTAATTAGTAACCGTCGCTGCTGTAAATGTTTTACAGCCATTTCTAAAGCTGGAGCTGATGTGTGACATTTGTGCTGTTGGATAATCGTACAGTTATTCAGCCGTCGTACCGTCAGCTGTAAAACATGAATGCTGCTCGCGTCAGACGTTATTCTGTTTATTTTAGAAATGGCTGTTTAACCCCTCCCTCCTTTTGCATCTGTGGTTTCTATACTTTCACTGATTTTATTTACATGTGACAGAAAGTTGCTTTACAAAACCGATCCAACAGGTCACACACGCTCTGTGTTTTCTGGGGCAGTATGCAACAGGAATGTGTTTTTTACTCTCTCAAACAGTAAACGGGTCTGATCCACATCAGCTTCATGTCTATTTATAGCCGCCCTGCTCGGCCTGGCAGCATGTTTGTAGCAGAGCCATGGCCAGGTACAATAATCAGTTATCAAACACATCAGGTCTGCTTTTGAGTGTCAGACTCTAGACCTGCAGGTCCACATTCTTCTTCTCCAACAACACAGATCCTTCCCGTCAGCCTGGAGCTGCACGGAGGAGGCGGAGGAGGCTCACCTCCACATTTTTAACTGATGGTGTAACTGCAGGTCACGTGGTTGTTCGTGGATTTACATTTTCTTCGCTATAATTTTCAGTAAGGATTTAAAGAAGACCTGAAAGTGAACTTGGACAGTGACCATAAAAGCAGCTCCAAACATCCCTCTGACTCAATCTGCACATTTTCAGGTTTAACTAATTTTACATCTGAGTCTACAAAAACCTTCCTTTTCTGTGAAAAGTTTGTTGAGTTTGCACTCACATTTTATACAGAGTAGTCTAAGGAGCTGGGAAAAAAGCGACTGGACTGCTTTAAGTTTCTTGAAGACGTTTCATCCAAGGAGCTTCTTTAGTTCTAAAACCAATTGGTTGCAAATGCCAGATTATTAAGGCCTACTGGGAGTGTCCCTAAGAGGGTTGTTGACTGACTATTGATCATCTGAGTGTAGGTCATTATCAGCCAAGGTTTCAGGCTAACCCATAGTGAGACCACGCCCCACCCTGTCATGTGATCTATTGAGATTAAATGGCCCAGGATGCGAGTGGGCGTTAAGGCGTCTGGGAAGGATCTCAAAACTGGATTATAGATGGCACAGTGGGTGTCATAAGCCCCGCCCTCTGTTCAAAGATGGTTGTTCACAGTGGACATAGATGCTTCTTTCACTCCTCTTTCAAACCATCTGTCTTCAATGTCCAAAATGTAAACATTGGTATCCTCAAAAGAGTGACCTTTGACCTTTATGTGCAAACTGAAGAAGCTGCTTCTCGCATGAGAGGTGAAATGTCTTCAAGAAACTTCAGTCCAGTCGCTTTTCTTTCCAAGCTCCTTAGATTACCAAGACCTGGACACTAAGAACCTTCAGACTGAGAGCTTTTCTAGTCTTACCGACCACTCAAGGCGCTTTAACACCAAGTCACATTTGAACCATAGAGCACATCTACCTCACATCCATGGTAATCTAGAATCTCCAGTTAAGCTAACAAGTGTTTGGACCGTAGGAGGAAGCTGGAGTACAGACACAGGAAGCACACACAGACTCTCCATCTCACCAGGATTCTGCCCAAATAAAGGAGTTCGGCTGTGAGTGTTAGTATTTTACGGTGACCTCCATGAAGTGGAGACAAAATGGTTAAAAATGTTTTTTAACCTAACATCTTAGAGTGGACAGGAATGGCTTAAACACATACGCACGTTGTGGCGCCTTCCTCCTCCAACTTCCCCCCTCTCTTGGTCCTCATTGATTAGCATCCTATTGACCCACTGGGTCAAAATGTAGATGCTTCCGTTATGCAGAACTGTGTCATCACTGTATTTATTATTTTGCAAAACCAAACAGGAAAGGTTGAAGAACACGCCACCTTTTCTAATTTGAATCAGCTGGATTAGATGCCCTGCTACAAACTCTGAGGACAGAGACGGTAACCGTGCAAAGGATTCACTCCGAGCACGAGTTTGTGTTCTTGGGCTGCACAATTAGTCAAATCTAAATCTCAATCACAATTTTGGCTTCCCACAATTAAACTAAATACTAAAAAGCGTGCTCTGCCAATATAATGCAAAGCAAAGGCAAATGAAGCCTAATACTGTGCCTGATGACATGGCTGAATGTGCCGATGACAGCTGTTCCCTGTTCCAGTCTGTATGAGTAACAAATCATAAAAGACAGATTTACAACAGCCTGTCAAAACAAACATCAAATGTCTGACACAGCAGGAAGTGAAGAGCTTGCCTCCTGAAGGGGATCATCATCCATTGTTTGGAATTACTTCAGATTTGGGGCAAGTGACGTTAACCTGGAAAGAATCACATACAGAGAGTGCTGCAGAGTTGTAACACAAATAACACACAACTGCCTGAAAACACAATGCAGTGGTTGCAAATGCGCCTCGTCCAACATCAGCTCGGACGAGTCTGTACAGCGCATCGGCCTATCAGCGCATCCATCCAGCTCCCACCAGCCAATCACATTTGACTTGATTCTAGATAAGAGTCCAGTAAACACGGGGAGTAACGAAGGCTTTGGGAAGACGTTGAGCTGATTGGACGCCTGATACGTTATCCTCTCTCTGTTCATTTGTGGCAACAGCTGACAGGGGAAATTAGAAGAGGCCCCTCAGCTGTTTTGTTCACATTCATCGTGCAGGTACAACAAATGGAGTGAAACCTTTACCAGGACACGCTCTCATGCCAGGTCAATAAACACCTCGTCTGTCTGCAAAGAAGTTCTAATTGACAGGAACGTGCCATGACAGAAAAGTGAAAGTGGTGCCCGGATGACTTTGTGTTTTATTTAATTTATGAATTGTATTAGAGCAGTCGTCTGTCTGAACTGGTTTGGTTGAGGAGAAAGAGGAGAAGGCGAGACGTCACGCACTGCCTAAACTAAATGAAGTATTTAGTAATGACAAAACATATGTGGAGAATCTTGTGCCGTGTGTGCCGAATGCAAGACGGGACAAACTCAGACGGTTTCCCGCGACACTGTCTGGAGATCATGTGCAAACAGCTTTACACTCGATTTAAATAAACACTGCTGCTAATTTACTTTGATCCTCTTTAAAGCCGACACTGAGCGTATGAAACAAAACTCATCGACAGACTGTTTGTGCAACTGCTGCCTACAAATTTTAGGAAGGAAAAGCCTGTTCAGCTCTTATCAACACATTGCTCTTAGTATTACATCCGTCCATGCATCCATCCGAGCTTATCTGCTGTTTACAGGTCCCACCCTTTTCCTCCAAAAACCAGGCAGTGAAGCAGGAGGACGACGATGAAATAGAACCAGCTTCGTGCAGCACAGCAGATGTAATGGCTGTGTACCATTCTCACTATCTCACTGAATCTATCAAGGAGGCGGGGAGCTGCCTCAGGTCGAGCCCTGGGGCAAGATGGGAACAATTAGGGGGTCAGTGGAGGAATGTAATCTATAGGGACCAGCGTTCTCTGGTGCTTATCTGATGCTCGAAATTCCAGCCGGGCTCCGGCCGCTTCGCGGCAGGCTGGTGTCGGGCTCACATGATGGCTATGAATCTTTGAAACAGAACTTCCTTTTTTAGAAAGTGAGAAATCAGCACTAGTGTTTCACAGAAACAGTGCAGAACATGTTCAAACAAAGACTGCTGAGCAATGATTGCTTCATCCTTCTTTTAACAACTGCAGAGGGAAAAAGAGCAAAATGTGACGTCAATAAGATGGATGAAGGAAAAACTTTAAATCATACCGCTGTAACTTTTCAACTATTAGCAATAATACATATCTGAAAGTCTGTACCTGGCAGCTCACACGGATATTTCTATTGTTTTTGTGCGCAGCGCTGTAACGTCTCACCTTCCAAACCCAAATCACTATTGAATGCTCGTAGTTACTGTAGTCTGATTACTGTCTAAAGCGGCACAGTTACATTTCTTCTACATTCTTTCGAGCATTAACGGAAACATGAGGAGTTTCTCAGTTTGAACAAGTGTGGCTCTAAAGCCTCCATCAGCTCCTAGAAGTTACGGGTCCCATTTCCTTGTCTGCAGCTATGACCACGGTAGCTTGAGGCTGAAGCTTGTGAGAGCTTTTGATCGCTTGAAAGCTGGAAATTTGTCCTGGAAAACTACTTGTGCATTTATGGCAGTCGGGTTAAGACAGATGAGGGGAACTATGAGATTCATCATCAGTAAATTGCTCTTGTGACGCTGACTGGATGGACTAACCATTAAAACACATCTTCAGATATGTCATCGTCATGCTTCGGTTTCACTGTTAAAGCTGTGTTTGCACTGCAGGGACTAGGAGGCTTTGGAAGAGCTCAGTGCGTTTCCACTGCCGGGACTCTGTTCTTCACTGGCAAAGAAACCGCTTTACAAAATAAATGTCTGAAGGAATTATTATCTTAAGGTTCTGGAACTTTTTGGGTCAGCCTTGCAGCTCGAAACGCTCCTGATTGGTGCTCACCACTATTATTAAAAATAAAAAATATGTAGTTGTAGCTAATGCGTTTGTTTACTATGCTGTGGCCTTACAGCAGCATGCCAAACATGGACTGAAAATAAGGTGTAGTAGAGTCGTGCACAAAAATGACATGTGTGACTCATCTGGAGCACAAATGCAGAGAACCAAAGGCCAAAGGTGAACAAGGCTCCTGGGACTAAAGGTTGTGAGTACACTGGGTTTCATGGCAACTTCCATTCTTTTGTGTTAACACCAGATGAAACAAGGTCTAAATTAAGCTCCAAGTTTTACCTCCAAATAATTCCTGATCCAACTTTCTTTCATAAGTACGTGCAGCTTCCTGCCAGGGCTTGCAGCTCTGAACATTTCTGACTGGTTCAGTTATTTGGAGTTTTTTCAACTATTTTTTCAAAGACCATTAAAAAAAATTTTTTTTAAAAAAATACTAAAACTACAACATGGAGTTACAAAAGACAGATGGAAATGACCACACAGTCCAAGCTTCATTAGGCTGTAACAGTGAAGAAGAAATGCACGGGTACAGACAGTTGTGAGCAGCTCTTGGTGTGTGAAAATAATGCAACTTTAATTCAATTCCAATTAAATGCAGTGGAACTTTATATAGCATCAAACAACACCTCAAGGTGCTTTATTTTTAAAAGGTAAAGACCCTAAAACAATAGGAGAGAAAACCGTAACAACCAGGCGACCCATTATGAGCACGCATTTGGCGACTGTGGGAAGGAAAAACTCCCTTTTAACAGGAAGAAACCATCAGCAGAACCAGGCTCAGGGTTCTGCCGCAGATAAAATACTTATTATAAATACCTGTGATAAAAACCTTTAAAAATTAAATAAAGACAGAATGTGAAGAAAAAAAAGATGCTTCTTTATGTACAAGGCTGCACTTTAGTGTAATACCACTTTTCACCACAAGGTCGTAAAACGAGTGTATCTCTTTTAACCAAACACGTAACTAAGAAGACATAAGGGTCTGGAAAAAAGGCTGCGCTAAAATAAATAAATAAATATTTGACTTGTAATAAACTCCGCCTGACAGTGGACTAATTAAAACGTGCAGAGTGTCATTACAAACGGCAGCTTTAAAAACAGCCCTTGCTTTTCTTGATAAGTCAGGTAAATAATGACGTTCTCAAGGAGCTTTAGTAGGAGTGAAATCAAAGATGGCAACTTTAGCTTCTTGGAAATTTTGTGGAAATTAGGTTCGTGTACAGCGGTTGTCATGAAAACCATCCAGCCTCAGAGAAATCTGCTCTGAAGTTAGCCTGTAAGTTTCCACAGCTTCATAATGCTACCTAATGTCAGACAGTCCCACAACACTGGCACCATCAGGGCTCACTCAATTATAACACTGCTGCTAATCTTCATTTAACAGGCTGCAATTAAAAGCTTCTTGTATTACAGCCCATCATAAACTCTGTAGCCAAAAGTCATTTAGATGTTTCTGACAGTCGCCCATTAAAATTAACCTCATTTCATTTTGACGCTTAAACCAGACGCCGCTTTTCTCAGCAATGTTACGCAATCACTTTATTGTGCCGTGTTCTTCAGACCATCAGAACTGTGGAATGTGTGCTTACACGTAACATGACTAACTGCAGTGTAACAGCATGCTGACATAATGCTGAGTGAGCCTGAGTGACATGACGCTGCAGTCACTTCCTGTTTGGAAAAACAGACTCCTTAGCACAAAGAAGCATCATTAGTCACCCAAGCAACAGGAAACAGGACCACGGAGCTTATTCCGCTTTTCCAAACAACGACGCATTAAATTCACCATTTTCAGCCACATTTTCAGCTCCCTGACAGAATGGACCATTGAGAAGCGGAGCAACACGACTTCTCACAATAATTTCATGAGGCAAAACTGCACATACATAGCTTCAAAAGGCAGGAAGACTGCTTCTTCATTTTGAATCAATCCAGTTTTATTTATACAGTCCCTGTTCACAACAATCACCTGTAGACACTTCCCAGTGATACAAATGTTCAGAAGATCCAGTATGAGCAGCACTTTGTGACAGTGGGGAGGAAGAAGTTCCTTTAAACAGGAAGAGACCCTTAAGGTCTGCCTCCCATTCTACTTTCAGAAAAGCAGGAACCACAAGTCAGCCTGCAGGCTGAATAATATTATTCTATGAGGTCTTTACAATATGACACGGCCTGATCATTCGGTTTGAGAGGGAAATAATAGGACACAAGTCCCCCCACAGCTTTCAGGCATTAAATGAAGATGACATAAAATGGTCTTTTTGATGAAAGAAACGATTTGGTCTTAAACCCGTGATGAACACAGAGTCAGCAGGGTTCACCCTTTAGGGAAGATAACCAAGAGTACAAAATGTTGTTGACATTTCAGTCTGAACGCACAGGGTGCTGAGTGTTTTGGTTTTTTCCTTTGAGACTTCCCGGTGGGGTCATTCAGGTCTACCTTCTGTCCCCGAAATAAACCTGGAGTTACAGTTTGTTAGTTTAACCTTTTCCACTTAGCTTACCTTCACTGCACCTGCACTTATTCAGTTCCGAACCTTTCATCTTTCTGAAGGCACATTATGCATTTTTATATTGCCTTCTGCACCTTTTCCATCTCGATTAAACAGGCGGCTTTATTTTGTCTCAGGGTGCTGCTGAATGCCTCTGCTGTGAAAATAACCCTGCAGTGACGTTAAAGCCTTATTGATTATGTTCTGATCGATTCTGAATCCCTGACAGAGAAAGGGGGCTTGGGACTAAGGAAAAAGCTCACGTGGAAAATCAGACTGAAAAAAAGAGAAACGGATACAAGTCTAATTAAAACGTTTTCTACTTTAATGAGGAGCAGGTTGATAAAGTCCTGTTTCTCTTACACTTGTATTGATTTCAGTATTAAATGTGTAAAAGGAGCAACAGCTGCTATCCTGTTGAACGACTCGCGTTTCGGCTCCAACTCGGACGCACCAGGCTGTATGGTTTTAAAGTCCGGTGTGTTTTTGGACTGCAGCAAACATCATAAACGCCTCTTTGACACCTGAAAACTGTCGCCTGCCTCGGATAATTCGAGGCATTTAAAACTTATTCCCACCCCAGCCTCTCTGTCCGGTCCGGTTTCGCAGGTTTCCCCGTAAAGGTTTAAGCTCCCCGGCAGGACTGGCGTTAACCAGGTAGTCCCGTCAGTGACCCACCTTCAGCGGCGGCTCCAGCAGCTTGTGGATCCCGGCGATCTGCTCGCTGAGCTGCAGGTTCTCTTCCAGGTTCACCGTCGGAGGTCTCCGAGGTTCGGGGAAGTTTGTGCAGATAAACGGATCCGAGTCCTCCAAGTACTGGACCCGGCAGACGATGGAGGCCATGGCCATGCGCCCGTGACCCGACTGCGGCTGTAGAAGTGCGAGCTGTCGGCGAAGGTCCGTCCTCCGCTGGAAGCAACTTTAAATGAGAGGAGAAAGTTTCAGCTCCAGATATAAAGCCGCCACACTCACTTCCGGCGCCTTCAAAGTAAAACTAAAGTGTAAAAGAAAAAGAAATGATTCAAAAGAACACTTTATTGATGATGAGATTATTTCTTATTTATTTCTTATTTTCATCAGATCTGGATTAGGTTATAGATCATATTTCTTAGTGCATATCAGTGAACTCACCCTCCAATCTGCTCAGACCACCCAAAGTTACCCGTATGAGATCACACTAAAAGACCAAGTTTTTTTTTACTTAGATTGAGGCATTTGAATGGTACTTTTATTCTAATTAAAATTATACACAAAAGGTCTGACAAAGTATACTTCAAGATAATCAGATAGCAATACAAGACCCACTTCAGGAAAATCCTAATCTCAGTATTCACTGACCGTTAGTTGGACTAGTCACTGATAACTTGTGTTCTTGTTTGCAGCAAATGCTGCATTTTTTATGCAGACTGGTGGTTTTTGGTGTCAACCAGAAAATAGTCCACCAGGCTGTGCCAGAGACCATCATAAGGTTTAGGATGTCACTGCGGGGTGGCACGCTCTCTGTGCGATTGGCTCAGTCTGTCATGAAAGTGATGGCGAGGACTGAACGTCTATGATCGGTCCTGTCAGATTGATCACATGTCCTCTATGCAGAGTATGAGCCGAGTATTGGCTTCTGTATGTCGCAGAACATACGGTGAACTGCTTTTAAACTTCATTCATGTTAGTCAAGCTTTTCAGCAAGTTTTTAAAAGTTATCTGCACATTAAAAAATGTTTATTGATTCTTTGTGAACGCAGGTGACAGAAGCTGATCACAGGTGGTATTGTAGTTTATGTTGGTTACATATAAGAAAACATATGTAACCAATCAAACTGTCACGGGCAGAGCTGATGGATGAGCATGCAGCTCCTGGAGCCTCGGGGTGCAGTGTGTTAGGCTGCTAATCCAGATTTTGCGGCGAACTTTTATTTACTAACCGCTCCATCCTCACGAGGCCCGTCAGCAGAGCCGTTTGTTGATCAGCAGCGTCCTCTGGTGGATGACTGACTGTAGTACAAAGATTTTCAATGACACATTAATGCTTGTTGTTTTTCTAGCCAGCTTAAAGAGTGATGCCGAAAACTGTCATTAGGAAATTAAAAAAATATACACCTGCAAACACCTGCGCTTTTTCTCTGTCATAAAAACTGCTTAAATCCCCACAAAGAACTTGGACTCACTTTCTTAACCCCTAGGGATACAGATGTATAAATGTTCAAATATCAAATACTTCAGCAAAAAAAATGAAAGAAAAAATAAAAATAAAAGAAATATCCTTTCAGAATATTTCTTTTTACATTTCATGTTTCATGTTAATGCAAAAAAATAAATAAATAAGAATACTTTATTAATCCCTAAGGAAATGATGTAAAGCTACACACAACCTACATATGTACACTGTCATAGTCAATCTGACATCCCAGGTATAATCTTACCATAATCATTGTAGCATAAGTATGTATGTCTGTTCCCTAACTCCTGCCAGAGGCATCAATCAATCTGGATTAAACTTTATCAACATCTATGAAGCTTTCAGGAATTATTTTTTATGTCACTCACATACTTACAAGTTATTTAAATTATGTGCAGTAGCGGGTCTTAAAACAAATGGCAACATTAGATCTATGTTAAGCAGTTTTTAGCGCAGTGGGACTTTGAGACAATTGTGACTAAATGTCAGACAGTGATGCTAACAGTGCCTGTAACACATCACTTTGTCTTATACAATGAGTATGTAGTTGAAGAGAAGAAGAACAATAAATACATGTTTATTATTAATTTATTTGCTGTTTATGAACAGAAATTTTCATCACCTGATCATATACAGTATTATAATGAAAATAAAAGAAATAAATTATAAATGATCATACATGTCCATCTTTTTATACATGAGCAAAGCAAAGAAGCACTGCTGGCCTGGCAAACACACAGGGTGCTTCTTGTATGATACAATGATATCATGGGTATAATTACAGTTTATCCTTCCATGGTGGAGTTCACATGGTTGGCTCTACATTTTGCACTGTAGCACTCATAGTTTTATGCGCTTCTTCCGATTCTTATATCAGTGACTGATGGGTGGAGCTCTACTTGACGCACCACATCCCAGTAACATGGAACAGTGAGAGACTCTATGCACAAACTGCTGCTGCTTCAACCTCTGTGGATCTGTGGACTCAGTTCATCTTCTCTTACCAAAATGGCAGCCATCTGTGGAGAGAAAAAGAAACACTGAATAAGTGTTTATGTGCAGCACATCCAGTATAAAATACAGCAGAGGTTCAGATCTCTTCAGAGCAGCAGTGGAGAGGCTGTGCAGTGTAGCTAGCGCTCTCTTAGTTCTTCATGTTAACATGTTGGTGTGAACATGCTGAGCTTTTAGCATCAAGTCTAATCAATTTCATAAAGTAAACTGAGC
>NW_005187420.1:2597652-2601382 GCF_000239375.1 Pundamilia nyererei
AAGAACAACTGGTTTCTGACAATTCACAGCCCCTTAATCTGAGTAAAGAATAAAATGTGGAGATAAAATAATTGATAATCCAACCAGATGTGTTCAGGTTCTAAATGTGCAGCTCAAGAATAATTATTCCTAACCAACAAGCTTTTTTTTTTCTAGCTTTCTGTAATTATGGACTGTTATCTTATCAGCTTCTATCCACTTAATCCAGATGTCCTTACATAAGGATAATGGATGCAACAGATAAAAAAGTAAACTGACCTCGGAGTTTCAAGCCTACAGTGTGAACTCTCCACAAGGCTAGCAAGCTGTTTCACTCCTGAATCCTACAGCTTGTTGTCACCCATGTCCAGATGTTTCAGATGGGAGGTGTTGGACTTCAGAGCTAAGACTTCATATCATATTCATCCTAGTGTACAACTAAAACATGGTGTCTAACCTCAGAGTCTCCAGTCTGCATTGTGGACACTTGAGAAAACCACATAGGTGCTTCACTCCCGTCCAGAAGCTTCAGATAGGAGTGGATTGCATTCAGAGCTTTAGCCAGGGAAGAACAGCTGGTCCTTGACAAATTGCACCGAATCAGTCTGAATAAGAAAAAAAATTATATACATTAAAATCACAGATAATTTGATCCAGGGTTTTCAGGTTTTACATGTGCATATTTATAGCATTACTGTAGTGACCCAAATCAAACTCTTCATCAAATGGCCACTGAACCTTTATTATGCCAAGTACATTTTCCAAACTAAATTTGGAAGGAAGTGTATGAACAAACAAACAAAAGCTGGCTCTGGGTCAGTTCCATTCAAAGAAAATAAACAACATAGGCCCATAGGTCCCCAACTGGTTGTGGCAGATGGCCGCCCCTCCCTGAGCCTGGTTTCTTCCTGTTAAAAGGGAATTCTTCCTTCCCACTCTTGCCAAAGAGCTTGCACAAAGGAGGTCATATGATTGTTGGGGTTTTCTCTGTTTTCTTTGTATTATTGTAGCGTCTTTACCTTACAATATAAAATTCTGCAAGGCAACTGTTGTTGTGATTTGCCTCTATATAAACAAACAAAATGGAACTGAATTGAACTGAATCAATTATGACTTAAAATTAGGGCATCCACTGTGTAAGACATTTTTTGCATTGCTCTTCTGAGTATTATTTGAAGTATCACAATAATAGTATACTGGGATGCCAACCTTGCAAGAGTATGGAAAAAAAGGAAAACAATAAAACAGTCGAGGTGACAAAGCTCAGTGTGTAAAGCAGTAGTATGAAAGGTCGTGAAAACAGACACTATACTGGCTGCAATGAACATCTTAAAGGAGTTTTTCATTAAAAAAAATATCAGGATTATGGCACCATAGCAGAAATGAAAAAGGAGATAAGGGATTATTCTGAAAGGGTGAATAAGCCAACCTGCAAATGTATTCAGCAGAAGATGAAATTACTTGTTGTTACCAAACAAAACGTATTATTTAATAACGTAATAATGTGTTTAACTTGTAGAGAAGATAACAAGTGTATAACATTGGGCTAGTAAAGCGAATACCCCTCAGAGAACACTAACAATAAATTTCTCAACCGCAGAGATAAGCTTGTAACAGTCACAATGGTGTGGTGTCTCTTTAAGACAATTTAAGGTCAGAAGTATGTGCCACTGCCCTCTGTGGAGTATGAGAGCAACGTGCTAGCACGTGAGAGTGTGGACAGACACGGACTTTATATGTTTTACCCCTCTAACAATTTGCAACGTTACGGGTTGTAGAAACACTGTGCTTCATGTATGATAAACAGTAATAATCTAACAAGCCGTTAGACTGGGCCTTGTAAGGTTGATGAAGAGAGTGTGCATTAAAGGACAAGCACTGTGGAATTCCCAGTACCAGTGTGGTCGTGAGTTTTTCTGACTGTCCTGCTAAGTGTTTCTACCTCTCCTCTCAACCACTGAGTACAACCCATGTTAGGCACAGTAATTAATTTAATTTGTACAGTGTGTGCTAATGAATGTTATAAACCTTCTTTATAAGCTCCTCTTTGAGGAGCAGACAGTCATTTGGACTTCAATGCAAATAAAATGAAAATTAGTTTTTAGACAAAACTTTGAACAAATTCTGCAGACAGACCAAGATTTTGAATTTTACCTCAGAGTCTCCAGTCTACACTCCGGGCTTTCTAGAAAACCACACAGCTGCTTCACTCCTGAGTCCTGCAGCATGTTGTCACTCAGATCCAGATGTTTCAGATGTGATGGGTTGAACTTCAGAGCTGAGCCAAGAGATGCACAACTGAACTCTGACAACCTGCAGCCCTTCAATCTAAAGAAAGAATAACAAGAATCAAGAATCCAGTTATTGCACAAACATTTACATTTTTAATTGTGCAGTTCAGTATTACTATAAATAACCAGTAAGCTTTCCATAAATGAGTAGAGTGACCTTGTCCTTTTGCAATTGTGGTTCAAACTCCTGAACAATAACTCATGTCAACACAGATCAACAAACATGCTGCTGTCCTAAGTCAAGTCTCATAGCAAAATTAGTATCAGCTCACACATAAAAGCTGTATATATTACATATGATATATGTAGGCATTTGTCAGGCTAAAAAACATCTATCAGAAAAATAGTAGAACCTTTACGTGTGGCCACATTAACAATCTGATATATTGTTAAAAATGACATGATGCAATTTTCAGCTCAGCAATAGCAAAAATTCCTGGAAAACCACAGAAGAGTGGATACTGATAGAATTCTTTCCCTGGTGAAGAAGATATGACTCACAACATTTACCCAAGTCAAGAACATCCTCAAAGCGTATCTTTGTCAAAGTCTACACTCAAGAGATGCCTTCTATGTACAAGGTACAAATAAAATTTACAACAGGGTGCAAACCACTGGTTATATTTAAGAACAGGAAGACCAGATTAGACTGCCATAACACACAAAACTTGGCCATTGGCCCAAATCTTATTAAACTAAAGTCTGTGACCTGACCTCAGGTGCTCCAGTCTACAGTTTGGATTCTCCAATGCAGCAGACAGATGCTTCACTCCGGAATCTTGCAGTTCATTGTAACTCAGGTCCAGCTGTGTGAGATGGGATGGGCTGGACTTCAGAGCTGAGGCCACAACTTCACAGTGAGTCTCTGAGAGTCTGCAGCCACAAAGTCTGTAAGGACAAACATTACCCTTTAGATCTACTTTACACATTTGATGACAGTTGAACATATCCCACTAACATGTCAGCTTATCTTCTTTCTTTTAATTATTTTAATAATTGTTTAGCTTTAATCTGCAGAAGGGACTTAAGTTGCATTCAGGCTGTGCACAGTTTGTTTACATGACCTGATTCTGCAATTGGCTCCAAAAAGTTATCATCTGGATCCAAATAACATTTTTACTGGCCACTGTGTTAATGTGATTTTTATACTGGGTTACTCATTAAACAATTCCAGTTGTGAACGATTATCTTTGTTTGCTGCAAGAGTCGTGTATGAATTTAGGATGGAATTTAAATGTTTTTCAGACCTTTGGTTAATGGTGTTCTCTGTGACAGACTTGTGCTTAGCATACACATGGGTTCTTTCTTTTTAAACCACAGAAGTCATTTAGAGACTGGTGATGTAAACAAAGCATGTGAAATTGATAGTTAATATTAGATACTTACGTTCAAAGAGGGGAAATGGGTTACCATATGTTTTGTAGATAATCAAAATCTGATGATTTTTAAATACTTGTAGG
>NW_005187420.1:2601715-2602786 GCF_000239375.1 Pundamilia nyererei
TAGTTAATATTAGATACTTACGTTCAAAGAGGGGAAATGGGTTACCATATGTTTTGTAGATAATCAAAATCTGATGATTTTTAAATACTTGTAGGATGCTGAAATAGACTAAGCTGATAGATGTTAATCTGTCTGTGAATGGCGCTGGAGGCCATTGATCAATGGTCATGACAATTAATGATCATGAAACTGACCTCATTGTTAGTCAGTGGTGTTATTTTGCTCATTGTGCAAATGTACTGTTTAGTACACTACGTCCAGATGGAATTCCCTTACCTGGATGATTATATCATCAGGATGATATAAAAAAAATGAACCTACTTTGAATTATACTGTCTGAATCGTTAATGTTAATCACATTTGGACTCACCCAGCCCTTTTACAGTTCCTCACAGCTGGGCTCAGTCTCCGTTTTCCTTTCTCTGATGCATTGTATTTCCTCAGATCCAACTCATCCCGAACCTCCTCTGACATCTGCAGCATGTAGGCCAAAGCTGAACAGTGGATGTCAGAGAGTTTCTTATCTGATCTGTTCTTTGACTTGAGGAACTCTTGGATCTCCTAATGGACAGAGATTTTTCATCTCCATCAAACAGTGAAAGATGTTAATGCTTCTGTCAGGAGACATTTCATCACTGTTCATCTCATTCAGATTGTTCATGACTATTTGAACATTTTTTAGACTGTTCTCCGTCCGACCCAGCAGACCTCCTAAGAGTCTCTGGTTGGACTCCAGAGAGAGGCCATGAAGGAAGCTAACAAACATGTCCAGGTGGCCATTTTTACTTTGAAGGGATTTTTTCATGACTCTCTGTAGAAAGACATCCATAGATGGGGAGCTGTTTTTGTATTCCCAATCTCTCTCCAGGAAGTCCTGGAGCACTTCTGTCTTTCTGTGGGTGAAACTGTAGAACAGATAGACTGCAGCCAGGAACTCTTGAATGCTCAGATGAACAAAGCAGTACGCTGCTTTCTTGAAGATCTCACACTCTCGTTTGAAGATCTCTGTACAAACTCCAGAGTACACCGAGGCTTCTGTGACATCCAGCCCACACTGCTCCAGGTGTTCTT
>NW_005187420.1:2603531-2604452 GCF_000239375.1 Pundamilia nyererei
GTTCGCATCTCCTCCTCAGACTGATCTTATGTTCATCTAAAACCTCCTGCAGACCAACATCTGCTGAAAGACAAAAAATCAATGAGACTAAAGAGAAAGAAAACTCCTAAATAACACAAGAAGTCGAGTTTTCAGAAATGAGTCTATCAGCAGACAGATGTTCAATCGTACTTTGCACTTTGGGTTCACTGGCTGTCTGCCATTTAGCTTCTGTTGTGGGGATTTTTCCACACTGGGGACAGAAGAAGTCTCCTGATGAAGCACACTGGTCCCAGTATGAACAGACACACTGTTTGCAGAACCAGTGTCCACAGCTGGTGAAGACCGGATCCTTCAGGACGTCCTGACACAAAGCACAGCAGGACAGCTGCTCCTCGAACATTGCTTGTCTTCTTCGCTCTGGACACAAACGAAAAATTATTCCATTTTCTGATAAAATACATAGTCAAAAACAAAAGTTTAATACCAGCGCTGGCTTACAGGGAAAATATTGTTTTTTAAATAAAAACATAAAATGAAATTATAACAATAATAGTAACGTATAGACAGAGGGCTGGATCCTGTATCCTGGGTTCTGCTCTGTGCCTGGCACGTGTTCCTGTTACTGGACACTGGGGACAATTTTCAATGAGCAGATTTCATGTGCAGATAGATTCCTTCACTCTGAACAGAGCTGTACAGTAAAAGCTTTAAAAAGTGTTCATTCAGTCTGTAACCCAATCTCAGCATCACAGGAGCATGTGTTGTATTAATGATTCATCCAATCATCAAACACAGACACATGTTATAAAGAAGCTGAACATTCAGATGTCTCTGAAATCTGAGCAAATCAGGTGGCTGCATCCCAATTTTTTTCTTTAAAGTGAAAATTTTAATGCTAAAATGTATGTAAGAGACTAGATTTGAAAGAAAACATCTTCC
>NW_005187420.1:2605761-2607207 GCF_000239375.1 Pundamilia nyererei
AAAAGTCGTGCATATTAATCTTTCATTGGTTTTATTTAATATTCACGTGTCCTAATTTGTCGTTGGAGAAATTGTAAATTTTTTCTTTTAGCTGAACGTTTAGTGGGTGGTGACGTCACTGCTGTTCGTAAAGGCCCTGCAGTATCAAAGATGAAATAAGGAATATTCTATTCTAACACGGCATAAATAAATACACAATAACACTCACCTCGTTGTCCTTCTGTTGTGTAGACTGTAAAATAGAGTCTGAGCTCATAAACCCTTCACTTTCACTTTCAACCTAACATTACCCCGCCCCGAGACAACGTCACAGATGTGTGACATCAGCTTCTTACAGAGAGATGAGCGCCTGTATTCGACTGAATACTACAAAAATGAATCTAAATAAATAAGCGTGAAAGGATGATACTTGGCATCACACACAGACCTCAGACCTCCGTGATTCTACACACATAACCACAGCTGCTGATGCTGGATATAAAGTGTCACGGTAGTTAGCTGTGGTTTGCAGTAATGACCAACAGAATGTGAAGAACACGTGGAAATATGAGGATGAGCTGATGCTGATGTGACAGGAAGCCAAGAAATGGGGAAATGTTTGTAACTCAGTCCAACAAACTCATTTATGAAGTGAAATATGCTGCAGCTGCTGTTTGCTATAATAGTAGAGTAAAGTAAAGCTTTTGTGGATCTGAACATCGCCTACAATTCCAGGTGCTGCCATTTGACCTGTCACTTGGACCAAGACGCAGGTGGTCTCATCAGGTGTAGGCTCCTCCCCCTTTACATCCTTTCTGTTTTGAAAACAGTTACAAGCTGCTGTGGATTTCAAAGCTAAAAATAAAAATTAAAAAACACTGGATACTGGCATATAAACTATATTAAATAAATTTCAAACAGAAAGAAGCACAAACGAGTGCAAACTACGCAGAGAACAGTATCTGTGCTCACTTTGCAGTTCTTTATTTCTGTTGAACATCTGTCGATGGATTAGGCCTTCCACGGCTGGCTGATCTCAGCCCAGTGAGTGCTGATCTAAAGATCACTCCCCAGGAGCCACTTAATTTAAAAAAATATGTAATCAGTGAGTGAGAAGAGTCAGCTGATCCAGATTCGTCCCATTCATTCTGGAATTCTTCTGACTTTTCAGTCTATGTCTGAACCCTAACTTTATTACAGGCGTATATGTATTTATAACCTGTTTATTATCACTGTAATCCATTGCACTGTGCATGTCTTTTATTGGTGTTTAATTCAAAAATGCTGTATTGTTTTTGTGTAACTGGGTGAAGCTTCTTTTGACGGCTTCCTTATTCACAAAGGGTCACCACAGTGTGCAGTTCCATATGTTTAAGCTGGATGACGCTGAGTTTGGGATCTTTCACTTTATAGGTGAACGTGTGAATCACTACAAATGACAAAGTTTAATCTTGTTTCTCTGTTTTT
>NW_005187420.1:2608821-2610018 GCF_000239375.1 Pundamilia nyererei
GCTGGAGGGGTTATATCTCCCGGATAAGCTAGAGGAGGAGGCTGGGGAGAGGGAGGTCTGGGCTTCTCTGCTTAGGCTTCTGCCTCCGCGACCCGGCCCCGGATAAAGCGGAAGAAGATGGATGGATGGATGGAGAAACTAATCTAAAGGTTCACAGGAGAGTGTACGAAAGAGGCAGGAGAGGAGGATGAAGAAGGAAAAGAGCTGAGGAGAGTACGTTGTGTATAAACTCGATCCTCGAAATCTGTAGATGACTATCTTAAGATCTAAGTAAGACACGGACTTCGGGATGAGCCCAAAGCAGATCTGAGATGATGAAATTTACATTACTCATAACTTTGTGGTATTCTCTGAGTTTAAGCAATCCGCCTCAAAGCTCCACGTTGCAGTTTTTCACGGCCACTTTGAGGCATCTACTTTTTCTTCTTCCTCCAAAACAAGCCGTGAAAAAAGTTTAACAGTGTTCATTCCTGAACACCAAGAACGAGGCTGGTGTTGTGTTTAAAAAAAGGCACATTAAGAAAATGAAGTTAAATGGCCTCCTTGCAGGAGCCACTTTCATAATTGCGCTCCGTGATATGTACGTTGTGCGCCGCCGACTACTAACTGACCCTCCTGAGGTGCAGCAATGACAGTGATCCACATACTGTTTTTATATCATCTCACCTCTGATCTGCGTTTCTGCTCTGTGATTGAAAACAATATCAGGCCTGGGTTTGCGTGGGTTCTCTCCGGGTACTCTGGCTTCCTCCCACAGTCCAAACACATGCAGCTAGTGGGGTTACTTGTCCACAGGTGTGACAGGAGTGTGACTGGTTGTCAGTGTTGGGGAGTAATGGAATACATGTTACGCATTACGTATTTAAAATACAAAATATCAGTAACTGTATTCTGTTACAGTTACCATTTAAAAAGGTGATATTCAGAATACAGTTACTTTGTTGAAATAAATGGATTACACGGCGGTACTTTCCTGTTTCACATGTTAGGCTATGCTCTCTCTATTTTTGGTAATTCCTCGCCAGTGGAAACCCAAACAAAACACGCATTAAAAGCCTCTAATGCTTGTGTCTCAGTCTCGCAGCCCATGCCACCTCTACTTGCGGCCGCATAATGACGTGAAGAAATATTTTTAAAAATTATTCACAAAAATAATTTGAAGGCAACAGGCAGAGTGTTACAGGCATAGCCCTAAAG
>NW_005187420.1:2612297-2624487 GCF_000239375.1 Pundamilia nyererei
TGAATACGGGACAGACTTGACTGGGGGAAAGAAGGGGAGAAAGAAAGAGGGAAAGAGAAACAGCTGAGAAGAGGGACGGGGGAGAAGGGCAAAAGACAAAAACTCTCATGGAGTAACGTAACGGAATACGTTACAAAATACATTTTGGGGCATGTAATCTGTAATCTGTAGTGGGATACATTTTAAAAGTAACCTTCCCAACACTGCTGGTTGTCTGTCTCTGTGTGTTAGAGACAGACTGGCGACCTGTCCAGGGTGTCCCCCGCCTCTCACCCTATTACAGGCTCCACCCCCTCCCGTGACCCTGACAAGGACAAGTGGAGGAGAAGGAGATATGTATCGTGTGTTAGCTCCAGAAACGTTTTCTTTCAGTCTTGGATATTTTTTCTCATCTCCCTTTTAGTTCGTGTTCTTTTTTTCTTCTTCTTCTTTTTAAAATATTGCAGGTAAAATTGTTTATTCTGTCAGAATCAGCCTGAGAAATGAGAATCTGCTAAAAAAGTGCTGAATTGCATGTTTATGCAAAACAATGACTAATTACTAAACATTGTGGAACACCGTAAACTGTATTTTTATAGAGCTTCTACGTTTCGAGGTTGTTATAGCAGATGGAGTAATAGACGTAATTATACTGAAAAGTTTTTCTAATATTTTGCCCACTCCATTAACATAGAATAATGGGAGTTTATAACAAACACAACTATTGTGTTTGGATTACACAACTGTACAGGTGTTCCTAATAAAGTGATCAGCGAGTGTAAATTCAGTGTTTGTGCAGTGATTTTCGGCCGGTGGGCACTGAAACGCTTCCTTGTGTATTGAAACTTTAATCTGTTGGTGCCGTCCGTGTTTGCTCAGCACGTCGGATTTGCTCACGGCATCACTGTTGTTTTTGGCAGCAGATTATCAGCTGCTGAACACTGAAGTGTCCTTAAACGCCCCACACATGGAATTTCATAACAGCTCCTGCTTGCCAAATCAACACAGAAGCATCAGAAAGTGACATAAACACAAACACACACTAAGCACAAAAAAGGAAACCCGACATGAACCCAACTGTAAATATCTCCATGCTGAATGTGGGGTTTTCAATATGAGAAGGGTCTTTGTTCAAAGTTTGAACACCACAGTTATTTATGTATGTTTTCAGTGCAGTTTGTCAATCAGCAAGAAAACTTCATGTTTAGGTGGAAAAAGGCGAGTCCATCGAAGTCTGGTCAGGACGCATGTCACTTTTTATTTTAAATAACTTCACACCAAATACTTTTCTCATCATTAGTTTTATAAAACACTCCAGTCAACATTTTGACACTGATAATGCAGTAAAGGTTACCAGGATTACTGACGAAGTTACTGCTTTGGGCTTTTCCTGAAAGGCTTTTACAGCGTGACACATGACAGGAGCGGAAACTATCCAGCTGTGCATGAAGGACTGAAATGCTCCAAGTGGCCTGCAGGGGGCAACATCTATCCACCGTGTGCTTCGAGTCAGACACGAAACCATCACGTTTCAGCTGATACTGTGGGCTTTCCACTGTACCACTTTATCATTTAACATAATTACATTTAAATGCACTTCTTGTAAAAGTGCATTGAAAGCTTCATTCTGAAACGTTTTGGCTGTAACAGCAAGCGTTTGTTCTGCCATGTTTCCCATTTGAGGAGTAATATGAGAAGGAGCACCTCCTGGCTGTAGGAGATGGAAAGCTCCTGCCAGCCGTCTATGGTGATCCTCTAGTTGTTCACCCATCAAGAACCTAGTGTTGGTAAATGGTGCAACTCCTTAGATCATCATCATCATGTGTAATTTAGCTTTGTGTAATACTGAACGCTCTGAGGTAGTTGTTACTTAATTATGTTCAGGCAGGCTCTGAAATCTAACTCAGACACTGACCTCAGCACTAGCCCACATCAGCTGAGGGCTCCATGCAAACACTTCTACACATCCAAACGTGGACCCAACATATGGCACGCTATTAGAGCTGCTTTAGCCAGCCTATAGCTTTTACAGCTCTGCAAGCAACTCTTCAACCTACCGCCACCCCAACTCCTCCTTTCACGCTCTGTCATGTCAGCTGTCACCTCTTCTCAGCAGAGCCACACCATAAAATATAAATGAGTACAGATCGAAATGACATCCCAGCGGTCCTGACTGACGAGGCAACTCGAGCGCCAACATACAGAGTTATGCTCCAATATGGTGCTTTATTGAAACGACTGATTTTCTCAAATGACAGTGCTGTTGTGCATCTCTGCCTGCTCTTTCAGCCCTTACACACACCTGTTACCGCTGTTGGCTCCTGCCTAATATATCCATGTGTATCATATCGGCAAAGCACGAAGAGCTCAGAGCCTAGATGCCAGATTTTTACTGTATTCTGCTGCTGTGACAAATCAGCCATTCCACTCACAAGTTTCTGACTGAATTTGAAAGTTCCTGCAATGACTGCAGCGCTTGAGCGGAGTCTGCTGATGGTTCCATTGAGGTTCGAGCTCTCATTTAGGAACTATCTTTTGGGAGAATGCTCTGCATCGCTCCAGAAGGGTTTCACAGACATCATATAGTTACAAAACATGCTGGACTGAGCAGGCTTGAAACATGCTGTGGCTGTGTTAAACGAGTGTTTTGGATTGGTGCGCCAGGACGGCTCAGAGCGATGGGGTCAGAGATCGCAGTGTTGAGAAAACTGATGCAAGAATCGAGATGCATGATAGATACAGAGCGGTCTCTGGTCAGCTTCTCTTTGCCTCGTCCTCTTGCAATCAGCTTCATTAACCTCCAGCATCCATTAGCCTGAGCCAGCAGTTTCAGCCAAATCACCCCACGAGCAAGAAACGACACATCAGCTCGCCAGCTGTTTCACAACTTCTACATCAGCCTGGTTTCTAGAGAGAAGTTAAAAATACACACAGAATGATCAGATAAACGGACCAAGCACAGTCCAGCGTCATCTTATGCAAGCTGTGCTGAGCAGTGGGGAGGACAGGAGGAGTGATGGACAGCCTGCAAGCTCTGGAAGGACCCCCTCATAACGCACCCTCCTCCACCCACAGAGGCCCTGAGTGCTGAGGGGGACATTCAGTCCAAAATACCATCGTAAGCCTGTGAGCCATGTGGAAATGCATCCATCCATTCACATGTTATTTTCTTAACCACTGTCCAATTCAGGCTCACAAGTTTGCTGGAGTCTATCGCAGCTGTAGAGCACTCAGGGTTAACAAACAGAGACAGGTAAACATTTGAGCTTACATTCACACCTGGAGTACCTGACAGGAACCAGGTGGCCAGTGGCTTTGAACCCAGAGGAGGGAACATGCTAACCACCTCACTTGGTCCTGGACCTCTGATCCAGAGTTTGGGTTTGCACCAAACATCTGACTTATGATTAATAATTATTCTCTGATTTGATTATAATCTCAGTCTTTGAATCGTTGATTTAGAGCAGCAGTCCCCAACCTTTTTTACGCCACGGACCGGTTTAATGTCAGACAATATTTTCACGGACCAGCCTTTAAGGTGTCAAGACAAAAACGGTGGTATTTTTAAAATATAATAATAAACATGAATTCACTGTGTAATTGTGTAACTTTATTAGCAGCGTTTCAATAGTCCGTTGTTCTTATAACATAATAGAAGCCGTTCCAGTTCTCTAAATACTAAGGACAGGAGCCCCAATGCTTCCTTTATTACCTCCTTTAGCAAAGGATACACCGGAGCATCCTTTATGAAAGGAGAGGAGAAAATGCCGTCCGATAATTCAAAGTGGCACACATCATGTAAATGTTAATTATAAGTGCTTTTTCCATCATAACTGCAGAAATAAAAACTACGTCTTGTTGAGTTGCTGCCCATGAAGAACACAGTTCTATATACACTCGAGATTCTTTTCTAGATGAACTGATCAGTTCTGTAAAATAAGTAAATCAAGAATATCATAAATGTATTTTTAATTCATGTCGGTTGGATAAGTGATGGTTGGAGGGAATTTTGCGCACGGAGGATCCACTGATCACAGTAGGTATAAATATATAAAATCCTATTTAATTTTAGGACAATAACATGTATTTCATTTCAACAGATTTACTAACCTCAGGAAATCATTGTGATGTCATAGTGTGCCTCAGGAGGGAGCGTGAGGGAGAGCGGGGCAGGCCTGCTAGCCAAAATAATCCAGCTCAGGTTTCACACAAGTGTTTCTCTCTGAAAACAATTCAGATAAATGAGAGGAGGATGAAGCAAAATCAATCTGCTTTTAATATAAGAAGCAACTCTGCTGATAGAAATCAGGCCTCAGGTGCAGCGCAGGATTTAATCAGAGGATTGCAAACTGTTCCACCCTATAAACCTGAGATCTGTGTGGTGAGCTGACCCGTACAAAGCATTATTCACCATCAGATCCCGAGTCCTCCACGTGTTAGAGAAAACACTGTCACTGTGCCACGTGTGCAAATTTTAAATAGCACGTTGCAACATTCAGGCATTAAACTAACAGACTAACACGGATTCATTCATAGCTGCATTTCTGAGTACAGATATTCCACATTAATCCTTACAGATTCAGCAGAGGAAAGCCTGTCGCTGTGCGCACTGCTGAGAAAAAGAAGTGAATTTCTGCTCTGTATTACTGAGAAGCAACCTGCGGGATTCACCTCTGAGCACTCAGCGAGAGGACTGAGTGCAGAGTCTCAGGACAGTTTCGATAACATTGTTGTCGTTCTGATAATATCTCCCTCTTCTAAAAGTACGCACTCCTAGTAGCAAATACCACAACAGGCAAAACAGGATTTTTTTTTCATCGTCAGTTTGCGCAATTCGCAGTAAATTGTGAGCCACAGGCTTTTTAATTCACATTTGTGTGACTCGCTCTCCTGAAAGGGAAACTCTAACAAGTATATTTGCCACAAGGCCATCTGCACAAATACTCCTGCTCACAGCTTTCAGTCACAAACTGACACTGAGCCTCTCCGCTAAGTCAAAGAAGGCTTTTGGCTGCTGCAGGCGTTGGTAGACCCGGCCCTAAACCTCCCTTCTTCCTAAAATTTCCAACCTTTGGAACGAGGCGATGTTTTTCTCTGACTGTTCTGGTTTACATGACCTGTTAAAAACAACAGAGTTAGAACAGACTGTGGTGAAGTAAGATGTGGTGAAGAACTAAAAGAAATTACAGATAATTTTGGTTTAACACAAATGATCAGTGATCCCACTACAATAACAAATTGCTCTGGAACTCTAATAGACCTGGTGTTTTCTAACAAACTGGACAGAATGATAACAACATAGAACTTTTTGACTGGCTTGTCTGACCACAATGCAATATTCTTCTCTAGAAAGCTGACTAAAAAGCGACTGAGATGTGTCAGTAAAAGCATGAATATAAAAAAACCATTTATTCCAAATAGTCAAGAACAACATTTAATGGCAGCTCTAAATAATTTTGATTGGACTAGCATACTATCCTGTGATGACACTAATAAATGTTGTGATCTATTATACTCTGCTATTAAAGGGGTCTTGCCACAGTTTCAGAAAGACAGACACTTAAAGAAACGAGTTTATTCCTTGCTTTGGATTAATATGGAGTCTAAACAGCTTATGAGACTCAGAGACCAGTTACTTAAAAAATCGTTACAATCTGGATTAAATACCGATCGATTAAATTTTATATCTCCAAGGAATAAAGTCACGCAAACTTTGAGAAATTTTTTCATGACTGTAATTAATAGTGCCAAAGGAAACTGTAAGCTAATTTGGGAAAATATTAACAAACTCCTTGGTAACAGTAAGCATAATGCTGATAAAGACCTTGAACTTAAATTTGCCAATGAACTGGTATCAGAGCCTCTCAGCCTCGCTACTAAATTAAATGATTTTTTCCAAAGTACCATTAATGAAATTGCACAAATGTGTTCTAATTCTTGTGACCCTCAACAAAATATTGGGAATGCCGACACCAAAGAGGATGTTTCTTCTCAAGATTTAAAGTTCAATATTCAGAAAATTACAGAAAATGAGGTAGAAAATATAATCTCTAAATTAAGAAGTTCTAAAGCAAGGGATGAGTTTGGATTTGATACCAATTTCTTGAAGTATTATAAATCTTGTCTTTTGGTGCCTGTGATCCATCTTATTAATTTATCAATCACGCAGGCAGGCAGTCGTTCCTCTGAGTTGGAAGGTGGCAAAAG
This sequence comes from Pundamilia nyererei, assembly GCF_000239375.1. NCBI lineage: Eukaryota > Metazoa > Chordata > Actinopteri > Cichliformes > Cichlidae > Pundamilia > Pundamilia nyererei. The sequence continues at coordinate 2,618,484 of NW_005187420.1, forward strand.
TTACACCAATTTATGAATCGGGTGAGAAATCAGACCCTGCTAACTATCGACCTATTAGCATACTCTCTATTTTTTCAAAGATAGCAGAAAAGTGGGTTGCTAATTCTATCATCGAACATCTTAATGACTCCAATCCGGGTTTGCACCCTATGCAATTCGGATTTCGCACTCTTCATTCAACTGAAACGGCTGTCTGTGTTTTTGTTGAGAGAGTGAAGTCTTACTTAGACAAGCGCAGTTACGTTGCGGCTGTTTTTCTTGATTTCCGTGCGTTTGACACTGTGAATCATCTTAAGCTCTTGTCTAGACTGTCGACATTTAACTTCAGTAATCACACCGTTAAATGGATACAGTCTTATCTATCAGATAGAAAACAATGCGTGCAAATAAAGAATAGTAAGTCACCCCAACTTTACTGTGCGCAAGGTGTCCCTCAGGGTTCAATTCTAGGCCCCCTGTTATTTTCACTTTATGTAAATGCCTTGCCCAATGTGTGCAAAAATGTGGACACGATTATGCACGGGAATTTTTACAGTGTTGCCGGGTGTCGACTGACTCGAGCCGCTGTTAGAGGTGATTGTGAACTGGCATTCAGACGGAGCACCTTTTCACAGATGCTCTGTCATATCAGGGAGTGAGCTTCTGGAAAAGTCTTCCACTGTCAGTGAGGGAAGTACAAGTCTCCTCATCTTTAAGAGTCACTTAAAAGGGTGGCTGAGGGACACACAAACATGTGATCATGTTTAATAATCATGCGTTATATTGGACGTGAAAAAGAGTTAGTGTATTACAAAAAGGGAAACAACTATTAGTGTAATGGGTCAGTGCAATATCAGGACTGTCATGGTCCGGGTGAGTAAGGGGTTTTTCCACTCCGCTGGGCTCCACCTTCAGGCAGAGACTCCAATCAGCTTCCACACCTGGTTCCAATCAAGTCACCAGCATATAAGACCAGCATTCACAACAGACCTCTGCCAGACTTTCTGCTAACTCACGTTAGTGCTAGGCCGCCAAGCCCTTGCGAGAGCTGTTAACTACTGCTTTTCTCCTCACTGTGTTTTCTTTGTCATAGGACCCACCTGACAGCCGCACTTCCCAAGCCAAACTACTCACATCTCTGCCTGGACGCTGGTTCTGTCATCTGGTTGCTTCCTTTCCATCATTGGACTACACCTGCCTGCCTCCCTGCCAAGTCTCTCACTCCAAGTATATTCTGGATCCTCTCTGGACGCTCCTCACCCGGAACCCCTTGGCCACCCCCTCCTCGCATGACACTTTAACCTGCAACGCGTAAGCCCTAACCACCATAGTCTAATCCTTCAGCTGTGATTCACCAGACTGCCACTGACTACTTGTCTCCTCTCATTATAGTGACTGCGTGCCTCCATCCAAGCCGCTGCCCCTTTTTCCATTCCCAGGATCCATCCATGAAATCTAGCACCTAGCCATAGCACTCAGAGTTTCATGTTCATAGTTTGGCCTCACAGTTCTCAGTTCATAGCATTCTTCGTTCATAGCATTCATAGTTTCCTGCTTTGTAAGGTAACTAGGCACTGTAAATAAAGCACTGTGTTCACGCCCGTTTTGCCTCCCTCTGTGTCTGCATTTGAGTCCACACCCACAGCCTGGCCCTCTCGGCCCTAACAAGGACAGTCAGCGCATGTGCAATACTGGGGTTTGTGCGATATAATTGATGTGTTTCCGTTATTGTCATCTATATTGTCCTCTGTGTCCACTCTTCTTGTCATTGTTTGTTCTAGTATAATGTGATCACTGTTTTTGTCACATGACCTGTAAATAGTGTCTCTGTATGTTTTTACTAACTTGTGTTTAACACCAACCTGCCAGAGGGTCTGCGGATGGAAATTAGTCCAAGGCTATAATCTGGCATATTTACATTTCTTAAAATGTTAATTAATATGCATTGCCCCTCTTTCTAAATAAAATAAAGATGCACACTTTGTAGTCTTCTGCACATTGTAGTGTTAACACAGCAGACATGCTGTGTTAAAAAAACCATGAAGTGGCACTCGTCACATTTTCTCCACCACCAAAGACGTGGCGTCAATTTCTTCTGACTTTGGAAAAGAATGTTCATTGCTAAGCACAGACTAGTGCAAAGCTGTTCCAGGTCTGTAGAACACCGACCTTCTCTTTTCCTAACTCCTTCTCAATTCTCCTACCCACCTTTCCTTGACCTCGGTGACGTTTTCATCAAGGCCAGAGAGATTAGGAAAAAGAGACAGCAAGGTGAGACGACACTACAGAGTGCACGAGGAGAGTGCGTTCCAAAAATCCGTCCCGTGTTCTCCGTGTTCTCCGATTTACTTCCTGGCCCCATTTCTGTGTGTATTTCTTAACTTTGTTTCCAATAAAGCAATAAAGCCGTTTGCATCTGCAACCTGCGTCCCACACGACGACCTGTGACAGTTTCCAGTTTGTTTACAGGCTGAATCTGGAAGTTTTGGCTGTGCACACTTTGATAGCTTTGAGCTTTTTCAACTTGTAATTTATAGCCGTGGCCACTTAACTAACCATTACATTTATTTGATTACTATTCAACCAAATGCTTACAGTTCTGGTATAATTCCAGCCTGGCCGCTCAGCACGATCTCTGGGTGAGGCTCCAGTACTTCACAACACAGCTTAGACTCTTAAGCCCTTGGTAGCTAATTTCTAAGCTTCTTCAATTAAATTCAAATCAATTCATACAGTGCCAGTTCAGTGCTTTGCACTGTAAGGGGAAGACACCATGTACAGTAATAAAGAGAAAACCAAAACCATCAATTAAGCCCCATTCAGCAAGCACTTGGCAACAGTGGGAAGAAAAAAACTCCACAAGATGACACGGTTATTTTTATGTGTGTGTTTGTGGAATTTCCATTATCTCTTTGACTGATGGCTGCTTTTGAATGACCGCTGCTGCTGAACCATAGAGGACGCATTTTTCCATTGTGATGATGTAGAGAGTTCGCACCTATGATCTGTGATCAGATCTAAAAACAGGCAGGAAAAACACCGTGTCCGTTCATGCTTAAGATGAGTGCGGACCTGCTCTGGTCTGAGGCCAGGAATGCTCTGGCTGCAGGTTTAAAACAACACGCAGTGACAGACGGCAGGTTTTCACGGCTCTGCAGTGGCTGTAAATCTCTCACTTAACAAGACCATTATTGATAAAACACAGACCAGTACCGACAGGAAAATCTCACACAGGTGAGTCTATGTCATCCTGCAGGTGCACTGTGTTATTTTAAGATCTGAGGATAAATATTTTACCTATAAATATTTAATTACTAGATTATTATGGCGACTCCAGCGGCCTGACTACACAACAAAACCTGCTGTCAGCCTCATAATATCTTCACTAACAGCAGATTAGTGAATAGAAAACAGCATTATGCTTCCCTCACTTGTCCTTCATTGTACATGAAACTCGACAAAAATTGTGGTCATTAAAGAATGAATGAACGTCACCATGCCGGTGAGAAGAAATGGTCAGAAACGTCATAAAACAGAGAAAAACTGCATCCATCTTTAAGTTTAGGTTGGTGCTGTGCTGACACATGCACGCAGCAGATGTTGAGTAAGACACACTGGGTGTTTTACGATTTTGGATTAAGCTGCTAAAGAAGCTCGTGTGGGGTGGCTGTGGCTCAGGAAGTAGAGCAGGTCGATGGTTCAAAAGCACTGGCATGCAGATCGGCTCCTCCAGTCTGCACGCCAAATATCCCGAGACAAGATACAACCCCACTAACTCTGTGTTCATCAGAGTGTGAATGCTTGATAGAAAACACTTAAGCATAGAAAAAAGGACTTGCATGAAAGGGTGCTAAAGGGTGAATGCATGCTGTATAAAGCGCCGTGAGCGCTCAGGTAGAATAGCACTATGTGAGAACCAGTTCATTTAGAAGAAGCACAAGTTGCGCGGAAAAAATAACTAAATACTTAAGAGAGGTGTACCAAGGAAACTAAAGTCACCAGACAAAACCGTGACTGACTGGATTTAATTAATGTGGTGGATCTGCGGATGATGGGGTCCTGCTGGCGCGGTCGAGACATGACCTCCAGCTTGGATGGGGAGGTTTCGGGGCAAAGGTCTCTGAATGATCTACAATTCTACCCTCACCTGTGACCATGAGCTCTGGATAGGGACTGAAAGAATGAGACCGCAGAGACAAGGGACAGAAATGAGCTTCCTCTGGGCGGTGTCAGGGCTCACAGTTCAAGACAGGGTGAGGAGATTGGCTCAAAGTGGAGTCACTGCACCTCCCCAGTGAAAGAAGAAGATTATCTGAGATTATCTGAGATGTGGATGTCTCCCAGGTGTTTTGGTCCTGGAGGAAACCCAAATGTTTTAATTTCTGATGCATAAAACTGATCAAGTCCTTTAAATAGGTGTCTTCTAAATAGGGTTTGTCTCTGCCCTGCTTCAGATAATAAAGTAAATCATCCACAGCAGACATCATCCACATAAAGACAAGACGAACCCACATTTTTTTCTGGCAAACATGCAATAATATAGCTTTAATGTCGCAGAATTAAAGAATGGGTTTATTATATTATCTATTCAAGTTTTTGTTGTGATTTCACCACGTTAATCTCAGAGATTTTGCTACGTCGGGAACGCCTACCTCTGAAATCCAGTCCGACTTGCTGGAGCATCAATTTTTTTTCCATTCTTACCTACAACTTAATACCTGAACTACAGGTATGTTTTTATTGTCTAGTTTTGCTTCTAGTTTTAACAGCTGCCAAACAATCAGAATCGAATATTAATGTGACAGTCGGCTGCCAGATTTCCGCAACTTTTGATGATGTTCTTATCTAAACAGCCCGCGGCTTCGTACGATGCTGTGGAGCTCTCAGTCACCAGCAGAGCCAGATTTGTTCTCAACCAGGTTGAATAATGGCAGGATGCCTGGACAATCAGAGGTTATGCAACAGGCGGCTCCCATGCTGCCTGGTCCGACCTGAACCTGCACAACCTCCAGTGTGCAGGCAGCTGGAGGAGGGCTCGCAGCTTCTCCTTCCATAAGTAGAGTCAAAGGTCAGTGAGGAGATGTGTGTGTGCGTGTGTGATATGTCAACAAAGTATTTATATGACTTATTTTTGTTCTTCATGAGAAGATGCCACAGCCTGGGGGAGATTTGATTACAAGCAGCAGCATGCTTCCCGTCCCTGTGAAGGCCGCGAGCTGTTGGCAGGAGTCAGGTGTGATTGTTTCAACCTGTGTGCGGCGCAGGAGGGGGAGACTGGATTGAAAACTACACTTATTGTGGGTCTTTGTCCTGAAACAGAATAAATGCACTTGCTGAGTAAGGCCTCACGTAAAAACACTCAAGTTTAGCTGATGAAAAAGTTCCTGGGACCAGACTGCTGATCTCTCACTCAAGACAAGTACAACCAAAATCAGGAAGAAATCGCACACGAAACAGCTTCAATTGTATTTTTGTCCATTTCGTCATTATGCCTGTAAACACGGCTGAACCGTGTATATTCAAGAACCAGAAGTGTTATCACTCTAAGAAAAACACCGAGCTGCGTTTACAGTAAGTATCCCTGTTGGATGAACACTGTTTGTTTGTTTTTAAAGAGAAAGGATAAGCGGAAGAGGATGCCTGCATGGATGGAAACTACTTTGCATATTTCCAGCTCCATGTTTTTATTCTCAGAATCTACTAGAGTGGCTTTGCATGATTCAGTCCAAAAATAATGGTTACTTATCCAGATCCTGACTTTTGTACAGACCCTCAGCTCATCATGAAACCATTTTAGGTCGTTTCCCTTTAAACCTACCTTCTCCTTATTGGCTGGCCCTTAAAAATCAGAAAGTTTGAAAAGGAGGTGGGTGGGATGTTTTTGCTCACAGCCACATTTATTGCTTATCCTTAATATGAGGAACCACTATTTTAAGAGTATGAAAGTCCATAAGAAGTAATAATAATAATAATAATGGATTGGATTGATATAGCGCTTTTCAAGGCACCCAAAGCGCTTTACAAT
>NW_005187420.1:2630792-2659110 GCF_000239375.1 Pundamilia nyererei
TTACAGTAACGCGTTACTGCCCATCTCTGGTAAAGACCCTACAATAATACACAGAAAACCCCAACAATCAGTATGAGTGACGGGGAAAGGAAGAACTCCCTCAGAAGACACCTCAGCAGAACCAGGGTCATAGAGGGGTGAGGGGAGGAAGACGGGACAAAGACAAAGAGATGAATAATAACTAAGGGTTAAATATTGTGCAAATGAATGAAGACAGACCTTCATATTTGATTAATGTGCATCATCTGGCTTCATGCATGAATATGGCTGGTATCATTCGCAATAACAGTAATAATATTGCTTAAGGAAGGAACTTATTATGTAAAAAGTTTGGTCCCAGATCGGAGTTGTAGCTACAATAGACAAGGTTGTTTGAGAAAGTCATTCTGAGCTGTTGGATAAATGTTGCTGATCAGAATAAGACGAGTCTGTGGCTCGGTCTAACATTCCCGCTGCTTTTAAGACAAATTACTTACTCTACTGCAGTAACACTGCAAAGGGCACATTAATACTGCACGTGTACAGTAACACTGCAGCCTCGTACTGTAATACGGTACTGGCCTTCAGTGCTGGTGGTCCCCGCAGCAGCAGCAGCGGTGGTGCAATTGGCACCTCGCTCCAAATATTGAACAACTCTGCGGGGACTCGAGGCCTCGACCCTGGCAGCACGTGTTAAACTGACTCTCGGTAGGCCACCACTCAGAGGGGGTCGCTTGATGCTAAGCCACCTTCCCCCCACATCCACAGCCAATCAGAGAACAAAACAACTGGGTGAGGGGTGGCGGTCGGCCCGCTGCTGTTGCTCAACTGGGCCTCCCTCCTCCTCCGTTCCACGACACCTGGGTCCAGCTCCTGCACTCCAGCGTCCTCTCCAGCGTGTAGCTGAGCACGCCTGTGTTTCCCTCCTACTCTGCACATGCCAAGCTGCCTGATGTGCGTTTCTGGCGCCGCTCGTTGCCTCCATGCTCCCCGGAGGAGTTTCAAAATTAGTTGATGCAACAAGCAGCACCATTGAGCGAACGGACAGACAGAAGTACAATGATTAATGAAGTACCATTGACAAAGTGTGAGTGTGTTTTGTGTGTTTGTGAGCAGTTCAGCTGAGGTTTTTGTAATTTAAATGATTACAGCTTTTTTGTAAATTATACTGGCCAATAACAGCGCCGGACACTGGATCACTGCACGTCAGATGTCCAACAAAGAGCGCATCAGCAGGCAGGATAAATAAATCAAGTCCTTCGCCTTTTAAAAAAATGTAAACTCCCCTTATTTTGCAGGACATCCACAACATGTCAGTAATGCTGACCAGTGTAAACCCGCTTGTGCTAAAGACAGCATATATCACACATGGGCAAAGTTGAGCCCGTGTGTGATGTGGACATTAATCACTTTTCAAAAACTAAATCCAAGCATCACTTCCTAGCAAATTAATGGGTAGACACAATCCTTGCTTCAGTGCATTAATAATTGCAGGAGCCTTGATGCCGTTTGTGGAGCTTACATGATTAACATAATTTGGGTTAATGATTGGGGACTATAAAGTTATGGCCAGTGATGGGAATAACGACGTTACAAGTAACGGCGTTACTTTTTTCAGTAGCAAGTAATCTAACTAATTACTATTCCTAGACCTGCCTGCATACCTTCTCCGCATGAGGCCAGACATTGTCATGCACCAGAAGGAACCTGGTACCCACTGCACCAGTGTGGGGTCTGACAGTTGCTCCAAGGATTTCATCCTGATACCTAATGGCAGTCAAGGCGCCATTGCCTTTAGAGGTCTGTGTGTCCCTCCATGGATATGCCTCCCCAGACCAACACCGACCCACCACTAAACTGGTGAATGATGTTACAGGTAGAAATACATTCTCCACGGCTTCTCAAGACCCTTTCTCGTCTGTCACATGTCCTCAGGGTGAACCTGTAGAAAACACTGGGCACCAGTGGTCATTCTGCCAATTCTGGTATTCAATGGCAAATCCCAATCAAGGTCCACAGTACTGGGCACAGGGCTCACTAGAGAATGTTGGACCCTCAGGCCACCTTCATGATGTCTGTTTCTGATCAGTTGGTTGGAGAAATTCAAACCAGTGACCTGCTGGAGGTCTTTTTGTAGCTCTGGCAGTGCTTATCCTGGGCTGCTTTTGCACAAAGGCCCAGAGACCAGTCCTGCTGACAGGTTAAGGGCCTTCTACGGCCCTGTCCAGCTCTCTTAAAGTAACTGCCTGTCTCCTTGAATCTCCTCCATGCCCTTGAGACTTTGCTGAGAGACACAGCAAACCTTATGACAATGGCACATATTGATATTGCCTGATAATTTGTTACTATCAGGATTAGGGCTGCAACGATACACAAAATTCACGGTTCGGTTCGATACTTTGGTGTCACGGTTCGATATTTTTTTGATACAAAAAAAATGTTCATGCCTTTTTAATTTGTCATTTATTAAAATTATAAATATATATTTTAACTCAAAAGTACAGTTTTTAAATTTAATGTTGCTGAAACAACAAAGTAATACAAAAATAAATCTGATTGAGGAATCCCTCATCTTTGGAAAAGAGAGTTTATTACAGAGAAATGTCTCTTTCCAAAATAAAAGCTCTACTATCCGCTTCTTCTGGGCTATATTCTCAGCAGCATATTAAACATATCAGGTCCCCATAAGGAGAATCATGTGCTAACAGCTGTCTAAATGACTCGGGTAAAGTTTGTAGCATGCTGCTTGTTGTTTTTGTCTGCTTCCACTTGTCTTTGCACTAGGATGATGTCGGAGTAAATGTGCAGTCATATTCGTTGTGTTCCCACTAGTGCTGTCAGCGTTAATCTCGTTGACGCCATAACGTGGCAAATCTCCGGTAACGAGCTACCGCGGATCGCCCTGTGCGTGGGGCTAGACAGCCAACACGTTAAGAGCAAACTGCGCTAACGCACTAGTTCACACCAATGTAATTGAGCATTGCGTGGCACATCCAACATACTGTTTTACTTTAGTCCATGACGCGCTTACCTTCAGGGTCATACGTCACATGAAGACCAAAATAATTCCAAACGCCAGATCTGAATGAGGGTGGGGGAGGTTCAATTTGCCATGTTGCAACGAGCTTAGCTTCTGTCTCGCTAGCTTGCCTTGCGCTCAGTGAATCTGCGTTCGACTACTCCGCCTAGGCTGCACTGTCGAGTGCAGATCCACTGAGCGCTCAACACAGACAGCATCGTCAGAAGAAAAGTTGATAAAGTAAATTAAAAATATGCGTACCGAACCGAAAGCACTGTATCGAACGGTTCAATATCGATACGAGTATCGTTGCACCCCTAATCAGGATGTCCTAAAAAATCCCCGGGAAGCCTTCAGTGATCCAAAATGCGCTGGCTCTCTTCCAGAGTGTGTCTTTTGTTTTTTCTTCCTCCCGTCACCTCCACCGGTTGTGGCAGATGGCCCCGCCCCTCCCTGAGCCCAGTTCTGCTGGAGCTTTCTTCCTGTTAAAAGGGAGTTTTCTCTTCCCTGTGTTGCCAAATGCTTGCTCATAGGCGTCACCTAATTTTCTGGGGGGTTTCTCTGTTTTCTCTGTATTGTATGGTCTTTACCTTACAATACAGAGGTAAATACAATACTTTAGTGCATCTATTGTTCATGCAGCGCCAAATCACAACAACAGTCGCCTCAAGGTGCTTTATATTGTAAGGTAGACCCTACAATAATACATACAGAGAAAAATCCAACAATCATATGACCCCCTATGAGCGAGCACTTTAGTGACAGTGGGAAGGAAAAACTCCCCTTTAACATGAAGAAACCTCCAGCAAAAGCAAGCTGAAAGTGACTAATAACTCTGCTACTTAACTGACCAGATCAATATTCCAGAATTTTAATTGTCTTGATGCTATACTCTGATAAAAACAACTAGACTTGAATCTCAATAATATGAAGAACTAAATTGAAGCAACAGCTCCCATTTACATGTGGTATTAGCAAGTTATCTGTGTTTTGATCCATTTAATCTGCATTCATCTAAACAACTCAAACACAGCTGAAAAAAACAGAACCATGGGATAATGTAAGATTCTAGAGAAACAAGGAACAACCAAAATATTAAGTACATTTAAACCCAAGAGGAAACTAACATTTGGACACCTCAAAACTCTGGGTCAGAGACCCTGGACCACGACACAAAATTCCTTTAAAGAAGTGTCTCTTTTCCCGAGAATTCACTTGGTTTCCATTCTGAGATAGTCATGTGGGAGGGATTTGATTAACATGAAACTGAAATGACATAAAATGACTTGTAATATAATAACTGCAAGAAGAGAAGCAGGGATATATGAAAGGAACATTTGGCATTCGTGGTTCCTGTGGCCGAGATCCTGCTTGTCTGCATCAGGATACAGATAACTTGATGTCACGTGTAAATGTGAGGGGGGGTCTGATCACCACTATGGCTCAAACTGTAGCGATCGCCTTTGTTTGAAGCCTAAAATGTTTTTGCTTTCCACAATTTTCTCTTATTGGAGCACAGCCCAGTGTGAACTGCTGGTGGGGTGGTGGAGGGTATGTATGGCTTTGTATGATTCATGAGTTTCCACGCTGACTGCAGTGCTCCCATGATGCTCTAAATTCTGCCTGACAGGCTTTCCCACCTCATACATGAATAAACTTCTGCTTCCCGTGAATATTTTGGCAAAAAAAAGCATTGCTGGCGTGAATGCAAGCAAAATACACGAGCTTCAGGATCACTGGCTTCAGTTCACTGCCCAGAAGATGCTCTGTTTCCTAAAGGGAGGCCAAACATTCTCCATAGCAAGAAGTTCTTTCTGGATGCTTGATTTGATGGCGAGGCCTGCGACCATTCACTGTGCTCAGATGCTTTCTGAGGAACACCTGCGTGAAACTATATTTTGCTAAAAAAATTTACCCTTCAGCCAGTGGTTCTCATTCAAGCCAGATGTAGCTTAAAATCATAACATAGCATGAAATGCCCAAGGCTGTCCAAGGTTGTGAATTTACACTTACTGAGCGCTTTATTAGGAACAGCATAACACTGGCTGCATTTTCCTCTGTGTTCTTGATGAGATTTTGGAAACCTTCCTTCAGAAATCTGCTTCTTGACACGATCCCTCACATCATTTGTGCAGATTTGTCAGCTGCATATTCATGCTGCCAGTCAGCCTTTCCACAGCATCCCAAAGGTGTTCTACTGGATTCAGATCAGGGGAAGGCCACCGAAGTCCATTTAACCAGCTTGACTTTTCCAGAGAGGCACAAACCATTTCCCCAGGAGACGTAAACTGTGGCCATAAACATGCTCAGGTTGATGGGTCCAGATATTTGAAGCGGTCAGCAGCAGCACTAAGACGGAAACTAACAGTGGTGATTTTTCTTAAGAACCCTCTTTGGTCCAGCCCTAACCTAGCCTTGTGTTTTTGATAATGAAAAAGATTCTTCTAAAGACTCCAAGATGATTTTCAAAAGCCAGAGAAAAGAGCTGTATTTTGGTAGTAAAGTGTGGACATGCCACAAAACATATCCACACTACTGAAGCAGCAACAGCAGCAGCCTGGAGTGGCGATACGACGCAAGCTGGCTATGAGGATTCTCACCTGTTACCTGCAGCCTAAGCAGGAATGGCGGTTCATTGTATCGGGCTTCAGCTGTCCAGTTTCCTGTCATCTTCTACAAAGTTTAATCTGAAACGGTTTTCTGCTGTTCAGCGGATTCCATCTCGAGATTTGTGTTCAGCTGTTTTTCATGACACTTGCAAAAAGCGGTTCACTGAGTTAGTGCTGCCTTTTTATCAGCTCCAAGCCGTCTGACCTCTGTTCCTCTCCTCAGTAAGTTGTTTCCTCACTGAATAGTTTTGGTTTTTCACCACACTGAGTAAACTCTGGGGACACTTATGGTGAAAAATCCATAAGATCAGCAGCTTCCAAAACACTCAGACCAGCTGCCTGACACCACTGTCCACACCTCGGGTGTGGATAGTCACGAAGCACATAACCAGCAGCAGCTGGCTGATTGTATCGCTGCCCTGTTTCCTTTAACATGTACAATACTCAGCTTGGTGTGCTACAGTATCCATTTTTATTAAGTCAATATAGCAAAAAAGGTCTTCAAAGAGTCATTTTGTCGTCACTGAAAACTAAGCTGCATATAAGAAACGATGTGCAGCACTGAGCAGAGCTCGAGTTTGTTTCTAAACGTCATCTGTTTAGAAACCAACTCGGCTTAAACTGCTTCGTTTAGGATGTTTTGCTCGCTCGTTTCTGTTCCTTCATTTTTAAGATTAATGGTAGCACGAGTCTCCACATGCTTGTAATTGAATTAAGTTCCTCTCTGCTCTTTTGGCTTTAATTTACTGTCTTTTTATAATGACTTTAAATCCCTCATATGTAATAATTCATGTTTAATTGATCTGCAACTAATCCAACAGAATAAATCACAGACTTCACAGTCTGACGTGACGCTTTCTTATCGAGCTGCAGTCCTAATGACTGTGAGTGCGTGTGATTTTATCCATCCTGGTTTAACACGATGCCATGGCTGCAAACTGCACAGGTGTCTGATGAAACACTGGTGGGAGATTAAAACTCTGGACAATCAGTAATCAGCACTTTGATGAGCAGTGCAGTTGCGATCGTGTTTGTTAAACATGCACTGTGCAGAGATGCGGTGACCTGATAAATTCAACATGTGCTCTGAATGAGAAAATCATGGTGACGGCGCCGTTTAAAGCCTTGTTCTCACTTTTCAGGGAGGCAATACCCTGATATTACAGAGCTGCAGCTGTTGTCTGTCTGCACGAGACTCTCACTGGGATACTGCCCATCTTACTTGATTTGTATAGTTGTCTGCAGCTCTATTATCCCCACACGTCCCCACAGGTTTCCAACCGCAGTCCAAAGCTTGCAGGTGACAAGAAAACCTGCCGTCCAGTGCAGAGATCCCCGAGAGTCTGGTTGTGTTTTATTTATATTGTTCAAGCACACATTAGGACTTTATGTAGTTCAATTTTCTGTTACTATATATTATATACATACAATACAGGGGCATCACAACAAAGAATCTCCACATGATTTTTGGCCTTCTTGGTGTACATCCCATTTCTCTTCCCCTGTAGAAAACATCATGGGTTTTGATTACTGCAGGAGAGACCCTCAAGTCCCTTGTGCAGGACAAACCTTTTGACTGAACTCTCAGCGGGTCCCTCCTGAGGGTGTGGCTAAAGTTAGCGTGGGTTGAGTCAGTGTGGAGTTTATGTTGTCCAAAGAAATGCAGGAAATTTGAAACTGGCTTTAGGAGGCGATACGAGTCTGTGGCTGTCTGTATATTCGACCTTTCACTCACTGACCCCAGCTGGATAAGAGGAGAGGGTATGATGGGGGTGAGAGGACGAAAGCGCGGGACGCAGAGGGAGATGAAGTCAACAAAAAAGCAAACCGTTAAAAGTTGTAATAAAACATAAGAAACACAAAGGGTGCACAAAAACAGCACTACATGGAAATCTGCAGTGTTTTAACAGATGACATGAAACGAAAACATGCGACTACAATAAACACACACGCAGCGTATTAAACAAGAAGAGGTGGAAACAATTAAGGGCAGGCAGACAGACTACACAAAAGACATGACTTATTACCAGTGTTGGTCAAGTTACTTGAAAAAAGTAATCAGTAACTAATTACTGATTACTTCCCAAAAAAGTAATCCCGTTACTTTACTGATTACTTATTTTCAAAAGTAATTAATTACTTAGTTACTTTTTAAAAACATGCTTTACAACCTGAAGAGGTGATAAAGTGATAGATCTTTCAGCCCAATTCTACTTTTTCTGCATAATCCATCATACAAAATGTAATCAAATGGAAAAGTCTCTTTTTAAAACTTGTTTTATCAGTTTTAACCTTTTAACTTTATGCATCAAGCAAAAATGTAATTATATGCAACATTCTCTGACTGGAAGAAATTTGTTTAACATTTAAACCTATTTTCTGCAAGTAAAACACAGCAGAAAATAAATAAAGTCAAAGACTCAGCGGTCCTGTTGCTCTATTTTCACCTGTAAAGCAGGAGTGGGGTAGGCGGAGGTTTACCCTGGTGCAGGTGTGCCGCGGTCAGTGGAAGAATCCGCGAGTGTCTCTGTGAGTTTCCCATTACGTCGTAGCTACTCGGTGCTTGTTGGAAGTTTAGGGGTTTTTCGCTGTAAAAAGAAGTTTTCTTCCCACGCACAGCGGACACTAATGTTTTTGTCACTTTTTATGGAATCAAACTCAAAGTAAGGTCAGTACTTCCACGCTTTAAACGCTGCACGCTCATACTCTCTCTGCACTCGATATGTGATCCACTGTTGATCTGCACACAGCTGTTGTCACGAACGTCGCACTCGCTTACGTCACAGTCATGAGACATTCTCGCAAAAAAATCACGGTTTTAGTAACGCAGTAACGCAGCGTGCTTACGGGAAAGTAGCAGTAATCTAATTACCTTTTTGCAATGGTAATCTCTTACTTTACTCATTACTCGAAAAAAGTAATCGGATTACAGTAACGCGTTACTTGTAACGCGTTACTGTAGTATGGGGACACCAGGTAAATATGAACAGAACCTCAAGTATGAGAATCAAAACTCAACAAACAGTAACAGTAAAGCAGCTGTAACCAGACTGACTGAGACTTTTCATCATGGCTGAAAGTTCAGCGCAACTGCTGTATCATTACAGATTGTGTATGTCTGCTATTCACCCTCTAACTTCTGCCTTTTCACACTTAAAGTCAAAACATTCTGTCAGCGATAAATACTCGGTCCTCGCTCTCCTCTGTGCCACCTTTCCTCCTGGAAACGCCCCTGGTCCGTCCTTAGAGGCTCTTGGGTTGCACGGCCGACCCGAGAGCCAACAGAAGTGGCCGACTGCCACTGGCAGCCCTCCCTCCGACACATGCCGACAAATGAAATGTTTCCAGCAGCCGTCTGTCGCAGCAGACGCATAAAAAATGAGTGACTCCAGTTTAATGGTGACAAAGGTCAGACAGCGTGGTATGATGACAGCGTGCTGCGCAGCCTTTCTCCGCCAGGTCTGCAGATAACGCCAGCAGAGCTGAAATTGTGCAGATCAGTCTCAGATCAGTCTTATCTTTGAACCATCAGCCCGTGTTTAATTTGTGAGCTGCTGTGATGAAAGGGAGGGTGGATTGAGCAACACTGCCCAGGCCTTAAAGCCGCTGCCAAACCTGGCTGCCAGAAACGGTTTCATAACCAAACCTGACCACAGCGGACTGCTCGCCGAGGCTCAGGCACTCGGTAACCCAGAAAGCTTCAGCAGACTGAGATTAACTCATCGCTGGTTCGAAGAGAGAGGCCCTTCTGGTCCACACAGGGGATCAGATTCTCTTCAAAGAGGAGAGCTTTCCTCAAACGTGTCGCCACAACACCGATGACACTACAACAAGAAACCTGAGACACAGTTTTAAATCTTAAACAATAATTAACAAGCAAAAAAAACAAAGAACATATAAATGGCACATAGTATCACATATATGCTGTTATTATTTTTAGAAATCCATAAATCATGAGAGAGAGACATGGACAGGGTTTGGACTAAAGTCACCAAATATCGATTGGCTGGACTGGAGCGTCTGCAGGGTCAGAGGTCAAAGCTGAAACCAAAGTCCAGGTAGGAAGAGGAGCAGAGCGAGCGCTCGGGTGGACCGGTCGACCAATCAGAGCGCAGGAGCAGCTTCACCCAGTCCGATCCTTCGCCTGGCTCTGGGATGACTGTACTTGGATGCCGTCCATTTCTCTATCCGTCATCGCCGGGGTCGCCGCCATCTCAGGCAGGCAGCCAGCCCGATTGGCTCACCCGAGGTGTAGAGGAGCGAGGAGGACACGTGAACACCACGCTTCCACTGTTGCTCAAAGGTCCCTAGGCAGTCATTTACCCCCCCAACCCCTCCTCCTTTCTCCCCTACAGACAGACTCACTGGTCTCTGCTGTACAAAGGTGAGACAGCTTCAACACACACACTCATGCGTCTTCGCCTGCGTGACTTCAGCTGCCAGGATTTAAACGATTTAAGTAATCTGTTTTTTTCACCATTAAAGTATTTTCTGCATCAGCGAGTAAAACGCAGCCACCTGCTGAACAGCCCACACCTCAAGACCTCGTTGTGTTTTGTGTGTCCACTTCATGCCGCAGACACAGTTTTAGAGTTGATCTAAAACTCTTTCTTTTCTGTCATATATGGATTGTGGTCGGTTCAGCTTCAGATCACATTTTGGTTGCTTCAGTAATGAGCTGATGTCATCGTGTCACAGATTTATTGATCTGGAACAAACACAGCGCATCCACTGAGTGCAGGCAGGTTAGATCACAATCACAGGGTGCTGCCATAGCCTGTATATAAAAGCTGAATGTAGCCACCGTGTTATCGCTCATTCGCGAGGTCATGTTGTTTTGTTTTCACCATCGCCAGCTCTTCTTTGACTCCAACATGGACTCTGAAACTAGTGACAGAGACTTGAGTGTTTTGGCTTTGTGCGTGTGAGAAACAGAAGATATGGTTCTGTTTTCTTTCATTATGAGCATTTCTGTGCCATTTGTTCCCGTTCGGGTCACGCTTCTACTCCCCGCCTCAGTTGCAGCGGCTGGGAAAAATGAGGATCATACATTGGAGCAAAAAGGTCAAGCGTCCTGTGGCTCCACCCACAGAAATACATCCTTTCATGATTCTGTTTTTAATCTTACTGAAGGCAAAGAACAAAAAATGGCTCCTGGGATTTGAAAATTACAGATTACAAAACAAAATCATTCCACAAGCCTGAGCTGAAAATGGCTGTTTGGACTGAAAACAATGTGTTATTGTTGTCAGTTTCCTAGCAACAGCTTTTACACCGTACCTTGTTATTTGCTTGTTTTTTGCACAAAGCTTCACAGCAGGCTTTTATTTAACACATCTCACTGTGGAAGCACAGCAGGATCGGTTATCTCACACTTCTTTGCAGGATTGAAGAGAAGCTTTTCCATAACATATTTATGGCCGTAAACACGAAGCTGCTCTGACAGTCTGAGCTCATCTGTGAGCAGTGAATCATGTGACTTCATCAGCAACGTGTCAGACTTCTGTACCTGTTGCTCTTGCTAGCTGCAGCGGTAAACTCTGCTGCCAGGCCGCAGCCCCTGAGTTATGGTTCGCTTTAATTGGACCCAGCAACAGAGACGCTCAGCGAACTGAACCAATTACCTCCAGACCCATAATTCATCTGTGCAGCAGCAGATTTCTCGACATGTTCAAACTTCAGCCCCACAGTTACAGTACAGGGCGGGGACCCACCAGAGGGCCAAAACCAGATCAGGCACTACCGGACTATTTCCACCATGTTTACTGAAGATATTTCTGCTGCACGAAAGATTGGCAAGTTACAGATCTGGTTCCTTAAACGCTGGGTATCTGCTCCAATTTCTGCTCAGTTTTATTTTAGATTATCGATTCAAAGCAATCATCTCAAGGTACTTTACACTGTAAAGTAGCCTCACACTAAATTAAGCAAATTCTTATTAAAGGAGATGTTTTTGTACGTTCTGCGTGAACCTGCGAGAAATTCAAGACAACTTCAAGAAATGTAACAACGGTACAGAAAGACATCAACAAGGAGGTTTACAACGAGTCCAAAGAAACACGGTGCAACTAAGAAGCAAAGTGATCAGAAAGACACAAAAGGGATGCAAAAACAATCTTTTAATTTGGTTAAACTAAAAGACGCCACAGTATTCGATTCCACTGTTTAACTCATGAAGGAGTTCATGGGTAAAATGCAAATTTGTTCAAACGACTGCTTCAGGTTTTTAAATGCTCTGCAGCAGCCTGCACAAATTTAAAAGAACGATTTAATTTCTTGTTAATCCATTTTTAGTGCTGCACCTGTGACGCCTGCTCAAGCGTCCTCGGATGAACTTCCACTGTCCTCTGTGGGAGATTAGAGAAAGTCAACAGGACAGCATCCATTTTCTTGGTCAGCTGCCCAGCAACACCACCCTTTCCTCTCTAAGAAGGGAAGGCAAATTGATTTGTGGAGCACTTTCCACAGTTTTCCATCCATCTATTCGCTTCCGCTTATCCTTTTCAGGGTCGCGGGGGGCGCTGGAGCCTATCCCAACTGTCATAGGGCGAGAGGCGGGGTACAAAACGCGATGTATGCCAAAACGCGAAAAGGTCTTGAGTTAACTTTGAAGGTTTTAATTAAGAGTAAACGCAATGTTTAACAAATTTAAAATAACAACGTGGAAAAGATTTGGAGCAGAACTCGACTTTTCTGGGTGTGTGTTCAGACATGTGGAGGATAATAACCTTGAAAGATGGTGGGATGCTGTATCGGACTGACCATCATTTCTACACGCATGTATATCTGCGCTTTATTTCAACACCACTGAGCTTCCACAAAGAAGCAAAGGAAAAAATTCCTGAAAAAACATAATCTTCTTGAATTGGGCTGCACCCCGACCTGCTCCAGCAGCCGCTCTCTGTCAGAGGCCCCCGATAGGCTCCAAGACCACAGCTTTTAACCGTTTGTGTTAGAGGTCAAACTCATTGCAGGAGACAAATTGGCCCATAACGATCTCCTCCTAATGACACTAACACCCCCCTGGGTTAATCATTGCACAGACGCTCTGCGCCTGTGAGGAGCTGCGGAGGTCAAAGTTCAATGGTTTGTCTGAGAGGAACAGCTTCACCCTCAGCCCACTTCAGAGGCCAGTATCAGGTCACAGAGTACACCCAGTGTGGGGTGAACGTTTGCACATGCTCAGTGGCTGCCATCAGGCATGTGTGAATACAGTGTAAATAAAGGAACGTGCAATCGCTGTAGGGGGCAGGGGTCACCGTGCAGATCCTTCAAAATTACAGAAAGCTCAGTCATTTCTCTCTAAACTGGAGTCTTTTTTTATTCGCCTGGCTCAGACTTGTGTTTGCATTTGCACACAAACAGGAAGTCGTCACCTGGCGTTCACAGTGTTTTCCTGACTGCTGCACAAAGGTTCGGGCCTTCTCAGAATCATCCTGCAGCTAATCAACCAGTCCGTGCCTCCATCACAATCACAAAAAATAAATAAATGAATCTATCTGAGTTCTTCAAGACACTCTGAATCCAGCCAGAACGTCAGTGGCAATGATTCCCTTACATTCCCCTAGCCCAGTGCATGTAGCCACGTTAGTGTGAAGGCTAGGAGGACGTGAATGACAAATACGTAACAGTCACATGGACAAAAGGCTGCACGTTTCAATCACTCAATCAGTGAGTGTTGGCTGACCATCTTTCCACATGGGGTAATAAATATTTCTAATTCTAAAGTTATCGTCCGCTTGAACCTTGTAGCAAGGGGAAACTTGTGTACATGAATAATTTGATTCTTTTATTGAAACATTTCAGTTTGTGAACAAATTAAACTGAAAGATAATCTGACTCAAACTGAACTAACTGATCGGCGCTGGCACAGCTTCATCATGCTAAGATACTGTAAGGAGGCAGAGAGGTGACGGCAGCACACCTTTCTTGCTCTGTAACAGATACTGACTGTGTCACGTAATCGCTGTGTGCCAGGCGCAGATGCAGGACTCAGGAGACAGGGAAGCGCTTCGGTGCCAGTAACTCACAGGGAGAAAAAAACCCCAAAATCTACACATTAGGAAACTCACAGCAAGGAGACACAACAGGGACAAAGTGACAAAAGACAAGGGGAGACTCAGACTATACACAGTGGTGAAAAAGTGTTTGCCGCCTTCCTGATTTCCTAGTTTTTGGCATGTTTGCCACTTTAATGTTTCAGATGATCAAACAAATTTAAATATTAGACAAAGATATTTCTAAATGAAGGAGTTTATTATTAAGGGGAAACAATCCAAACCTACATGGCCCTGTGTGAAACAGTGAATGCTTCCTAAACCTAATAACTGGTTGGGCCACCCTTATCAGCAACAACTGCAATCAAACGTTTGCTATAACTGGCAATGAGTCTTTTACAGCACTGTGCAGGAATTTTGTTCCACTCATCTTTGCAGAATTGCTGTAATTCAGCCACATTGGAGGGTTTTAGAGCATGAACTGCCTTTTTAAGGTCGTGTCACAGCAACTCAATTGGATTCAGGTCAGGACTTTGACTAGGCAACTGCAAAGTCTTCGTTTTGTTTTTCTTCAGCCGTTCAGAGGTGGACTTGCTGTGTTTTAGACTATTGCCCTGCTGCAGAACCCAAGCGGGCTTCAACTTGAGGTCACGAGCAGATGGCCGGACATTCTCCTTCAGGATATTTTGATCGACGGCAGATTTCACGGTTCCATTTACCACAGCAAGTCTTCCAGAACAGCAGAACAGCCCCAGACCATCACACTATCACCTCCAGATTTTATCGTTGGTATCGTGTTCCTTTTCTGCCAGCTGTAACGGGACAATTACCTTCCAAAAAGTTCAACTTTTGTCTTGTCAGTCCAAAGAGCATTTTCCCAAAAGTCTCGGGGATCATCAGGATGTTTTCTGACAAAACTGAGACAAGCCTTTATGTTCCTTTAGCTCAGCGGTGGTTTTCGTCTTGGAAGTCTTCCATGCAGGCCATGGGGACCGGGCAACAATGGCCTGCATGGCAGACTTCCAAGACGCCGGAACGAGACTAGAACAGAACAGACACACAGTGAACTATAACTGACCCAAAGCTGAACTAGAAGCACAGGTAACAAAAACTTGTGTGTGAGTGTCACTCAGATTTACCCTCACATGCACTCAGAAAATAACAAATGTCCACATTTCTGAGCTGTATTGAAGTCTTCAGGAGAGGTCAGCGTGTACAAAGGAGGTTGCGGTGCAGTCCAGGACGCTGGCAGCAGTTGCTACACGTTGATACTGGATGGTAAAATCAGACATTTGAGATCAAATATCAAAATATTTGCAACAAACCCGACGTTTTGATGTTTTCTCATGGCACTGAGAAAAGTGCAATCTGGATGTAATTATTTAATTCCTATAGGAGGCAGGGCTGTTAATCTGTTGTGTCCAGTTTATCTCTTTTATTTGAAACTTTATATTTTGGAGTTTTGAAGTGCTCAAACCAGGAAACCTGAAGACCTTGGTCCTGGCCTTTCAGAGTGCTGGCAGCAGGTTAATCATTAACAAAACCATTTTTTGTGGCTCCAAATGAATTTGACTGTATCAGACAACAAACCAATTTGTTCTTATCGCCATGACGTGTTTTAGTACATTTGGTCTCATTCAGATTATTGCTGGGATAAAAAGCTCCACATAAAGCTGTCTGGTGATGTCACCATGCTGATTCAGATATTGATCTCTGAGCTAATTGCTCATGTGGACCAGACTGTACCTGCTGCCAGGTGAGCAGGAGAAGTAGGCCAGTGTCTCTTTATCTTTGTGTAAAGACAATGTGTCCTATCACAGATGGAAATTACTGCGATACAGCACACAGGAAAAACAAAGCAGCAGCCTGACAGCTATTGTCCACATGGCTGCCTTTGTGTGTGTATCCAGGGCACTGCAGCGCTATCTTTGGAATTAATATTTAGACTGCAGAGACCAGAACAGCTCTGAATAGAGCAGGACCTGCAGAGCAGCCAGGGCTTCACCCCAGCCTCTGTTTACTCTGATTAATTATTCTCTGAAGGAGGCAGCAGCTCACGCACAAGCCTGCTGCCTCACCGGGCTGCACGGAGGCTTTCGGCCAACATTTCGCAAAACGTAAATGCAATAATCCGCGAATCACTCAAACTGTGTTTTTTAATGAAAAACAGTCGTGAGCTACAAATGTCTTTTTTTTTTTTTTTAAAACAATATATCCTCAGTATGATTTTGATGCAAGCACCACATGACAAAAAGTTGGTTCAGGGCATGTGTTGCAGCAATTCTTCTTTTAACACTTCTTGCTTGATATAGGATTTCAGTTGCTTAACAGATCAGGGCCTCATTTGTTGTATATTTTTATTTCATAACATCCCAGCGGGTGACAAGTCTGGACCACAGGAGGGCCAGTTTAGCATCAGGACTCTTCTGCTACAGAGACGTGCTGTTGTTAGACGTGCAGAACGTGGTTTGGAAATTTGCAAGGCAGTCAGTGAAAGGGACATTGTAAGGCTGGCAGCAAGCGTTGCTCCAAATATTTTAAATAGAGGTCCAGGACAGACACACAGCTTTATTAATTAATAAAAGAAGTTTAGGCTTCATAGGGTACAGTGTCTTTAATAACTGAGACATAATCATAGTTGTGGTGTTGATTAAATATTGCGTTACTGCCAGCAATACTATTAGTTAGTTGTATGCATCTTAAACAGGTGATAATGATGCCATCGGATATGTTAAAGTGATCCAGGATATGTGCACCAATCCCAGGACATGGACCTGCATGGTATTGTCCCGGTCTCTCCTCTTTGGTCTGCAGGATATGGTTCCACACACCTGGTGACACTTTTCTGCTTTGCCGTTTACTGTAAATTAGCGTAACTCCAGCAGAAGCATCTACAGTATGTAGAATATCTATTTGTCTCACATGCATAATAACTGTAATGGTTCCAGTGAGGATTAGGACAGCAGAGGGACAGAGAGTAAAATCTAAAAATCTAATATGGATGGAAATCAGACGCAGGAAAGAAAAACAAACAAGAAAAAACCAAGTTAACAAATAAGAAAAACAGAAGGACCACTAACAGGATGACCTGGGAAGTGACAATGTAAAATGGGATTCTTTATATACTGAGAAGCCTGAATGAATAACTGAACACAGGTGGTACTAATGAGGAGGGAGCAGACTGTCACACAGGAGGGAAAACTGACATAGAGAGGAGGGGGCAGGAGTGCAGTGTGACCAGGAGAAATTATATTATTATTATTTATATCTCACCAAATCGTAACAACAGTTGCCTCAAAGTGTTCATACTGTCAGGTAATGACCCTGCAATAATACAAAGACTACCCCAACAATCAGACGAGCCCTGTAAGCTAACACTTGGCGACTGTGAGAAGGAAAAACGTCCTTTAAACAGGAAGAAACTGTCACGGTCTGCAGAGGCAGGTCGTGCGGTGGTGTGTAATGGACCCAGGAGCGTACACAAGTGAGTAGACGGGAGTGAGTTTAACAGAAAGCGAGCCTTTAATATGACTGAAGACCAGGAATACAAACACAGCAGGGATAGCGTGGCTAAACTATAACTAAACTGGGAAAACTAATACTGTGACAAACTAAGAGAACTCTGAGACGAAGATGATCACAAAAGACTGATCGTGAAAACATGGGGGTGAGAACACAGACGACGCGACACAGACTACATGAAACACAGAGACTAAATACACAAGAGGGATGATCAGGGGAAGTGGCCACACATGGGAACACAGCTGACACAGATAAACATAACAAGACATGGCAGGAGCAAACAACACTGACGGGAGACTGTCAAAGTAAAACAGGAAGTACACAGGTGCAAACAGGAGGAGAGAGAGAGCGCGGGCATAGTGGGCTGGGGAAACATGGAATGAAACAAGGAGGGGAGATGAGGGCTCACAGATACATAGAGGGGCACACAGGGGATAAAAGTCACAAGGGGAAGTCAAATAAGGAACAACACAACAGGACAACTTAGGAAACATGACCTAAATAAGGAATGAAATACAAAAATACAAGAAACTAAGAATACTGGGCCCACATGGCCCAGGACCATGACAGAAACCTAGGAGAACCACGCTCAGGGCAGCGCAGCAATCTTCCATGAGTGGTTGGGGTGAGGATGAATGAATGAGTGAATGAATGAAGACCTAATGAATGGTTCAAAATAGTTTGAGTTGTGGTAATTAACTACACAGAAAAAAGTCAAAACATTCATTCGGTCATATGAACTACAGTAAATTAGATGCTTACAGGATTCTTACTCATGTCTGTAGTTAGTGCCGTTCTGCCCGAGGGGCTTCTGCCTTTCAGTGCTGATGTTGAGAAATGTTCTTGACCATTGTGGCCACATGACGCCTCCTCATTGTTATATCTGAAAGAGTCATCCTCACTGGGATTCTATTTTTAGCATCCTGATCCTGTTGCTAATTAGCATCTCTATTTGAAAGACATTCAACCAGGTGTTTTTCTTTATTATTGCAAAACCTCTGCAGTCTTTACTTGCACCCTCACCCAAACTTCTTTGGAAATGCGTTGCTGGCTTGATATCGAACATATCTTCTTCCAAAAATAATAAAATGTCTCACTTTCAACATGAGATTTGCTGTCTTTGTAAAAGTTACAATTAAATGAAGGGTTTGACAGTTATTGCATTTTTATATATGTTTAGCACAATTTCTCAACTTATTCTGAAAAAGATGTTGGACGTGATGTCGTTGTTCCCCACGGCCCAATCATTTTAATGCTACAGTCATTAAAAAACACCAAGTAATAGACGATGGTCCAGTTATGACCCAGCAGCCTAGAAATGATCACTCAAACCGCTCCCTCTGCAATGAACCAGTGGTGTTGCCTTACAGCTGCATCACACTAATATACAGTTTGAATTACAGGTTGTATTGTGTGAGTTAAGGCAGAGGCAAGGGTTAAATGGTGGAAGTTAAACAGGAGGAATGTTGCTCGCAGTTCAGACAGGAGTTGGTAGGAAAGAGTTACCAGATTACTGGGAAAGTACGACTGCAGAGGTGTAGGAAACTGCCAAGAAGGTGTTTGGTGTATCCTCTGGACAGAAGGAGAGACAACAAGCAGACTTGGTGGTGGGATGAGAAAAGAAGCAAAGGCTTGCAAAGAAGGGGTTAGTAAAAGTGGGATAGACAGGGAGCTAAAGAAGTAGACAGTACTGGGAGAAGAGGCTAGGACTGCAACAAACCAGAGACTTGAGAAAGACTCAATTAGCCAGGCAGAGACATCTAGCTGCATATGTGCAGCAAGTTAAGATGGTTAAGGGTAGAGATAGAAATATAACAATGAAGAAAGTGTGAGCATATGGAAGAAGCTCTTTGAGAAGGAGATGAATGCAGAAAATGGGAAAGAGTAGGACAGATGGAGGAAAGTTAGTGAATCAGGTGGAGAGAATACAATGGAACTAACATTGGAAGCAATGGAGACGATGAAGAGGGGAAAGACGGTTGGTTTGTCTTGATGACACCTGTGGTGCTAAGGAGATGTCTAGGAGAGAGCGTGGACAGTGGACTTTTTAATGATGGCGCAAGACGTGTATGAGCACTGCAAGACAGAAGGGCGGTGTGACAGAGAAGGATGCTGGGATACGGTGAGACGGAGGCAGATGATCCACTGTGGCGACAACTAACAGGAACAGACTGTGTGTTTTCTGAGCCTGGCTGAGGCTCACAGCGAGCGCTGCTGTGACACGTGGCTTGAAGATAAAATTACCTACACGCCAATTCTCATTTCCACAGTTATAGAGTGAACTCCAACACTGGCCACTTATTGGCCAATCCAACTAGGATTAGCTAATCTAACCCCCAGAGGACCGAGAAGGAAGGAAGCGAACAGTCCGTGCTTATGAACATAATAAATTAGATTTACAGTAAGATTAAACTTCGACCAGAGGGAATCCCACTGAAGGGAAATATTAATGTGTCCTTTAAAAGAAAACATGGCCTGATTTGATTTGGGCTGGCTCACACTCAGAGCGGCGATGATGTCGGCTTTGAAAATATTAAAATGAAAACATGCACAGTTGAATATTGGACTCATGGGGATAAACTCTGATGTCTCACTTCAGCGAGGGCTTATCACACAAACAAAGGATGTTTGTACTTCAGGTTTTGTGAGGATCTCAAACCTGAAACTTTAGTCAAACATGGTTCCTGAACCCTAAAACCAAGTCTGAACCCACTAACCCTCCACCTTTAGTAATCTGTCACACACTGAGGACAGACACAGTGTCCTCACAAGGTCCAGAACTCCAGCAGGTCCTCACAGAGATATGTGTGCGCACACACTGAGCGTGATGGGGGATTTCTGGTCTCAGTTGTTGTCCAGCTCTCAGGGAGTGTTTCCAGTTCGTGTTCCTCCTCCTGTGTGGAGGAGCGCTGAGAAACAGCACAGGCCTCTGAGTCAGCCCTGTGTTCCTGCAGCGATCACACGCTGCACACATGTAACTGTAAATGAATGCAGTTTGATCCAACAGGCGGGCCATTAACATGCATCTGTAGTAGGAATGCAGACCCCTGCAGGAAACGCCTCGTGGATGGAACTACTCATACAAAGCATAAGCATCAATATTAAATAGCTTATTTCTGCAGGTTGCACTTGAAGTGTGCATGAACACACTGAGCAGAGTTTGAGCAGAAATGCCAAAATACAAGAAAAGGGGGACACTGTGTGTTTCATCGAGCGGTCGTTTGGGAACATCGAGCTGAACCTCCATCAGGAGCCGTAGACTCTCTGAGCTCCGTTCGGAGAGGTGAGAGGACGTGAACTGCAAACGTCTCTAGTATCTTTCTCAGCACGAGAGAACATTCCCATCACTGTAGCTCACTGACACGGAGCTCAGCCCCGCACTGAGCGTTTATCTTGTTTATGAGTTGTGAAACCTGGAATAAATCAGCAGCGTGGAGAGCTGCGCTGCCAAGCTCCCAGTGACGTTATCAACCTCCACCATGAATCAGAAACAAGGGAGGTGTTACTCCTCCTTCTCTCCACTCACTTAATTCATCCTGACAAGCGAAGCCCGAACTTGTCAATCACGCTGACCCTGATTGCTTACAGATATCTGGAGGTTTGACAGCATTCTGCGAGCTGCGGCCTTGTGATCGATAGTCGGTATAAACAGCTTCACCTTCACCCTCCTCCACCTCCTCATAAACACGTCTTCTGACCCTCAGGAGGTTTATGTGCTTTGTGCTCGACCCACAGAGAGACTGGCTTGAGTTGTGCATCCATCAGCTTCAGTTCATTTGCCAAACTTAAACTCATCACATATATACAAAGGGGTGCACATAAGTGGTCCACAGGTGTGCATGGGCTGTCAAAATAAAAGACGCGCACCAGATAAGAAGTTGCAACGCGCGTTTGCGTACATAAAAAGGCAGTGTTTTTGTCTGCTAGAGTGGGATTTTCACGGCACATTCTGCACCGCATCTCTCTGCGTTCATCATTTGTTTGAAGCCAGCTCACCTCCTGCAACCACTGTTCTGAGAATACGCGCTTCTTTTGCGGTTCGGACTCCTCCTGACATTTCTGTGGAGGTGGAGGAACACCAAAGTTGCTTAAAGGAGCTTGCTTCGTCTTTAAGAGTTCTAAACAAATGTCTGTCCTCCTCCAAAAAATCTTATGTACGCAAACACGCGTTGCAACTTCTTTTTTTTTTGCCTGTCCCATTTGGTTCTTTAACCGTCAGAATTGTTGTCTGAAGACCAACAAGGATACCCAATGGATTTACTTTGCCAAATGGATCATCACGGCCTTGCCGTATTGGTCCATTTGATTGAACTTTGTTGTTATTATTTATTTTATTTTATTTTCAGTTGTTACAGACGGGACAGACATCCTTTAATGTTCATGTATATACAGGGGTGCACACAAGTGGTCTGCAGGTGCGCATGGGCTGTCAAAATAAAAGACGCGCACCTGCAGACCACTTATGTTATGTCACTTATATTAACTACCATTTTCTATTCAAAATTTTGCATTTTGTATCAGTCTTTTTTTATAAAGCACTTTTTGACTCCTTTTTGTGAAATGTTCTGTATCTATAAATATGGCTCGCACGCTCAAATATGAGAAAAATACTGAGTTTAACGCTGTAATAGTTTCACAGGAGAGAGGACCCGAGTGCACGATACTAGAAGCAGAGTTAAAGTACAACAATCGAATTCTTTAATCCAGGGTGGGGTCACACACGGCGAGGCAGTCAGCGAGCCAAACAAACCAGGTCCAGATAAAGTCCAAAAGGTCATGGAGGGGAGATTAACTTGGAACTTGAGGGAATTAACAAAAATTCACAAGGAAACCAAGAAACAGAAACCCGGAAACAGCTCGAAGGCTTGACTGCAGCAGCAGGGCAATCTGCCCATTGGTGAATGCTACACAGGAGGTGTGCTGTAAATATGGGGGGGTGGCTGACTGGCAAATCAAAGACAGATGATACAAAAAAGGAGGGAAATGGAGCACAGGTGGAGTTAAAAATGCCAGGAATAAAAAAAAGAGAAAAGCAAGGCAGTAAAATAAAACAGGAAATGATTTCATCATAGACAAAACAACAAGTCCCAAACACGATGAACATTTATAACTATTTTATAAGGTCGAGATGTGTTTGGGTAGCGCGAGAGCGTGAGTTAGAAAGAAGGTGATGCTTGGAAGCGTGAGTGTTGGCAGCGATGCGTCGGAAAGCAAAGTCAGACTGGGTGAAGGGAGTTAACTGGTTTCACGGATTAAACAAAACCAGTTTCAGTTTCAGGACAAACACTCAGCAGAGCAGCGGCAACCTCTGACCTCTGCTTCACATATCTCCCTGTCAGGAGAGGCAGCACAGCGCCGAGTCAGCAGAAGACACGAGGGGAGAGACATGATGAACAGTGAGAGGAGTCATAGTAAGGCCCCCACCCTCTCCACTCACCACTTCTGAGGATATTACGCTGACTTACATTCGTCTCCTGCAGACTTAACCTTTAAGCATTACTTCACCCAAAATTTAATGTGATTTTTGTCCCTAGAGGGAGGCCAGGTCCTCACAACTGCACAAACTGTTTCATGGCCCCACAATGTCATTTACACAAGCGCACACAAGAACACAAGGGAAACCTTTTGGAGCTCCTTAATTATTTATTGTAGTTCTGTTAACTTCAGATGTTTACATTCTTCTCCATCACCATCAGAAGCTTTCTGATTCATACTGCTGCAAGATCATGAGCACAAACGTCAAACTGGATCCCCACAGAGCCCTGATCTCATCATCATGCAGTCAGGCTGGATTACATAAAGACACAGAAGAGCTGTACAGGTTCTCCAAGGTGCTCCAAAACGAGCTCAACACTGAACAAAGTCCAGACTGAAACCGAGATCAGACTAAAACCACCTTTGGACCATTCTCACCAGGGCGCCGGTTTAGACGTAATAGAGCATCAGTCTCATTTGTTTTCTGTTTTAGAGCTGTTTGTTTCTCTAGTAACAGAAACCAGGACCTGGTGGGGGGCAGGAAACTTACTGGTCGATGCCCGCCCACTGTTTGGTCTCCTGCTTGAGATTTTATCTTCTTTCTGTTTTCTTTTATTCATTGGGTTTTCTTTGGCCCAACGCCGAGCTTCTCTCTCCATATTCTGCTCAGCTTGTTCTGCTCTACAATGTCTTCTCCACTTCACTCTTTTTTCTCCATCTTTACTTATTTTCTTATGTTTTCCTGCTTTAATAAATTTTCAGTGTTACATTATGAGAATGAAATGCTGTGACTGCAGGGAGAAACTGTTTGGGATATGCATATATATATATATGCATATCCTTGTGAGAACCATTTATGTCCTCTTTAATGGACATTTGGTTTCGGTCCATATCATCTGACTTATTTGAGTTACCTTAAGAGGAAACTCTGGCCTTTCCAATGATGTCTCATGTGTTTGGGTGGCCTCTTTTAGCTCCAAATAGACAGGACATCGCAAAAAAAGTTAAACTAAAAGATACTCTGAAGGAGTTTACCTGTGGAAGGAGCACGCGGTTAGATCTATAGACTATAGGTTCTCATCATTTTAGTGTTTTAAAAGTTGAGCGCTCATCCTGCAGCAGTCACATGGTAGGTGTGCCTTAAAGTAGATATTGCTGTATCATCCTTTTTGACTCTAACAAGGATCAGATTTTACAAAATAAACTTTTATTTTGTGTTAGAACAGACTTTAAATTAGCGATTGAGACCGTAAACTTATCAAGAAAGTTTTACTAAGCTCAAAGAGCGAGGGGGCAGTGGGGTCAT
The DNA here is from genome assembly GCF_000239375.1 of Pundamilia nyererei. Taxonomy (NCBI): domain Eukaryota; kingdom Metazoa; phylum Chordata; class Actinopteri; order Cichliformes; family Cichlidae; genus Pundamilia; species Pundamilia nyererei. The sequence continues at coordinate 2,654,700 of NW_005187420.1, forward strand.
TTTCTCTTAGAAGTCAAAACAGCTGATTTTGTTGTGAGTGACCCCTCCTGCAGGCTGTTAGAAACAAAGCAGGTTTAAGGGATTTGTGAATTGGTTTCACTTGCATCCTTTTCATACATGTGTCTGCATTTTTGTGCATGCTGCTATAAAAGCTGCACAGGAATGCTTTGGGAGGATCAACAAACTCTGCCCAGCCTCCAAAATACACCCATCCATTTTCTTCTGCTCACTGTCATGGCAGGCCAGAGGGGGGTTCAGCCTATCCCAGATACTCAGCTCAGCTGTCACATGGCAAGTCAGACTGCTGGCCACAAGGCTAACACAGAGAGACAAACAACCATTTACAACTGTTGGCAATCACCACTTAACCTACTGCATGTCTGCACGACTCTGGGAAGAACCCGGAGGAAAGATGAAAGATGAAAACCAACACAAAAAAGCGATCACCATTATGATTCTGCCTTAAAGACTTGAACAGGTAGAAAGGGAGGCTGCAGCCTGACTGCTTGTTACCTGTAGTTCAGGGTCTGGCTGCTGGGGAAGACATTCGCTCAGCTTTCAGTCTGGCTCTTAGCGTTAGCATGCTGTCTTGCACGTTAGCATGCTAGCATCCGTTGCACTGCAGACTTACTTGTTGTTCTTAGAGTATTTAAAAGTACAGTGTTTCTTCTTCAGTAACTTCTCACTCACTATGTGTTAACAGACCTCTCTGCACTGAATCACACTTGTTATTAATCTCTGTCTCTCTTCCACAGCATGTCTTTATCCTGTCTTCCTTCTCTCACCCCAACTGGTCACAGCAGATGGCCCCGCCCCTTCCTGACCCTGGTTCTGCTGGAGGTTTCTTCCTGTTAAAAGGGAGTTTTTCCTTCCCACTGTCACCAAACTGCTTGCTCATAGGGGGTCATATGATTATTGGTTTTTTCTCTGTATGTATTTCACCTTAAAATATAAACCACCTTGAGGCGACTGTTGTTGTGATTTGACGCTATATAAATAAAATGTAATTGAATTGTAGTGCAAATGCTAGAACTGATAAGCTGGATTGATAGGCAAGCAGATTAACAATTCTATAGAACTGGACTACTGGGAACCAGTTTTCTGGAAGAAGCGGTTCTCGAGTCCCATCCTAACCACCATTTAGCAGGCTAGGATGCACCATAAAACTAGCCCATTCTAGGAGATCCCCGTGGGGTTGACAGATCGTTGGCAAAATCCCAATGCCAGACACCACGGGAAACCTGTAGAGGTCGTGTGAACATGCACAATATTTGGGAGATGGTTTTTAGTGTGGTCCTGTGACAGACTGTCCAATGTCTCCTGGAGAAGGCTGCAGCCCCCCCTGCCCTTCCTGAGAACCTGACCTGGATAAGCGGTGAAGAAAATGGAAGTGGGTGGATGGATGAATAGCTTTTAATGTTGTGGCTGTTCTGGGTGATAATCACTTGTGCTAATCTCAGATGCACCCCACCTGATTTTCTTCCACAATCAGGCCTTAAGGACATTTTTACTGTAAAACACAGTAACTCTCCAGCCATGTGCTGCTATATTTGACTAATTTACAGATGTAGCTGGGAGTGTAGTCACGGCATACAGCTGTAGTTTATTGAGCTAATGGTCCAGTTGGCCAAGTATTTTACGGCTAACCGTTGTTCTACATTGTTTTCTCCGGTGGATGATCTGAGGCAGCAGGAAAATGAAAAAAGTGTCCAGGACCCCAGAGGATCACGGGCCCGGGGATGTTTAACGTGACAGAAAGTCCTCTCAAGTATAGAGCTGCAGATGTGTTGCTCAGTGGCTTCGCTCTTTCAGATGCAGAGGAAGAAAAAACGAAACGACTGGAAAACATGTTTTCCAGATGTTTCTGTGCAAAGCCCTCTGCCAGATTCTCGGAGGAGGTGGATTTTAAACAAACGTATCTTGGCGATGGAGGACGAGGCCATCGCTCATTTTTATGTTTGAAGTTTCAAATGTTTTCACGTCTCCCCATCTGGTGAGGAAGAGAGAGCAAAGCATCGTGGGAAGAGAGTGAGTTCACCGCAAACGCTGCGATGGGTATCGTGGATGAGATCTGCACAGCGCTGAACAACAACCATCAGCAGGGAGACAAACACAAACATGCACACTGAAACACTTTCTTTTACACACCCACCTGCGTGCACACACACCTGGAAATATCGACTATATCGGCAGTAAATGAGCACAAACAGTCACATAGGACAGGTCAGGCAGTGCAGGATGACTGATTGCTCTTATTAGAAGTCTTTAACGTCAGCTCAAACCGGTGTGACTGCTTTTAAGCTGCAGCTTCAGTTTGGTTCAACTTTGACCTCAGCAGTCAGCCAACAGAAACGTGTTATCTGGATGTATTTTGTGTTTGCAAAGGGAGGAGCTGTTCCACTCACTCACTGATATCACACTGTTTTGTATGCAACACGACTTGAACACAAAGTACAGCAGCGTTCACAAACACTGTGTGTATCAGACGTGATTCTGAACTCTGTGACACAGTTTTATTCAACTCTGAGCTTCCTGGTTTTCTCAAACTCTCAAAAAATGATGACATGTTTTCTTAAAAAATAAATTTTTACAGAGTTATGACAGCCAGTGTTTTTAGTAACAGTCTATGGGATGAACATTACAGAGGGTGTGCTGTAATTTCCAGTCGGATCTGATGTTGGCACTGTTTGGTTATTGTTCCAATCTCCCAACACACTGATATCGAATAGTGTCTGCCTGACCTGTTGTCTCAGTTATATGGTGGACGTGTTGCTAGGCAAAAAGCTTTACAGGCTCCTCAACACTTGAATCATATTTTTTATTTCCAGGATATCTGCAAATATGCCTGCAAACATTCCTTCTCTACTTCCTGCAGTTTTGCAGTAGTTCCTGCACTACGACAAAAGCGCAGAGAGAATTTTTAGTTTTTATGAAAATATAGATATCCCATAAACTATGAGCATTCAGTCTAATGAGAGTCATTATACACAAATAGTTTCCAAGCTGCACCAAGGTCTTTCATTTTCCTGTTTAGACATAGTTCACCCTTGAGTCCTGCATCATACAGAGCACTAATCCATTGATGATCTGCTTTGGACCTGCAGCCATGACGTGCTAAAGTCTTCAGTTATTCCAGAATCAGCACCGCTGCAGCTAAAAATCTCCCCATAACATTGGAGCAAAGCTTCCCTCGTTCCTTTCAGCCCCGTCGGATGTTAATGCTAAAAGGGAGCTCTTCCTTCCTACTGTTGCCATCTGTGGTTAATGGTGAATTTTCTGATTGTTGGGTTTTCCCACTAATATTGTAGATTTATTTTACTTTGCAGAGATTACGGGCCTTGATACAAAACGACTGTACTGAACTGAATTGCATTGCAAAGCATATAGTTGGGGCTGGATCAGGTGACCCTGAATCCTCCCTTAGTTGCACTGCAATAGGTCTAGGCTGCTGGAGGATTCCCATGATGCACTGTTTCTTCTGTTTATACACTTCTATGCATTTATTTATTAGTTATTATTAATATCTGTCTCTCTTCAACAATATCTCTTGTCCTGTCTTCCTCCACTCACCCCCCAACTGGTCTCAGAACATGACAGCGCCTCCCTGAGCCTGATTCTGCTGGAGGTTTCTTTCTATTAAAAGGGAGTTCTTCCTTCCCACTGTCACCAAAATGCTCGCTAATATGATTTCATATAATTATTGGGGTTTTCTCTGTTTTCTTTGTATTATTGTAGGGTCTTCACATTACAATATAAAGCACCTCGAGGTGACTGTTGTTGTGATTAGGTGCTATATACACGAAACTGAATTTAATTGAGAGAGTCAATCTAAAAATAAGACAAGTGAGTACCAAATCACAATCAGTGGGAGGAAGCAGACGAGTGAACACTTCTCCATCTCAGCCTGAGCTCAGCAGCAAATAACAATGAAGGACTGCACGATCAGGTTAACCGTGAAACAGAGAAGAAGAAAATCTCTTTGATGTTTGCATTCTGCAGAAAGTGATCCAGACTCGTTCTTCTCTCACTCAGGTTTGCTTACATTTCTGTGGAAAAGTGAAACCCACAAATATCTGCTCCGTCTGAATGATGTGCCTGATAAATCCTCGGTACCTGGGAGAAACAGCCCTTAGTCAGTCTGACCTTTTCTCCCACAGGACTGGGATGGGGATGTTCGGTTTGTTAGCCTCCTTTAACGCCTGTTTCTTGTATAAAATTAGAACTTCTATGATTGGAAACATCGCTCAGTTCTGTTAACTAAATGTACGCATGTATGCCTTTTACGATCGTGGCGATCGTGGCTCAAGAGTTGGGAGTTCGCCTTGTAATCAGAAGGTTGCCAGTTCGAGCCCCGGCTTGGACAGTCTCGGTCGTTGTGTCCTTGGGCAAGACACTTCACCCGTTGCCTACT
>NW_005187420.1:2659284-2668110 GCF_000239375.1 Pundamilia nyererei
AAAGCGCTATATAAATACAGGCCATTTACCATTTTACAGTGTGGACACAGGATCTCATTTAACAACAAAAAATAGACAACAAAGAAACACAAACCTGCAACTGGATGCAAAAGACCACAGCGATTCACAGAGTGACACTTTGTGTAAGTGGGATAAAGCACCCACAGGTTTGGGTTTGGCAGTGTGTTGCAGTGCGTCAGCCCTGCGGTGAGTCTCCGGTCTGACATCGTGTCGTTCAGTGCTTTGCGGGATAAAGGACACGCATGTGATTCAAGCATCATCGTCAGGCAGCGCACGAAGCTTTTTGTGCTGCTGCTGGTTTTCGGATTAGGCCTAATGACCGAGCGAAGCTGATGTTCCAGTTTTCAGCAGACTGATGAGGATTCACCGCCCACACTCACACACACACACACACACACACACACACACTGAGAAGGTTTATTTTTAGATAGTGACATGACTGCTCTGACAGCGGTGATAATTATGGGAACATGAGGAGGAGGAGGTGGGAGGACTCACTCTGTGTGCTTTCTGTGTCAGGCGGAGACGTTTGACTTTTCGCCAGCAAACCTTTATAACCCGCGGACATGCCAGCTCTGAACTTTGAATAGCAGAGAGAGACAGAAAAAAAAGAAAACCCCGTCCTCGTTAGTTTATTGAGCTCAGGCGATTATGATGTCATCGTGTCAATCATTCACCCCGTTTGAGTTTCAAGGCCGGCGGCTCGAGCTGCACATTCAGCTCTCTTCTCTTCGCACTCTGATAACCTTTTATCAATCCACAGCTCTTATCTGTCCACACACACTGATTTAACACCCTGCATGACTGAAGGTGAGCTCATATTTAAGAGTTGGGGGGAAAAAATGCTCCCAGCATTTAAAACCAAGAAAATATTTCATCATTTTCTGCACGATGACAAATGTTCTGTTTTCATTTTGATCTTTAATTTGAAATAAAATGACTAAGCTGAAAGAAAACAACAAAGACAGGAGGAGGTGAAGATGGATAATGTGTTAGGGAAAAGAAGGAGATAAGAGAGACTATTTTACATGAAAACATACCAATGTAAAGAAAAAGGGCAACAAGAAGTCAAGGCAGGACGAATGGAGATAAGTAAAGGTCGAGCACGGGTAAATAAAACTGCCGTGATTTTGTTTTTCAGTTTTAAAATCTGATCGTTTCAAATAGTTCAAACAGTTTGGGAGGCAGACACCCACTTAATTAGTACGACTGGGCTTCTGTGGGGCCTTATATGCTATCTCATATGCCTTCACTTCAGGTCACTAACTGTCGCTTACTGTTTCCAACAGTTTGTGGTTTGCTCTGTTGTTCACGGCGTCTCTGTGCTCATACTGCTTCATCTGTACATGGTGGAGGGAGTGTTATGGCATGGGTGTGTGTGGCAGCCAGGGGAACTGATGTTTACTGATCATGTGACTGCCGTCAGAGGTGACAGGATGAAGTGGGAAGTGTACAGAGCTGCACTCTCGGCTCACATTCAGACTAATGCGGCAAAGCTGCTCAGACGGAGCTTGGCGGTGCAGATGGAACCCACTGTGGTGGTAAAGAAAGACAAAGTTACCTCAGAAATAGTGTCACTGTCCAAAAACTGATGAACAAAACGTTAAATCTGCGCTGTAACTTGACGTGCACTTTTCTGTAAATGCACGCGCTGCAGGCACGCAGATCTCAGCAACTGTGGCCGATCTACGAGGAGTAAACATATGATATGTTTAGCACAATAAAAGCATTGGTGTTAGAGAAGCTTTAACAGGGATAACTGTATGTCGTTCGAACATTATTAATGCAGTAGCTGCTGTTGTGACCTTTAACAGCATGCTGCATTTTTTTTTATGTCAGATTGAACTTTTAGAAGCAACTAAAGCTGCTGAGCTGTGGAGCTCCTGCTGCAGTTTGACTTGGCTTCCACCACCAGGCTGCCCTCTGTTTGCTCAGAGTTTCAGCTCCGCTCAGTCTGCAGGGAGGCTGCAGAGAGCGGTAACCACGAGTAACCAGTGATCAGGCGTGATAAAACAGGTGACTTCAGCAGCCAATGAGGAAACAGGAATTTTTCTCGCAGGCCTTTTCACAGTTTGACCTTTGGCTCTGTACTGATGTCATCTCTGCAGTGGTTAGTGGCTTTGTGGAAGGATTTGGGAGCAAAATCTCAAAAGAATCAAAGAAACATCATAAATGTATTAACCTGCCACTCAGTGAAATCTCTCACTGAGAAGAATTCAGGTAGTTTAACTGCAGTCTGGCTATTTTCACTCATACTGATCTGTTACTGGTCACCAAAGACATGGTCGTTAGGTTAATGGGTGAATTGGCTGCTGCAGATGCAGCCAGATGTTATCCCTGTGACTGCACGTGCATCCAGGCTGCATTGACGTCTCACCTGATAACAGCTGCTCTCGGTGGCTCCAGGCTGGATAAGCAGTAAAATCTTCACACTGGAACGTTTGGAGTGACACCTTTAACCTCCTAGGACCTGCGTCCACATATGTGGACATCACGTTTTGGGACGTCTAGACCAAAATACTTAATTTTTCTCTACAAGGCCCTGACATCCACTTACGAGGACATTATGCTGCCACTGCCACAAATTTGAAACAAATGTCCTCATATGTGGATCTCGTTATTCTCAAAAAACAAAAATGAGGTGAAAAAAAAATCTGGTAATTCTTTGTTTTTACATTCATCAGGTCCCAATCAACACAAATAGCAAAGAAAAATTAAAAATGCATGCCATGAAACAGTTCGGGTCTTAGGAGGTTAAAGCACATTCATGCGCTCACACAGTGTCTCTATTTATGAATCAGTGGTCGTTTCGGGAGGCAGGACATCCCTAAAGTCTACGTGAGCGATAACTCATGTCAAACATCGCCATCAGTCCTCAGCTGGAGACACAGAGTGAGAGATTCTAACGTCAACAATAATCATTAATTCTTCTTCATGACTTCCTAATGAGGGTTTAATTTACAGCATTAATGGAACAGAGTCAGTGGCTTCGTGACTGAGCTGCAGCTTCTGTAATGGTACGTTCCCACTGCCTGAATTACAGGTTCCATTAGAATAAAAAACTAAGGTTTACTGAGACTGATGTAGAAGGAGATGAATGAATGAAACCAGAGACAACAGCTCTGGACCAAAACAAACAAACAAAAAATTAGGACACAGTTTCATCTTTTATACTCAATTTTAATTTATAATGCAGGTGAGCCGGTTCTGATATAAAAAAGCTGAGTGACAGAGAAATGCTGCCCAGCAACATTCAGAGCAAAGCAAAACAGCACAACCATCACGTCTGCTTCCTGATCCGCTCAGTTAAGACCAGAAGATTTGATTTTATGAGTGCACTAAACTTTCACCCCCCCCATTCATGCAAACACTTCCCTAACAAACATGCTTCTGTTGGAATAAAAGTGTAGAAAGATGGAAAATACAAACAAAAAAAAGAGACAAAGGTGAAGGCTGTGCTCAACGAGACTCCCGTCCCCACAGCGCCAATCAAAATATGTTACACCAATAAAGAGAACTGGAACTTTCAGCTCCAACCGCAACTAGCTGAAGTGATTCAGGTCAAACATGATTTGATTTCATTTCCACTGCTCAAGTCTGATAAAACGCGGGAAAATACACGTGCATGATGGAAAAACTGCAAAATATCGACAATTTGCAGAAACTAAACTTCACACCACCTGGATGAAAAACACATTCTGAAGGTTTTTGTTTAAAACTCGCTGAACTTTCTGGACGAATCTGTGCAGAAAAATGTAAAAATCAAAGTCTACAGGACACATTAGGAGAACCTTGTGGGAACGTTGGCTTGAGCAGCTCAGAAGCAACAACATTCCTGCAGAGGCGAAGCTCCTGACAGACAAACCCTGTGGAAAAACACTCCACGCCCACACAAAGCTCATATAATTATAAAGTCTGACAGCAGTGCGCGGTGGCCCCGCCCCTCTCTGCAGCGTGCCTGGGGGCACGGGCCTGTCCCGATCTGCTCACACCTCATTAGCTGGCGGCTAATCAGCTGGTCCGGGTTAAAAGTGGGTTTAATTAAATCTGCGGCTCGCCTGAAGAGTCTGAGGTGTCTGGGTCCGCCCAGCGGCAAACACACAAACACACCTGTCTGGACAGGCCACTCCGACAGGTGGCGGGAGGGGGTTCGTCTTGCGCACACCTCCACCTTTACATAGTTTCAACACAACAACATGATCTTGCTGTCATATCAGCAGCAGGATCGATGCCCCGCCTTCCTGTCAACGCCCCGATTGAAGCCTCAAATCTTCAGCGTGAAACTAAAAGAAAACACGCTGATAATTTCCAAAAATAAACACATACGATTTTTACACTCTGACACTGCTGGAGGCCCCGTGATTGTCAATACTGCCAAATAAACAAGTGGTTTTATTTTTACCTAAACATGTCCTATTAACAGGTTTAAGTCCATCTGTTCACAGTCTAAACTTGTGATTTTCTGAAGTGGCGTGAAATGAGTTTAGAGGTTTATTTTCTCATTTAACACCAATCAGCTGTGACGTGTATTAAAAATGTGCACAAAGCCATTGATTGCATTTCCAGTGAAATTAGCACTTTGTTCTGTTTTGTCGGGGCCGAGCGCTGCAGGCTTCAGCCGTTTAAGGCTTGGGCAGCCACTGATATGGCAGGAGACCAACGTTTAACATGCACCGCCTCCGCAGGAAAGACTCAGACCTCAAAATTAAAAGTGTGCAACACAAACATGTTAATAAAACCACCCAGTAAAGGATAAGTGTGTGTGTGTGTGTGTGTGTGTGTGTGTGTGTGTAACCCTAACCCTCCCTCTGTTTTCACTCAGTAGTCAGATATAAACTTTTTTTCTATTTCTGATCTTAAACAACACGAGTCATGAAAAAACAAAAAACCCCACACACATACAAACAGAACTGTGCTTAAAACATCAACATGTAGTGAATGTACTTAACAATAAAAACACTTTTTTTGTTTTACAAACTCTTTGTAGAAGAACAGAAGAAAATACACATCCTGAAAAAGGGAATTTTAGCATTTACAAGTCCATCCTGCGGCTGCGGAGCGCTCAGCGATGGCCACGGACGTCTTCATCAGACTGAACCGGGGGTTTTCCGCCACCAGGAAGAGGAAATGCAGGAAATGTGTGGTGATTTTTTTGTTGTTGTTCCAGAGAATCCCAACAGACGACGACTCAGTTTATACGAGTTCAAATCGCATCATGTTCCCCCAAATCAATGAGTCAATCAGAGGAGCGATGACACAGCTGGAGGCTGTCAGCCAAACATCACAGCTTTCAATTTTAAAAGTCACACTTCAGTGGATTTTTAAAAATTTTAAAAGATATTTCCAGAAAACATGTTTAAGCTTTTTCTTCTAAAACGATTCCAGATGTGTTAAAACTCTGAGCTGTTCTGGGTAGACAGTGGGAACACTGGCGGTTATTTTGGCGAACTGGATGATGATGGTGGTGAATTATTAAAAGGTTAAATAATAACTGATAATCACAAAAAAAAAAAAAGCCATGAAGAAGAAGTGGGGCCTCATTCCCAAAGGGAGAAGCTTCCATAAAAGCTGCAGATATTCAACATCCTGGTGGTTACCCTCCTCACTGCCCGTTGGTGGAGGTACTGTTGGGGGCGGGACTGGAACCCTCTGCGCCTGCGGGCGGCTGGACGTTGTCGGCCAGGTTGTGAGCGTGCTCCAGGAAGAGGTCTTTGAGCACGCTCAGCTCTTTGCTCAGCAGTTTGATCTTTGCCTCGAGCCGCTCGTTCTCCTCCTTCAGCTCGTTGACACGCTGCTGCGTGTCCATCGCCTTCTGCTTGCTGCGCATGCGGCTCTTCTTCACTGCCAGGTTGTTGCGTTCGCGCCGCTGGCGGTACTCCTCGCTCTCCTTGTCTGCAGGGGGTTTCTTCATCTTGCTGGGTGCGAGGACTTTGCCACCTCCGGTTGAAGGGTTTGCTGGGACGAGTTGCGGGACCTGCTGCAGTCCGGCTACGGCTGCCGGCAGGGACGAAGAAGCGGCGTGGGCCTGGCTCTGGATGACGCTCACGCCGTTGTGGTCAGTTGCAGTTAGTTTCGGCTGCGACGGCCGGCTCATTTGGATGTGCTGCCAACGGGTGCTGATCTTTGACCAGAGTCTCCTCAGGTGTAGAGCTGAATAGAAGACTGGAAGGAAAGAAGAAGGTCCTGCAGATGGACAGAGCCTGGAGGGCAAGACAGACCAGATTAATTGAGCAGATCACACAGAATCAAAGCAAACACTAAGCTGTAGACTAGCCACGGACAACACCACACATGTAAGAAGACAAAGAAATCAGAGACAGCTGTGTGCAGATGTTTCTGTCCACGCGTTTGGAGTGGAGGCCTCACCTGAACCACAGTACGTAGCTTTCACTGACTTTATTTGGTATTTTAATAAGCAAAGTACTGGTCAATTTTTATCATCTACATGAAAGAACAACACCATCTGATTCGTTAGGGTTAGGGTACCTAATCTCAGAGGTTCCGGTCTTTGCTGGCTTCCTGCGCGTTGACAGGAAGTGAAAAGCGTCCTGGTGGTCTTTGATATCATACAGCTGCATCTCGAGACTTGTGCGCATCATTTTGATCTGTTATTTATTTCTCCACTCTTCTTCCTCTATGCAGTGAACCTCCCTGTCGATCTCTCACTGTTCAAGCCCACTTTTTAACCAAATCAACCTTCTACCTGAGCCTAACACATCACCCACCTGCAAGCATGTCTGTGCTGGTTGAATATCCTATAGCAATTCACTATCCAGACGCCTATGCAAATGGCACAAAGGCGGTACTATGGATTCTGCTTTGGCTTTCGGTGGATGCAGGCTCTGGTCCTGCTAAATATGAGCTGCACAGCGCAAACACTGAAGATTTGTCAGACTTGACAGCTTTTTGATTTCACTCTGCAGCTCTGCGCCAGAAATGTTCAGGAATTTTTTTAAATTTCTGCAACAAAAGGACTGACAAGCCATTTTAATGTGTTTCTATCATTTCTGGAAGGTGGAGGTCAATCAGCCAAAGTTCCAGCTCTGAACATCATTTCCTCACTTTCCCTTTCGCTGAAACGTTATACTCGGATTATGCAGAGTTTGGTCCAGTTAGGAGGCTTCATCATCACCATCCTCCTCCTCCATCACTGCGATACGATAATTGTTCGGATTGTTATTCCGCACGGCCAATTAATAGCGCCGCTCTGATTGGCTGGTGCGTTGCTATGCAGCCAGTCAGCTGTGCGCAGCGGAAAGCGCTCCGGGTGAAACAGCGGAGAGGTTGCCTGTTGTTGCATCATCACGAGCGGCTCTCTTTGTGTGAAGACAGGGGAACTCCAGAGTCATGCGGGGCTATACACAAAACCACCGCTTCTGGTGACTTTACCGACGTGTGACAAATATGAAATCACACGAAACAGACCGAAACAGGCGGACTGATCCGAAACACGTCGCTTTAAAGTACCTAAACTTTAATTTTCGAACACTTTGACAACTTTCTGTTCACTCGAAACGACCAACAGGCGACTCGCCGCCTCGCTACTGACTGTCGAGCTTTCCCGCTCTGAGACAGGCGTCGATTTAAGCCGATCTGACCCGAAACACAACAGCTTTCTTTTAACGTACGCGAACACTGCCTGTTTAGCCGGGCGCATAGCCAGCTAGCGAGTTAGCTCCTGTCGCTAACAGCCATCAGCTCACTGCCAGCTTCGCTGTTTCGGACCTACAGAGAAATAAAACTACGATTTTACCTTCACTGGGAGGCGGCGGGCTCAACCGTCCGTCAAAAGATGAAAAAGTTCCCCTAGAAAACCGAAGTTTAATCCCGTCCGTATGAGCTCGGACTGTTTTTGTTTGTAACATGGAGAGCGACCGATTGCGAAATCTCTTTTACCATGTACGGCAATGTCCAGGATCAGCTAATCACAGGCGAGTAGGTGGCAGCGCGTTGGGGTGCTTGGCCAATCACCGATGAGTGTGCGGCGGAGTGATGCAATGCTCTTTGTGATTGATTCGTGTTTGGACCAATGAGACGCTGCTATCTTCTCTCAGCGTTGTTTATGTAACCGAGGCTGGTCAGATGAGTTGAAACACGTATGACTTCATCTCTGAATGACGAGACTCTCTCTCAAAACGGCAGTACCTTCAGTATCGACGCTCCCGCTTCCTTCAGTCACTATAATAACTACTGACCTCCGCGTGTACGAAGAAACCACTTCAAACACCTGGTGAACATTCACAGGTGAGACAAGCACTTAATGAAACCGCGGTCCTACCAGGAACACACAAAAAACAATGTAATTACTGTTTTATTAATAATAATCATGACCAGAGAATATAAATGAAGGGATGTATAGACAAAGACCCTGAGCTGTCAGAGGTCACCTGGATCTGACCTGGATCCAAACAAACAAAAACGAAAGATCAACTCAAAAAAAAAAGACACAAAAGAAACAAAATATTTAAAATGTGGGTGAGAAAAGTGATGAAAAGAAGTTACAAACAGACAAAAATGTATCCTGACAGCACTTTAATCTCAGGCTGCGAGCTTACATGTGGTTTCTAGAGTTTCCAAAAGTGGAATGGGAGGCAGAGCCTACAGCTTCAGGCCTCTTCTGTGGAACATGTGCTCAAGTTTGGATTCAGGAGACAGACTTTTAAGATGAGACTTCACACTTTCCTTTTTTAAAGTTTATAGTCAGATCAGCTGACCCTGACCATCCCTTATCCTGCTATAGGCTCAGGCTGCCCAGGGATTTCACATGATAACATGACTGTGTAGTTATAGGTTTGTGCACAGATT
>NW_005187420.1:2668130-2670925 GCF_000239375.1 Pundamilia nyererei
CCCCCCTATTATTTTACCTTTCTGCTCCACTATGATGGAGTTTAAATCAATCAAGATGAGACTGCAGTGCAACTTTCAGCTTTCATTCAAAGGGTTTAACAAAACTTTTGCATCGACTGTCTAGACATTACGGCCATTTTAATACATAGCCTCCCATTTTCAGAGGCTCCTAAGTGTAAATATAAGGATTGATTTTAATAACTGGACATAAATCCTTTGCACCCAGTGGCTACCTAAAGTCTAGAAACAACGCCACAGTTCATCCGGCTGCTTGTACTGGCAGCAACATCATGAATAAACACCCAGGCCATCATTCTTAAACAACCATCATCTGTCCCAAGATCTTTTTCAGGCTCTTTTAGATGTTTAATTTCAATTTCAATTTTATTTCTATAGCACATTTAAAAGTCACAGGTACAACAAAGTGCTTCACAGACGAGCCATATTTGCAGATTTACAACAAAAGAGAACAGTCTACTGACAGTTTACTGACAGTCTGACCTGTTGTAAACTCTCTATATTTCCATTCACAAATGCATCATTTCATTATGTTCAGAAAAACTATATTCATCCCCAAGGGGCAATTAAGAAGGTATTTTCTTAATAATGGAAATAATTCTGCCATCATGCGCTGTAGGTGTTTTCTATGCTCTTTCAGGTCTGTTGGTGTTGCTGAGCTGGTCAGTGCATTCTTTTTTTAAACAATGCACCAGATTTTTGATTTGGCCAATACCAAAGTCTTTGCTGTTTATTTGGGCTTTTCAGCCGAACGATGGCCTCCCTCACTTGAACTGAGATGCCACATTGAGACGTCCAGCTATCAAATGCAATTTCAACTCTTGGACTTAACAACAGATTTCATATCTGACTATTTCACACGACATAAGATGACAACAGGCCTCATATGACCATGAAGCAGCTTGTCAGTCAATTGTCCTGTGAAAGTTAGTACTGTGCATAAAATGGCTGTAATTCCAGTACAGTTAGTTCAGTGCTTTTGTTAAATCCCCCCAAATTAAAGCTGAAAGTCTGCGCTTCATTCAAATCTTGATTTTTTTAAATTCACTGTTGTGGTGTACAGAGGCAAACAACAACCCCTCTAAACAGTCACAGTCCAACATCTTTTGGACTTAACTGCATAAATGAAATTGAGCTGGACTGAAAGCAGCCACAAAGAGACACAAAACATGAGGTTTGGTAATAGTGATGCCTGGTCACGTGACCAAACATTACATTGCTCTACTAGGCGCTGCATCCAAACTATGCTGATGTCTGCAAATGTGCTGTGAATGTTGGCCAGCTGTCCATGTGGAATTCGAAGCTGTCACTCATGACTCCAGTGCAGTGTTTGCTTTTTTTGGTAAACTGCTTTTTCAGGTCTGATTGGTTAATGTCAACTTAAATTCAAATCACATTGCTTCTGGAAACAATGTTGTTGTTGTTGTTTTTTTACTGTCCAACCACACTGTTGCTGCAGAAAATGTGTACAGGACCACTAATGCTGCAACACTGACTCAACACTTTAAGTCCGAGATAACACTGGGGACAATGATGTGATGTCATCGAGGTCAGGGCTGCCTCGGCTCAACAGAGATTCACCAGTGCTGTTAAAATGAAAGTAAAGTCACTGACAACAAATGAAGGCTGAATGCAGTATTAGGAATGTGATCGAAGTGTGATCGGAGAGGTCAAAGGTCCACGTGCCGGCCTGATCTGAGGTACCCTCGCATCGTGCTGACAGCTGAACTGCAGTGAAGCAAACAAAAGCTCTTCAAATATTTGTCTGAGCGATTTTGTGTATTCTAGTTTGTGTTTAACATGCTGACTTTGAAGTTTAGGAACATCACACTTATTTTTTCCAGTTTTAAACTTTTTTAATTATTATGTTGTTTCCTTAAAAACACGTGTTCCTCCAGATCACTTCAATGATCCCTGGTACTTCCTTCTGAAAGCCACTGGCCTGAAGAGCTTCCCAGTGCAACAGAAAATGCTGTTCACATTTTCCCAGCTGAGTCCGTCAACACTAGTTTTAAAAGTCAGGCCCCGAGGACCACTAATGCTTCCTCAAGGTTCATTAAAAATTCC
The DNA here is from genome assembly GCF_000239375.1 of Pundamilia nyererei. Lineage (NCBI taxonomy): Eukaryota > Metazoa > Chordata > Actinopteri > Cichliformes > Cichlidae > Pundamilia > Pundamilia nyererei. Next base: position 2,670,216 of record NW_005187420.1, read on the forward strand.
TCAAATGGGGCAGAAAAAGGACAGAAAGTGGCGCTGGGTCTGTCAGAAAGAAGCAGATTATTGTTTTCAAATGGTGGTCAAGCAAAAACCTGTAAAAATATATATGGAATAAAAATACAAAATAAACAAGCAGCTTGAAATCGCTCCCAACACGAAGATCTCTCCGTTTGCTGCTCATAGAGGGCGCTGCAGTCCAGCTCTTCAGTCCGCCGTCCCTGCCCCCACTGCTCCGCGCTCCGCGCTGCTCACCCGTCCTCATCCAAGAAGATTCCCCAAGTCACATCTAACATTGTAAGCAAGTCATGATAAATTTGGCTCAGTGTTGGATCTTCCTGACTTAGAATTTGGAAATAAAAATACATTACAATAAGGAAAAAGGTTCTTTCTTGCAGGGACTTGACGGTATATATATTCATATTATAACTAAGTATTGACAGGTTTTTCCATCAGTGCGCATTCTATTTAACATCAGACGTGTTCTAAGTCCAGAAGATGTTCTCGACTTTTATAACTTGCACAGTCTGTGCGTCCTGCTCTGATAGGTGCCGCTCCCTCCTTTCACAGAGATAAAGTCTGCCAGTGTAGACTGTCCGGGGATTAAAGAAAAGTGCCCAACAGAATGCAGAACGCCAGCGCGCTCGGTGTAGAAGAGCTTCTGAAATCCAGAGCAGTCATTGACTTTTGTAAATATTTGTTTTTGTAAACATATA
>NW_005187420.1:2671001-2680942 GCF_000239375.1 Pundamilia nyererei
TATATATATATATGATGTGACTTTGGCAGACCGACTCTAACAGCTCCGGGTGGTTTCAGTGCGTCTTCTGCAGCCTGAGCTTTGGCGCTGATGTGTGAGCAGAGCGCGCAGAGAGGAGCGCAGGACGCGGTGTGTGATAAAAGTTTGAGTCGAGTTTGACTCTGAAGCGTTCCCCTGCAGATAGCTGGCAAGACTGAGGGCTGTGTGTGCGCGCGCGCGGGCACGTGTGCCCGCCCACTCCCTCTCTGTATATAACAGCAGTTTGACAGCTCGGAGTTTACTGAGCAGGGGGAATCAGCCCAGCAGAGTAAATCCTGAAGCTGCTTCATTCCGCTTCTTTCCGCGTACAAACGGAGCCACTGCAACGGTCACAGTCTCTCCGAGCTTTGGGTCAGCGCATGCTTGCAGCTGTGTAACCCCCTCTCACCGTATTACCCGACTTTGTGCAACCTGGATTCCCGGAGCTCATCGCCATGCTTGCCCGGGTTTAGATTCTCAATGGAGCTCTCTAACCTATACGAGGTCGCACCTCGGCCCCTGATGAACAACCTGAACCAGCAGCCCTCCTCCGGCTACAGAGACCCGGCAGATCTTGGCGGTGAGATCGGAGACAACGAGACCTCCATCGACCTGAGCGCCTACATCGACCCATCAGCGTTCAACGACGACTTCCTGGCTGACCTGTTCCACCACAGCTCCCGACAGGACAAGCTCAAAATGATGAACGGGGAGTACGACCCGGTGACTTGCGGCCCGGGGCCCCAGCAGCTCTACATGTCCAACTACATGGAGTCTAAGATGGAGCCGCTTTACGAGCACAACCCTCCACGCCTCCGACCGGTGGCTATCAAGCAGGAGCCCCGGGACGACGAGGACATGAACCCGGGCATGCCCCCCACCTACCACCACCCGCACCCGCACCCCCAGCAGTACTCCCAGCAGCAGCAGATGCCGCACCTCCAGTACCAGATTGCGCACTGCGCACAGACCACCATGCACCTCCAGCCAGGGCACCCTACACCTCCGCCGACCCCAGTGCCCAGCCCGCACCAGCACCAACACTCGCACCCGCACTCGCAGCAGGGCGGCATGAAGCTCCTAGAGCAGCAGAGGGGAGGCGGCAAATCCAAGAAGCACGTTGACAAGAACAGCCCGGAATACCGGCTGAGGCGCGAGCGCAACAACGTGGCCGTGCGCAAGAGCAGGGACAAGGCCAAGATGCGCAACATGGAGACGCAGCACAAGGTGGTGGAGCTGACCGCCGACAACGAGAGACTGAGGCGCAGGGTGGAGCACCTGACCCGCGAGCTGGACACGTTACGGGGCATCTTCAGACAGCTGCCGGACGGTTCCTTCAAACCCATGGGAAGCTGAGAGCCTCCCGAGCCGGACCGGGAGCAGACTGGACATGGACTGGTACACTGCTGGATTTATACACACAGCTGGTTCCGTTCGTCCGGACGGACTGAAAGCGGTGAGGAGACTGAGGCAGCTGAGCTGTTCACTGCTAAAACACCCGACTGAACGGAGTCCTCGCGATCACACTTTCTCCTCAGACTAGAAAAAATAGCTCCAAAGTTTCTGTGTGAAAACGAAAACCAAAGTGCAGACAGGCTGTACGCAGAAAACAAACTTGAAGCCACTTTGGTTTTTCTTGTTTCAGGAATTTCCGGAAGATGCTTCAAAAAACAGGACTGATAAACTTTTACTGGAAACAGGTGAATTAATCTCACCATCATCTCACTGACTGAGCTCTTCGGAGAAAGACTTGCGCTCACCTTCAGGAGAAAGAGTGACTCGTTCAGTCGGTATATTTTGTTTTTGTTTTGTTGTTGGTTTCTTTTTTTGCAGTGTTCATGTGCCTTTTAAAACTTTTTGTGCAAAAGCCGATAAGCTCGTCCCCCCCTGCAGATCCACACAACAGAGGACTGGCTGTTTTTGTGCCTTACCCCCGTACAGACTGAGAGACTCGACCCCACATATCAGTGCAGCTAAGGTAGGGCACGGCGGTGACGAGCCCGGACCAGCCTGTTGTGCACGTAGTTCCTGAATTATTTTGGTTTGTTTTATACAAAGTTACCGTCTCTACCAACTGATGAACTTGTCTTAGAGCTATGAAACTCAACCTGTATGTATGTTTATTTCCATGATATAACTGCATGGATTTGTGCTCATTTTCTCCTGTTTGTTCTTTGAGGAGGCGTGCGGGGTGTTGGCAGGTTTGTGTGTTCTAATAATCTGATCACGTGATGCAACCCCCCCCCCCGTGAGATAATAAAAGAAATCTGAAATTTTTTCTTTTTAAAAAGTAAAGTATTTAAGATTTTTGTTCACTGACACACTGTCAACCACAATACTGAAAGCTTGTACCTCCACTCTTAAGAAGTGTATTAATTAAGACTAAATGAATACCTAAAAAAGGCCCAAATACATTTTTTCTTAGCTTTCTAATACTCAAGAAGGTGTGGAGATACAAGTCCCCCCCCCCCCGTTGATTTAAGCCAAAGTAAAATACAAACTAGGAAAAAAAAGAAAGAAGAAAAAAGACTGGAATTGAAACTGTGGTACCTGCTGTCTAGGGGGGAACCACGTATCTGCAGGAGAAGCCTGATGGCAGCTGGTTCAATGGGATTCTGCAGAAACGTGGTTCCTCTGAAGACACTGAAGCAGCTCTCTGTATGCACTATTTGTCGAAGCACAGCTTTGTTGTCTCACACATGATGGGTACTGATCTGAGCAGAAAAAAAACACGCCTGGCTCTGTGCACATACCTGTTTTTATGTGTTTGTTCATTGTGAGAAAGATAAAAAATAAATAAATGTGAACAGGGTTTCTATGCAACATGGTAATTATCTTCTTCCTCTTCCCCGCTGTTGAATCATAGCTCATGCAGCAGTGCCTTCTGCTCCTCTGAGTTGACCTTTGACCTTTAGCTGGTCTTTTGAGAAAGATTTTAAGACATTTGTGTCAGTCAGGAAGAAGGAAGCACTTTTTTTTTTTTTTTACAAACTCTGATGTTAAACCAACATTTGTTTCAAATTGTACGTCTCAATTGTAAAATAAGCATATATATAAATATATATGAATAAATATATATATAAAATACCAAAAAATCTGAAATATTATAATAAAAGAAGCTCGTTTTATCAGATTCCGTTTGTGCGTTTGGATTTATTTCTCCATTTACTTCTCTTGTTCCTGCATCAAGTTCATTGTATCTCTTCGATTTCTTGCAGTCCATAGGGGGCGCTCAGCCAGAAATGCTTCATATCAGGTTTCATTCTTCAGCATGAATAATGGTAAAAGTACAGTCTGCGGCGCTGCGACTTCTACAGTGACGTCTGACTGTTATAAAAGTGAAGAAAATCATCGGAAAATCAGAATTTTTCTGACAGCTTTGGTTCCTGTTTTTTTTCTCTGCATGTAGGTCTCACATGCAAACACACGATTAGTAATTTATATGATGTACAGAAAGATAGACGGTCAGAAAAATCTCCACCTCGAGCCGCTGCAGCGGTAAAATGCACATCTCATATTCTCTGCACATATTTTAGTTGCATTCAGCCCGGACTGTTAAATTACTGCATCAAAGACCTCATTGTGCAGAAAAACATTCTCTGGCATTACAGCAGCATTAATATGTATTTTGCATTTTAGTGGTGAACGTGTTGAAAGTTCTACTTTAATATCACTGACGAACAACAACACGCTCAGGAATTTATTCCTAGTTTAATGCACCGGATTAGACATGAAGAAAAGTCCCTGTTGTGGTGCTGAGTCTGGGAGCCGGGCTGGCTGAGCGTCTGGACTCAGATTTTTTGAATGTTCGATGTGATTCTCAGATTCGTGGTTATTTTTACGTCATGTGTTAAGCGTGTTTCGGTTAGTCCTCAGATCCTTGTGGTTTTTGAGTTTTTTCTCTCTCGGTGTTTGGTCTTCTCCTGTGTTCAGTCAGCCCAGTTTTCATCTTGTTTATCTCTTGTCTCCATGTTTGGCGTTCCCTTTCCGTCTCCCAGTCAGTCATGTCCCCGTGTCTGCTTCACCTCGGTCTCTCTGCTGAGCCTTAGTCTTGGTCTCCGTGTTTATCTTACTTCCTGTTTTATTTTGACAGTCTCTTGTCCTGTATACAGTGTGTTAGTTACAGTTAGTTCTAGCTGTGTTCCCACCTGTTGCCCATCCTCTTGATATCCTGTGGGTATTTTGATCCTCAGTGTCCCTCTGCTCGTTGCTGGTCGGTCCCGTTTCCCTGTGCTCTGTAGTTTCCAGAGTTTTTGCATTTAGTTTGAGTTTCTAAGTACAGCAATAAAGATGCCTCCTTAAGTTAATTCACTTGTCTTGGCGTCCTGCGTTTGGTCCTGCCTTGCCTGCCACACAGTCAGTGTAATTTATGTACGTAAGCAGTACAGCATAACAAAATTCATGATGCACGATAAGGAATATGAACAAATCCTCTCTGATTATCTGAAGGAAGTAAATAGCATTCAGCAGCACAGCTCCAATTAGATGTGCGCTCATGTTCATCTGTTTAAGTCAGAAATGAATTATTTGTCCTGCTGGATGGCCGAGCAGGCGCGACTGTCCTTGAATGTCAGATTGCATGTGACACATGCAAGAAGATTTGATGTCTCTCTCCAACAACAGACAGTTACAGTGCACACATGCTGATTAATTTTTTTTTTAAAATGACTCAAACTAGTGGCAGTTTGGCAGAAAACGAACACAAACTACAGGAAAGTTTCCCTAATGTTTCGATCGGTTAAAGGAAGTGGTTGAACGTGGAGGTGACCTTTTTTTCACTACTTTCTTTGTCGTCTTCCCAGCAGAGACCACGACGTTTCCTCGTCACCACCTGCAGACGATATAAATAAATTTGTGATTTTAGCCCCTTTATTTTGTTGGCCTACCTTCTGTGCACCACGTCTAGGTTTTGGCAGCGAGTGCTGAACCCTGCTACTGCTGCTGCTATTGGTTGGCTGTGCCGCTGCAGCTGTGGTGACCTGTGTGATAGATTAACCCCGGCATTAAACATCTGCATGCAGATTGTATAATACAGAGGTTTGAGGAAAAGGAAGAAAGAGAGGAAAAAAATCACAGTGGTAATTTTGCGCCTGACTGTTTGTGTAATTTGTAGCCTGTCAGAACTACACATCTCAAAAAAAAAAACCCAAGAAAAGCTGGGAAAGAGGCGGTTCTCAGCTTCAGGCTTTTTAAAACCGATCCAAGGTTCCAGGTTCATTTTGTTTTTCAAAGTTAATGTAGCTGAAGAAAAGTTCTCAACACACAAAGGTACACACAATCTTAATCAAAATCATAATTGTGGGTTGGAAGTGCATGAAAAGGTTTTAATTTGTAAAATAACCCAAACTTCACAAGTGCAGTGAAACATAAAGTACAATATTTGCCTCTGAGATTTGGTGCAGCCCAAATGCAAAACAGGGAAAACTGAAACAGAAGCATATTAAATGTATACAATACTAATGTATTAATGTATTTGGTTACCTGCTCGCTTTTAAACAACGCTTGCTTTTACACAACATATCTCAATTTTGATACTTTATTCTCATATTCGTGGGTGAGAGGGGCTGTTAGAGGTTAATGATCCACAAAGTTTCCTGTTTTTATCCTGAAAGGCACCTTTGGATCAAGATCTTGGTCTCAGACATCGGTCTGAGTGAGGCTCTCAGACGAGTGTCTGCTTGAACCTGCAGCAGCACGTCAGAGCCACCGTAGATTAAAGAACAAATCTGTAAATTTGTGACTGGCAAAGTGTTTGTTTGACGTTCTGCGCAACTCCGAATCAGGGAATAAAAGCCTGAATTATCTCAAGGGCTCAAAACCCAATCAGATGCATTAGAGCACGCAGTTTCATTTCAGGAGAAAAATGTCTCCAGACAGCAACAATCTGATGTGTGTGCAGACCTACTTCTACATCGTGGGTGATTTTTCTCAATTAAAGCTGCATGTGTGAAGTCTTGATAAGCCTAGGTAGAAAACTGAGATCTGAGCGTTTGAAGTTGATGAGTGTTAATGGCTGGGAACGAATTATAGTGAACAATCTGCAGTTAGCTGAGGTGAAAAAGACCAATCGACCTGCAGGGCGGTCCCAACAGCTGATCCAGAGCCAGAGAAAGAAAAAGAGAGATCACAGTTTCTTTTTTGGTATTTCTTTGGTCTCACCACGTGAAGCATGTTTGTATGAATGGTGCTGTATAAATAAAGCGGGGATGAATGTGCTAATATCATTTGGTGCAAATATTATGATCTTTAATTTTCTGCAAAATCAATAAGGCAAATGAAAGAGCCAGAACTCGAATCCAAAATTCCAGTCATCCTACAAGATGAGAAAACAACATCCATCAAGAGAAAAGAAAAGAAAAGAAACATCAGATTTATGGTCATTTACTGCTGAAAAGAAGGAGAAAAGAAAACATGTGTTTGACATAAAAAGCTCCTTTTAGGAAACTGAGGGCCAAATATCAGAGCTGAGAGCTGATCTACATCAACGTCGCCTGTAAAGAGTTTTACAGGGCGCAGATAAAAGTGCACCGCTGGTTCTTTCACGCAGAGATGTCAATCACAGTCCAGATAGCAGAGCAAAAAGGAACATTTACCATGTAGCGTCACTGCGTGGAAACACAAAGCAACACAGTATGAGTCAGAGCTTTGACCTTTACATGCATCCCAGGACTGCAACACACCCTGATTAATTAATTTATTATTTTCAGTGAGACTCTGACTTAAGTTCGCCTCAGAAAAATGAACAGCTGATGCACATGAGATGCACATTTTGCATCTCGTGCATGGTAAGAACGCCATTCCGCTGGTCCAGTGATATGAAAATATTAAAAAATTGATGCCAGAAAAGCAGAAAATGTTTAGCGAGGGAGCACGCATTCATAGAAGAGCAGACAGGGAACATACATGAAGACATAATTAAAAAACTACAAAAATCCACACGGACAGCATGGGGCAGGCAGGGAGTGGGGGATGGTTTGATTGCTGTGGAGGTGTTAGGATTGGTGCTGCCTGAGGGGGCTCAGTACTAAACCTGCTGAGAAACAGCCGACTGGCCCAGTCCAGGCTGGCCCCCTCCTGCTGTTGTCTAGAGTTGAGTCTGGTGATCAGTTTCATCCCCCTCCACACTTCTTTGCTTTAGTTTAGTATCCTTCTCAACTCGCCCTTGTCCCAATGACTGAAGGCGGTTCTGGTCCAGATGATGGTGTCTTCACCAACTCTGTGATATATGCAATGCCATCCCCATGTAGATCCCACAGCACGTGCCAAGCAGACCTGCAGAGCTTCGCTAATTTCCCGTTTCCACCTCCTCACAGAGTTGACGGAAACAGGGACTCTGTGAACTGCAGAGACACGCTGATGCTTGAGTTATGGTTCTGTGGTTGTGTCTGTTTGTGCATGTATTTGCCCATGGAGAGCCTACAGAGAAGGGTTTCAGCCAACGCCAGCATGCTCCTGTGTAGTCCCCCACAATGCCAACCTCTCGTTGTTTGACATGGATGGAGCTGATGGAGCTGTGTGTTGGTCAAATGACAGGGGAGTCGTCCATGAATGGGAGAAATTAAACCCCAAAGATCCAGAAATACAGCAAATACAGCATGCAATTGCACCACCATCAACAAACATTGCAGTACCTCTACCTTTCTTAGCATCTGTCCAAAAAATAGAAGGCTTCAGGACAACAAATGCACAAGGTTCACCACGAGGAACAAACCAGTAATGCATCTCAAGTGCGAGAGACCAGATTAGACTTTGCCAAAAAAGCAAAACTTGTAAAAATCCAAAGCTGCTCTGGAACAGCACTCTTCGGACAGATCAACCCCAAATTAGCTTGTGCTAGAATAATGGGAATAATGTTTCAGTGTCTACACCCAAACTCAGTGACACAACAGTGTGTTCAGGTCACGGCACTATTTGAGGACAGCATGGAGATGAACGCTGGGCTAATGATGATGATGATGAGATAATTTTGGAGCCATTCTATATCAAAATACTGAAAAGCAGTTCTGGGTGGGTAAACTGAGAGCGCAGCAGCAAAGATAAGCATCCTGTGAGAAGTTGGGACCATAATAAAGTTCACGTGGGTCCCTCAGCTTCCTCTACCCCTCTGAATCTGCCACTCAGGATCTGCTTGGAACATCTCTAATTAAAATAAATCGACTGTGCAGTGAAATTTTGCAGATGTAAACGCTGGTATGAGCCGCTAGATGACACGCACTTCTATTGAAGCAAACCGTAAAACCAGCTGTATACAATTGAAACTATTCAAAAATCAGGGCCAGAGTCCATTATGTATTTATGCGTGAGCTTTTGTGGCTGCCAGCGCTGTGGAAAGGACAGAAGAACCAACGGCATGAATAAACATTATAAATGACAGTTTAATCCTAGAAACTAGTTGTATTAGAAACAGGCGAAATGGACTCAACTGCAGGAGTGACTCGTGTTTGTATTCAGCCTGGGAATATTGAAAACCGCAAAATAACCTGAGATAGTAGAAAACGAGAGAAATAGAGAACATCGAGAAGAAGCCAAGCAGGTTGATTGAAACATGCAGCTGGCAGAGAATTCGATGACTTCCACATGTTCCTGACAGCCTCGCTGACTGACTGAAATATGACTGATTCAACATGAAATATGTGCCTGAAAACATGCACCGTGTGACTGCATCGTCCTGACATTATAACATAAACTACAGGAATGCTGACAGGGTGGATCCAGGCTGCAGAGGGAGGGGAGCGTGTCCCGAAGAAGGTTAAGCTCTCATGACAGATGTAGGCGTAAACACCAAATATTGATTTTATTTTTTATGATTCCTATTTTGTGTTTTCACATTTTCGGTCACACGGTCTTACTGAGGTCAATACATACATACATATGAAACTAATTAGCCAAACGCAGGTTTCTGGCGTTCTTGTTTCACAGCGAGCTGATTAAAGTTTTTAACCAGTGTTTTTATAACACTACATGTGGTGGGTGATGCCTCCCAGCAGGTTTCTGGAAGCTGTAAATGGTAAAAACAGTAAATGGACTGGTAGTTTTACTCTGAGCACTTAAATTGAGTTTTACTATTTAAGCCTCATTAGCCCAATCACACACACTTTCATACAAACACATTTTTGCTGTACCTAATCGCCTTGTCCAACATTTTCCTGCACGCTCCAATGGATGCACCAGGGACACCTCTGGGTTGAGCATCTTGGGATGCTTTGTCATGCTGGAGAGTCAATCCTCCGACCATCTGATTGGTAGATGATGACAATCTCTACCTCCTGAGTCATCAGAAGTAACCAGAAGTAAATGGACATGGTGCTTGTTTGAACACTTTACAACAATCTTTGAACCAGCTGTGGCCCTGTGGGGTGAGATCAGTCAAGGGGCGCTTGGCTGTGAGCCCCGCCTACCTCAGGGAGTCCAGGAACGCGGCCACCCCGAAGAAATGTGCGGTTGGACGGAGGGAGGTACAATATCTGGGGTACCACCTCTGGGCGGGCAGGTGCGCCCACAGATGGACAAAACAGCAGCGATCGCATCCTGCCCACCCACCAAGACCAAAAAGGAAGTGAGATGGTTCTTGGGACTGGGGGGCTACTACCGCCGGTTCGTGCCTGGGTTTGTGGACCTGACCAGCCCCTTGACTGATCTCACCCAAAAGGGTCCTCCAGATCTGGTCCAGTGGGTGGGGCCGTGTCAGGCGGCGTTTGTGCAGGTGAAGAAAGCTCTCTGTGGGGAGCAGAGATGGGCAGTAACGCGTAATCCGATTACTTTTTTCAAGTAACGAGTAAAATAAAGGATTACTATTGCAAAAACGGTAATTAGATTACCGTTACTTTCCCGTAGGAACGCTGCGTTACTGCGTTACTAAAACCGTGATTTTTTTGCGAGAATGTCTCATGACAGTGACGTAAGCGAGTGCGCCGTTAGTGACA
>NW_005187420.1:2682469-2748784 GCF_000239375.1 Pundamilia nyererei
CAACGCATTTCAACAGACAGGCCTTCATCACAGTACCAGAGTTCATGAAAGTGCTGCATCTTTAATAGTGGTGCTCCACCAATGGTGAGCTCCCACCTACGGTTAGAGTGGAAAATTCCACCAGTGACGCTCCGCCAATAGGAGGACACAGATCCAGGAGCCTAAAAGGATATCAATACCAAGGCCAAAACATTCACCAAATCCAGTTCAAATTAAACAAGATAACAGAACGGCACCAACCACAGACAACATGAATGCATCTCCAAAGGCAAGTAAGGTTTATGAACCCGAGTCAAATTCTCATTTAAGTTAGGCCATTATAGATTTATTATTTATAAATCTGAAGTGTTTCCCTCTGGTTATGACTATGTCTGTCTCCTCTTTGCATGGAAAGAGAAATGTGGTCCGTTCTACAGGCTTGTAATGTAGATGGTTTACTATTATGGAAGTCCAGGTACCATCTAGCCCTGTTATCTGTGCATATGGCATATATGTGTTCTACTAACCTGTCCAGCAAACATCTTTTTGTTCTACCACTGTAAAACACTTTGCACTTTGCACAATGTGTTGGAGGCTCTATGTGACCCTTCCAAAGATCACATCAGATAGAAGCCGTTTGAATCCGTGTGTTCATCAGCCTGCTAAACCCACAGGTGAGCTGTAATAAAATCTGCTTCTGGTCAATCTGCTGCTTTGCATGAATAATGTAGATTATATATAATTTCTCTAAATCAATGCTATGATCTTTATTAACTGCTTAAAGTGTTAAAGGTTGCGCATAATTCAGCTTGCATTTGTAATGTCTGTTGCTGAACTGCAGCCTTTAGCACCGTCAGGTCTAAAGTGTGTGTTTTCCCTGAAACAGCATGGCTGTTCAGATAAATGAGAGGAGTCTGAAGGACAATCAATATGTTTTTGATAAAAGGGTGAACGCTCATGTCGATTTCTGGGGCTGTGCGTGGTCCAGGCAGGATTTATCCAGAGAAGAGCTGCGTTATTACAAACTATTCCATCATACGAACCTGAAATCAGCTGTAACAACCTGTGCGATGTGTAAAACACCATCAGATCCGGGCTCCTCCGTGTGTTAATGTGGTACTCAGTCTTATTAATGGCTCTTGTTTAATATCAGAGAGACTTAAAACAAAAGTTTCTGCTCTGCTTCATTAAAAGTATCACCGAGGAGCAGGATTAAGTAGGGCTTGGCTTTAAAACATTCAGTGCAAAGACCCTATTTCCTCTTGGGAATTCCAGCCTTTGTGATGAAGTGATATTTTTCACTGCATGTTCTCGTTTATGTGACCTGCATAAATCTGTAGTGTAAGAACACACTGGAGTGAAGTAAAAATACACATTTTGTAGTTCATCTTCTGGGCATTGTAGTTTTAGGACGGCAGACACAATCTGGGCTCCTGTTGTTAAGGAGTGTCGTGTAAGTGCCGCTGTCTCAGCTGTTCTGATACTCCTGAGCAAACATCCTCCACACAGATACAGCGGCCAGGGAAGCAGAAGAAAATCATATCAAGAAGGCCCTGAGTAAATGTGGTTATCTCCTCAATACAGCTCCAGGCGATCCAAGACAGAAGAAAGACAACTGCTGCCTAAGTGAAAACTGAAAACGCTACATCCAAAGGAACAGGATCAGCTTTTCTTACCTGATTGAGCATGCATGAGGACATCTTCACTGGGAGGAGATTAGAAATGAGTCGATCAGAGGGACAGCTGAGGATCAGCAGACCCTCAACGTTTGGGACAGTGGGTACAAAGGAGGTTGAAGATAGAACTGCCCGGAAAGGAGAAAAGAGGAAGACCACAGAGACGATTCAGGGATGTGATGAAGGAGGACATGCAGAAGGTTGGTGTGACAGAGGAGGATGCTGCAGAGGATTCACTGTGGTGATTTCTAAAGGCAGCAGCCAGGAGAAGAAAAGCAAGAATGTATGAACATGACAAATGTCGGAGCAGTTTAAACAAAATCAGGTACCCAAAACATTTTCTTTTGGCCCTCTTCGTTCTTTAACAGTTCCTCTTCTGTCTGCCTTCTCTTCTATTTCCTGTTTTCAGGTGTCACTGAAAGAAGGGAAGAAGGACAACTTTGTCAGGTGGTGTATTTTTGTCACTATTTGTTCTCATCAGTCTGCGTTTGGGGTCTAGCTGTGTGTTTAACTTTGCATCATTGGTAGCTTCGACAAGCTGCGGTTTTGGCTCGAGGCCTCTCAGAGTGTGTAAAGACACACCGGCCTTTTATTTGGTTTTTGGATGAGAGCGAGGCTCTGTGTCTGATGTTGGCCGCGGAGTCTTCCTGCGGATGGAAGACATTAGCCTGTTAGCGGCTGGAACTTCTCCTTCCCTTTCTTTTTGTCTTTTCTGCTTTATTTCCATTTCATGTCCAGAAATCCGGCTCTGGCCAGCTCTCGTTCTCCTTTCTGAGTCCAGCCTCGGCTGGCCTGACTTCACTGTTGATAATCCTCTCATACGGGCCAGTGAGCTGATTTTCATTTCAGGTTTACAGCTGACAAATCGCTGGCTGGTGCTGAGTGTTATGTTGAGGTTTGGAAGAATCTCACAGGTCTTTTAGTTAAAGAATAACTTTACAGTGAGCCCTCTTTGTTGTTTATAAATTTCATTTCATTTTATCATTATCACTGTCAGTATCATTGCAGCAGGTTTTCTCTTTTGCCAGAGAAACAATAAGTGTCTCCTGTAGAGAGGTGAGTTTAAAAAAAAGGAGGAAAAAACAACAAGAATTACAATTTGATTAAAAAACGAAAACGTTTCTATTGAGTCAACTCAAACTGGGGTAATTTAGTCTGACACACCAGATGTTTGGCCACATCGAACATCTGGGAAGTCATAATTGGAAACTTTAGAAAAAGGAAGGCACTTTCAAAAAATACTTGGCAGGTGTTTGGATATCATCTGTCTAAAACCATCTACCAGCGGACTAACCTCAACAAAGTTGATCAGTGACGAGCAGCTGGTTTAGGCCTCAGCCACGGCGACCTGGAGGCTGATCGGCAACCTGCAATCCCGAACCGGTCGGCGAGCGGCTGCTGGAGGGTTCTGGTACCTGCACTGAAAAGCTCCTTGTGATTGCTTTCACTGTGTTTGCACGTAGTTTGCATGAAAGATGGTGATTTGTCTCATAAACACTTGCCTTTCATTTTCTGAGCTGTAGAGAATTTGGAAAAAATGTGAGCCAAACTCCAAACGAAGAGCATTCGCCTGCAAAGTAAAAGTTTTGCTTTACTGCTGAAACCAACACAACTTTTTCTTTACTTAGTCTTCTAAATTTAACTACCGCTTAGTGAGTAATGTTTGCAGAAAATCTTCCCTGCAAACTACAAACAAAACTACTGTTACGTTGTAAGCAGGTAACAAGTTTAAAAAAGTCTTTGTTTCATGCACTCTCCTCTCATATAGGCTGGACTCGAGTTCAGGTTCAAAGTTAGCTTCACTGCTTGTTTTCTGCACTTCCAACACGTCCACAAACACCGGGTGCTGCTCCTCAGCAAGGTTCCAGAGTTCAGAAGAAAGTGAGCTTTTAGAGTAGGACAGCCTTAAAGAGTCAGAAGCTAAACGATGTTTCAGGTACAGGATAAGTTGCTAAAATTAAGCAAGTATAATAAAAGTAATGTTTTCTGACACGGTATCATGGAAAGCTCTTATAGAATAAACATACAGACCTGTAAGCTGAATGGGCTTTTTTTTTAATGGCGTTTGATAATAATTTGTCATATATTGGACAAAGTGAAGTATACATTCAAACCACACAGATTCTGACTTGGATTCATCAGTTTGATTTGGAATTAATTGTTTAGTAAAGACAAAGTTTGACTTTTAAAGCACATTTGGAATATATGAGGAGCTGCGTTCAAGCTCAGTGACTCAGTATATGAGAAAAGCTCTGTTACTTGAATAAATGTCCTCATTTTCTTTTGGCTGGGAGTCTGCAGGAAAACGTGGCTATTTTCAGATTCTCTATGTTTGCAGTCTCAAAGTGCTTTTGTTTCATTGACATTTTGTGTGGAGAGTGTGTCAGTGCCCCTATCTATCTATCTGCTCTATTTGGCTATCCACTTTTTTCTATTTGGCCTGTGTTAAAATTTAACTGGCCCTTTTCATTGACTCCAGAGTTGACTGAGCAGCTTGTTACTGAAGCTGAAAGGACAGGCAGTGCTTTGACTGTTTGTTCACTGAAAGAGAAGAGACCTGCATCCACTCACACAGACTCTTAAAGGAGCCCCAAAAGGACTTTCACTCAGTTTTAGGCACTGTGGAGCACCGACTATCTGTCTGGGAATACGCCACACAGTTTCTTCCTAACGTGTGCCTTTGAAAAAGCACAGCTGGTTTTATAAGAGTTGGTGGTGTTCAGCAGGTGTTTCCACAATCATCAAATAGTCTTCTCTGTGGATGACCAACCATCTGCAGGTCAAAGAAAATGCTTGATGCACACACAGAATCGGCTCCTTCTTCCTTTAGCTGCAGTCCATCATACTGAACTACAGATCGGAGAAAGCTGTTAAAGTCTGTCTTTGGTTAATTACAGCAGCATCACGGTTAAGTTATTGTAGCTTAGATGCTGCAGACTCATCCGAGGCCCTTGGTAAAGGCTACATCATCTGTGTGGTTCCTGTACAGTGATTGCCTGGACCAGCCTTCTTTGCTCACAGATTATTGCTGCAGTTAAACAGAGTCAAAGTGCATAATATTTATTCAGACTTGTAGGAGGACATTTACACTATGCTGGCAGCGATGTAGCCGTATGCTGTCATGCAATACTAGCGTAGCTTTATTAAAACATATATAGGTTGTATAGTATGTTAGAAGCTGCTCGATCACTTTTTCTCCTGAAGCTGCTCTCAGACAGATCTCAGAAAACAGAGATGGCAACAGGGATCACGGTTTTCTTTCCACTGGAATCTCACAGAACGAGATTCGAAGCTTACCTGGAACAGGTACATTGTGTTGCATGCAGAGGCTTTAGCAGAGGTAACTTTTCCAAGAAAAAACAGGTTTTCTGAGGCTTCCATAACTTATTTTCAGAGCTGGAGGTCTAGATTTAAAGCAAGCTAAAGTTTGTCAGTAAGTGTATTTCACCATCAGGGCAGAGACTCCCAGCCTCACACCAACTGTAATTAGGAGCAAGCTCGGAGCATTTTGTCTGAACGTGTGAAGATCTTTGAGGACTTTGTTTGCATCAACCCTGTTGCCAGCTATCTGTTTCCCATTTTGAGGCAATGTGGACTGCATTGCCTCCAAGTTATTGCACTGTTCCACCTGGATTGCTCTGCTGTTGTAAGCGAGATTCTCACACTGCAAAATGACACGAAGATCAAATCCAGGACGAAACCTGGCACGAGTGGAGAGCGCTGGAACAACCTCAGAAGATGCACCTCAAATGTGAGAAAACCTTTTGGATCAACGGATGCGAGTCTGCTTTCCCTCACATGAAAAGTCAAAATGCAGATTCATAATGACGAATGGCCATCTTGGGGCCTGCCTAAGACTTGCAAACAGTTCCTGCTTCACTGACCAAGTGAAACTACTTGCTTCCTCCTAGCTTCCATAAAACATCGCGTCCAACATCTAAATCAATCAGCTGTCAGGTCAGAGAGAGGAGCCAGGCGTTTCCCATCATGGCTGTGGAGAGAAAGTGGCTCATGACCTCATGGGGTTTTGTTGGTTACGTTTGAATGACCTCAGCTGTGTTGTGCAAAGCCTGGATCACATCCAACCAGCTTCTCTCTTGTGCTTGAGCTCAGTTTGCAGCTTTCATAGAATAAATCTTTGACTCCTTGATGATGATCAGCTTTTAAATATCTAATATGAGGTGAAGTGGTAGAGAAATAGAAATATCTGGGCACTATACTTGACAAAAAGCTGACATTTGATGCGAATACAGTGCAAAGACCCACCAGCGTATGTATTTGTATCTGAAACTAGGGGGTTTGATGTTTTTTCTGCTTTGGCTCTCTTAGCTTGACAAGGAACAAGAGGTTGGAGCACAATCGTGTTGCAAAGTTGCAGGTCGAAAGCTAAGCGATCTTGCCCTTGTGTATAGACGAGGCCGACCCTGAAGGCACAAAGGATTCGGGGTGATAGGACACGTCCTCAGCTGTTGCATTCAGAGGTATTCTTTGCCTCGTTGCAGGACAAATAGATTTGAATTCTCATTTGTTCCTACTGCTATTATTTTTTTAATTCTGTTGTGTGATTTGTGGTTTTTGGGTGTATGTGTAATTCTTGTTATTTATTCTGCTGGCTACGAGGAGATGTCACCTTGGGGATAATAAAGTTTTCTTGATGTAGTTCTGCTGTATAAATAAAATATACTTAATTGAAATCTCCCCTTCAAGTTCGGGTCCCCTCTGGACCATTTTCTGATTTAGGAACTTTAGGAAATGAAAGTGTGACCACTGATTTTCATATGTCTGTGATTTCAGTGGGTGCACAGACCTGACCTGAGGTTTCCGTGCAACAGCCCCCACTGCCCAAACTCAAATGCATTAGGTCAGGAGTGCAGCCAGGAGCATGTTGTTGGATGTTGTTGGGTAATTCTTCCTGACATTCTCAGGGTTGTGCACCTTCCAGGGTCAGATTGTCAAAGTGCAGAAGCCTTATGTGAATCCTGTGGTATCTGAGTGGGAACAGAGTTTGGCACGATATCGTGCACAGCTGGAAAGTGGTGCTTGCGATCTTTCATTTGTGCATCCACACGGCCTGATGGAAACTGTTTTCTGGCCACACCAACGCGATCGTGGATCACCCACTGCTCTCTGCAGATTTGGCTCGCGGTGACTTGGTCACTGTTTATGCATGCTCATACTAATAGATATCAGGAACATTAAGTTGCTCGATAAGACCTTTGTTTCCTTTCACGATCGCTCTGACGAACAGGTTTTCTGGGAGATTTTTGCACAACAGAAGCCGTTTGTAAATTTAAAACAAGAGAAAACTTGTCATTCAATCGAGGATTTAGAGCCAGCTCTTTTTATAAAATATTTTCTCTGCAGAACTTAATCCTCTGTGATACCACAGTTATTTGCTATTTATGCTGGGAGGCCTCACTTTCAGCCTCCAGAGAGGAACAAAGAGAGGAGTGGCGAGCCACAGCAGGGAAATATATCGCCCTGTTTGTACAGACTGTCTTTAAGTTGGTTGGCATTTATTGGCTCTGTAGGAGGAACATTAGGGAGGCTCGGAGGAGAAATATTTGTTTTGGTGTCTTTTGGAGGCACATTTCTGGAGCGATTTACGAGACAGTCAGCAGGAGATTGATAGTAAAAGCGCCGTCAGCTACTCTCTATGCTCTGTTTGATGGAGGCTTGTTTCGTAGCCAAGAACTCGTTTGCGTCGCTCTGCTGCTGCATCGCTCTGTAACCGCCTCAACACGTTTGAGCTGCGCTTTTAAACCCGACGTGTTGCGTCTCACCGCTGAAATCAGCTGCGACTTTGATCATCGTCTCGTCCTCTTCGCCCTGACAGCTCAGATCTGGAGAGTGGTGATAAAGCTGCTGTTTGTTTGCCTCAACGTCATGATTTATAAAGCCTAATTACAGCCATCTTTGATTTCTTTCTTAGATAATTGGATGTGAAACTTGTTGTTTGACTCGCTGACTCTCTGAAACGACTCTCTGCCAGCCTCTTGGTGCCCGTCAGAAACGTTCAAAACAAAGCGAGGCATTGTGGGAGAGCAAGAAGCTTCTGCTTGCTGCTGGAGGAAGAAGAATATACATAATTATTGCAAGACACTGATGAGCCAGTAAAAGATGATGACCACTTACAGATGAAGTGAATAATATGTTATCGGGCAGTCGGTTTGTGGGAGCGAAAGAGATGCAGAAGATGCATAAACCTCCACAGATCACAGAAGGAAGGCCCGAGCTGTTTCACTTTAATGTAGTTCAATTTCATTTATTCATATAGTACTAAATTTCAACAGTGTGCACATGAAGGCCAACCCCAAAAATAACATGACCCCCTTTAAGCAAGGAAAAACTCCCTTTAACAGGAAGAAACCTCTGGGAGAAACAGGCTTAGAGAGAGTCAGGGATCAACAGCATATGGATTTGTAATTTTTCTTGTTTGCTGTGTTCATATGGAGCCCAAAAACTGGGAACCTGAACCATTTAATCGAACATTAAATGTTTTTTTAGATCAACACAAAGATCGCACTTCCTGTTACACACAAACTACACAAGAACCATCAAAATCCGCTGCTCAGACTGACATTAAACATCCTCCTTCGCTTTTTGCATACCAGATGTGGAAGCACAGGATGGCTATAAAGATTGACCACCTCCACATCCTTCCCCTCTGCAAACTGTTTTGTTATATCAGATCTTTACATATGATGTTTTATGACATGTTCAGCGATCAGAGTACACAGTTTGGTATTTCTGATGATGCAGGACCTGAAAATATGTCTCTAAGTAATAAAAATCATAACAATAGGAGTGTGACTACTTTCAGACACTTTAACTCGCTTCCTGTTTACTGCAGCTCCACAATCCTCTGCAAGACCCCCTCTCACTCCATCCCACCCCAAATGACATGATATTGATATTAAACTGAGCGCTGAAGCTTCATGCGTGTAAACAGTGTAAGCTCGACATCTGCAGCGTCTCCCAATAAAACCCCACATTCCACATTTATTGCAGAATGGATACAAACACGGGCACGTATAGCGGAGGCCCATCCATCAGTGCAGAGATACAGGAAGATACAGAGCGATGCTGCACCTTCCTTTTGCTCCACCTGATTCAAAATCTGAATGACAGCTTATGTAGAAACCACACATGAGCACACAGGGAGGTCTGGTTTAAGAGTGGGGAGAGAGCCAATTCAACTCATCTGTACATGAAAAGGTCATGTTTATCTGAAATGCTGCACAGTGTTACAGAGTGGTGAATGACTAATAATTAAATGTATACTTTAAGTTTTTCTGTAGCACTGTGATTGCCCAACTGCATTCACATTGCCTCGAGCATTACCTCAGCACTCGAGTACGCGGAATAGAAATCGATTGGCATCCATAACAGGAAGCTGGCTGTTGTTCTGCCCCGTCCCTTAAAGAGTACATCGGCAGCTGAACCAGGAAACACTTGAGCCATTTGTGTTGTTTCAATGAGGCGTGCACATACAGGTTCACAGTTTCACTTGAGTGATGGATAGCATATCTACTCATCATTGTAGTAAAGATGTAGGAAAGTGTACTATAACGTGTATTAGCATGGCATTTGTTTAGTGTTCTGGTGGGATGAGTCAGAGCCATTCATCATGTTGGCACTGTAACGTTGTGCAACGCTGCATCATATACAGTAGTATAGCTAGCACAGGACAAAAGAACAGCTGATTCAGTACATGAACTCTTTATTTTCTGATAACCATTGAATTGAAAGTTTTGGCTGTCTCTGCATTTATTCAGATTTCACATGTGAAATGGACACAGTGGATCAGCATCAGGTCTTTAAGTGATGACGTATGAACCCTGCTTCTGGCCTGAACTACTCTGCCTTTATTAAGGCTGTTGTGTTTTTAACATGTTTTAATGCTTTGTATCTTGTTCTTTTTAATCTGAACAAGCCCCTAAAAACAGTCAGTGATCACTGTCGGCCTCTCTCGGTTTTTATTACCACTGTTCATTTTAAAGCTCCATTTTTAAAACCTTTCGATGCAACTACAGCCCAGCCCATGCAGCAGTATATTAATGACTAACCTTGTATTGTGGATGGATTATCTCAGTTGTTCTCCTGATTGAAGTTTGGTCCGTTTACAGCATCCTGCCATGCGATTGCATTTGTCCCTAACCATCGGGAACCCTCACGTTAACTTTTACAGAGTGGAATAAAGTTAGCGTTCATCCTCCAGCTTCACTGTGTTTATGCTATGCTAACATAGTTGTGTCACTAGCGATCATGTAGCAGCAGCTAGCCCAACTTCAGTAACCCTACAAACGTCACTGCTGTTTAGTTTTCTGTCTTCATTTATGTTGGAAGTGATAGCAGAGCTGTACGTTTGAATTTTTCAGAAATCTCTCAGTCAGAACATGCTATATCGTGTTTAGGTGGAGGCTAGCGAGCTAACTTCCTGCTAACTTCTAACTCCGTTAAATGTATTAAATTCTGTTTTCATGGATGCCTGGATGTTAAACTTAATTGTTACACCTGGTAAAGCAGCAACGCTGATCATTTTATTAAAGATGAAAGAATTTAGACAGTTTGTAACTCTCAGTGATGCTGCAGTGTTCGTTTGACCTGAAACGAAGTTTCAGACCAGATTACAAGCTTTGCTGTGATCCTGGGTTGTCCCATTCATTCAGTAAGGAGTGGGGGACCTCACAGCTATGAATGACTGTCAGGAGGCGTTACCGAGATGGCTCACTTGTGTCTTTAAAGACTTGAGTTTACAAAATGCCCCAAGAAGGGAAATTACTTAATTAATTAATTAACTATGTTTTTTTCTAACTAGTAACAGAAACCACAGACTGTGTGGGGCCATACAAGAAAATGAGTTTTAGTTCCAGTTTTTTATGATTAAAAAAAAATCCAACGTGAAGACGAATTTCAATGTCAAGACAAACAAGTCTCAAGTCAAGGCCTAAATCAAATTTAAGAACAAGCCTCCGGTAAAGTCGAGCAAGTCCTAAGTCATGAACAACAGTGCAAATAACCATGACAGACAAACAAACATTTCAACAATTCCCAAACAAATCCAATGTTAAGAACACGTTCCGAGTCAAGACTGAGAAGTGCCGAGACGTTCCAAGGAAAGTCCAGAACGTTTTAAGTCATAAACAGGAGGTTTGGGGCCAAGACAAACAACTCCCAAGTGAAGTCCTATAACAAGTGTCAAGTCAAGACCAGTTAGTCCAAAGTCTAACAAGTCCCATGTCAAGATCTAAGCTAAAACCAACCTTTCCCAAATCAAGATAAACAAGTCCCAAGCCTGAGTCACAAACTTTGCTTTTCAGAGTCAGAAACGTAGAAAATGAATATCTGTAAGTCACTGAAATGGTCAACCTCTGAATCTGCTGTCAGAAATCTCCTCTGTGTGTGTGTGACTGGTATTCAGTCCTATAAAAGCAAACACCTTTTTTTATTATTATTCTTGTAGGCAGAAATCTCCAGCAACATCCAACCGTCTCAAAACCAACAGGCAGGAAACCTAAAACACACAAAAACCCTACAATAAATTAAATTAGTGCATCAGACCAAACTAACAGAAAATAAGGATCCATTTGAGAATGCCACATGGCATCTGAGCGATCCTTTTCATTTTCGTCTGCTGTTTTTCTTCACGTTCCTCCACTCCTTCTAAAGACTAAATAAACAACCTATAGTTCCTCAGCTTGGAACGTGTTTGGAGGTTTTCCAGAACAAACTGTGTGCTGAACGGGTGAATAAATGTTTAGTATTTGAGTTCGAAGCTGAATCTGATAACTGCGCTGCTCCTGCGAGTGTTCCTGCACACTCATATTCAGCGTTAATAATTCACAGCATTATGACCACCGCCTGGCTCTCATTCTGCTCCCAAAGTGCTCAGTTCGCTGCATGGCTCATTAATGCTCCTGCGAGGCCTCTGGCAGCCCGCCGGAGAGGGGAAAACACCCACTCCTACGGCTCTGACAAAAAGGTTTGAAAAAAGTGGGGAAGAAAGTGTGGGAATAACAGCTGGAGCCACCGATCCACCAGAGGCTCCGGTGTTTGCTGATAGCATCTCTGTGCTGCTCTGAATATCTCGTGATGCGTTCAGGATCGGGCACTGGGTCCACTCTCTGTGCCAGGTTTCCACTCCTGTTCACTGCTCTTGTGTTTCACACTCAAATAAAGCACAATTATTACTGATGACTCCTGATGAATGCAGAAACTTTGCCCATGGGATGTGGAACCTGCCAAGAACCAGGGATAAGGTCATATACTGCACATAAAAGATGGACATAGCCACTGCGATGTCATCTATAAGCAGCTTTTAGTTGATCCAAGTTTAGTATTTTGGCTGCTGCCATGTTGGTTTTGATCACTTATCAACTATCAGTGGCTGTGTTGGTAAGAAAGATGCAAACAAACACTTGATGGGTCCATCAGCTGCCTTCTGGGTTCCAGCCTCTTCTTCTCCAGACTCCAGCGACACTAAAGGCCCTTTTTTACACACATGTAAAGTTTTGTGAATGTTTCATGCATTCAAAATATTTTTCAGACTCACCTGTTCTTAATGCAGCCACTCACATTGGCTGTGTAATTTTGCAGGACAAAGTTGCAGCTTGTGAATTTTCTAAAGTTTTGCGCGCGAATAAACAGATCTGACCAATCAGATGGTAGCTACAGAATACACTGTACATGCAAAAATACATGCATTTGGTCCGTACGAACGTTACTCGACATGTTTGCATCCAAAAAATTAAAGTTTTGCGTTGTTTGCAATGTGCGAAATTTCTTACGATGGATATGATTTGCTTGTTGCAGACTCCACGCTAATCACGTCCTCGTTGTCCACCCGAAACGGCTCTGCTGCAAGCCGAGCTCCACCCTCACACCTAGGTGATGTCTGTGACCTCACTAGCTGTCACCTCTCCTTTCATATTTGTTTTTTCTGCTCTCTGCTATTGAGCAGGATGTAATGTGACAGTGCATTATTTAAATCCACAAATGAGGAAGCCGAATCTGACTTCGTTGCTGGGCAATGTGCCGTCTGAAAGGTATCCCAGCATGCAGCGGGGGTGACAGGTCACTGCGGTAGATCGGTCATGAGTAAGCAGTTTGTCTGTAAAACCAAACGTCGAGTTCCCATGAAGAGCTGGAGGAAGGAGGGAGAGAAAGAAATGGGCTTTTATTTAGTCTGAAAAGCCAAAACGCCCTCAGTTTCTTCTGCTGCTGTTTGTGGTTTAAGTGATATTACCAGCTTATTGTTCTGCACAGTGAAACCTTCTAGCATTGTTCTCAGTGTCGCTCTGAGGTTCGCTTAATGTATAAAACAGAAGTAATGATTAAAAAGACTCTGTCATTGCTGCTGGAATACATGCTGGGAACGTAAAGCCTGCAGAAAGAGCAGGAAGCTTTGCTCAGCTCTGGGCCGCGGCCGAGCTCAGTTTGCGAGGAACGCCTTCTTCCTCATTTTTAAAAATTTGCGCAGTTCAAAAATGAGAAATCAAAGGGAACACCAATCGCATTTTAAAACTGTCCATTTCTTTTCCTTTAAAAAAATATTTTACCTTTACATATTTGAGCATTTACACAAATACAAGAAAAGACAAAAACAGCAGCATGATGATGAAATTATGAGCTAGCCTGTTACTGGCTCCTGTGATTTGATAAGGTATTGGGTATTTAGAGTTGGGTCCATTTGGGCTGAAAATATGTGTAGTTTGTCAGATTTGGACCAACTGTAACTGTCTGTGGTGAACTGGATTTTAAAGGCCTGGCTCAGTATGAGGCCCCAGGCTCCGGTCAGTGCATGATGATTCTGGGTCATCCGAGTTGGTCCTGCTATCCAGCTGTAATTGGGCCAAAGAAAGTCAAACTATTTTGACTACCTGGGTGTTTTTTGCCAATAGGTAGAAAATGGATCCTTTCTTTTTTCATCAGATTGAGCATCGATAGGTCTGACGTTGAGCTCGTTTGTAGTCCAGTTCCACATCCAACCACACGTTCAGCGTCGACCTTCACTTCTGCTCTGCTGCTGCCAGGATCCAGACTCCTTCAGGGGATATTCTGCTACAGCTCATGGGCCCGCTATCATCTTATAATGAAAATCTTACGACTGGGCCTCATTGCCAAATGTTTCAGTAACCTTTCTACTATTTCAATCACTCTTTAAACCAATTGTGGGCATACAGAAGGTCCAAATCTGGCGCTCCAGCAAATAAAGTGCTTTATAAATAAAGTTGGCTCAGCTTGGCTTGGCTAAATTAGACCCACACTGACAAAATTATAGCTGAAAAATCTACCCACACATTTATTTCCTTTAATTTGCTGCAGATTTACATGTAATCAAAGGTTCATGTTAATAAAATGTGCAAACACACCCAAATGAAGATGCATATTGTTATAGGCTGTTGTTATTTTCATAAAACAAATAAACAAAAACAACCAAATCTCCATTTTGGCTCATCTCTGAGTCCAGCTGGACAGTCTCAGGATCCAGGCAGACAGTGCAGGGTCTCACCGTGTGTTTTAATGGACTTAGTTAACTGTAGAAATCCTCTGATACAGACAAACTGCAGGTTCAGAGGAAAGCATGCTACCACGCTGACTAACATGCCTCGGGATCATTTTTCATCCAGATCTGGACCAATCGAAGAATTTAAGCGGTTCTGCAGAACTGCAGAAGCTCACTTTGATCAGAGATTCGAAGCAGGTTTTGGCGTTGCTCCCTGCTGTGGCGGCCATGTCAGCCGGCCCTCACACATAACGACCTGTAACGAAAGCGAGCTGCTAACAGCCTGTGTAGGAAAACCACGTAACTGTACTCCTGTTTTTCTTCTCCTGCTCTCTCCGATGCAAAGCTTTGATGGTTTTAGACGTGCTGAATGAGCGTTTCAGACGGGACAAAACTGGGAAAATATCTTCGGATTGGAATTTGATTTCTACGCCCCTTTAGAGGAAGGGAACTCTTTTATGGGTTTTTAAAAAATATTTTTTTCTTCACTGGGGAAAGCGGGGGATGAAATATACCCGGTTCTTGTAATTTTATTTTATGCTGGATTTTAAATGACTGGATTGGATCTGTAGAAGACGCTGAGCAGGGCAAGCTAACAAACAAAAATAACCTGCCCGTATAATGAGTGGAAGTCAAGGTTTTAAAGAGTAAAGCAGGTACGGTTCTTGGCAGACTGTTATTCTGAAAAACTTCAAAGTTAGAGAACGATGTGTAAAAGCTCTCTGTAAAGCATGATAACCAAACGTTTTTATTTCAAAGCCTGCTAAATCGCACGATTTGTTGGCTGAAACCTCAAACATGCTTCCAACCAATCACGAATCAGATCAAATTCAAACGGGCGGAGTATGTTGTGCTAGTACTGCTGTCATCATGTTGATTCCCAGCTTCCTGCACTACTTTGTACTAACAGCTGTGCTCTTGTTTTTTACACTTGGTTATTTTTGGTCCTTTTAAATTTTAAATGTCATTATTAAAAATAATATTTATTTATAGCGCAATGAATGTATCTACTTATCTTTTCATATCTTCTTAGAGTTTGTTGTGTTAATGTGTGGTCATTGTTGATTAGTTCTTTAATGTTTCACTTTAAATTCCTCTTTCAGCATTAATTACGTTTCCAAATGCATCTTTAGAGGTTCTGCAAACAGGTGGCTCTTTAGGTTTATGCAAAAAAAAAAAAAGAAGCGGAAAGTGCACAAGAACTTCTGCTGATAACTTTTTCATGGTTGTTAAAGTGAACAAACTAAACCTGAAAATATGAGCCGGACAGAACAAATCATTGACACAGAGAAAGTATTCTGCACTTTTATCAATATAGTAATTGACTAATTGATCTTCAGACTTTATTGGAGTTCTTTTTGCACAATTACATGATTGGCAGCACTAAAATCTCCGTCGATATCTTATACTTGCCTGTTAAACAACAGTTCAGTCCTTTGGAGGCTCCTCGCCCCCGAACGCTCACTTCTAATTGGGGAACTTCTGGAAACTTGGTGAGGAGCGAGCACCCTGTGAGCAGCAATAAATAAATAAATCTACAGCATTCATGCAAAACCTCTGGCAGAAGCTGAGACCATAGTTCAGTTCAATCGTTCACGAACTTGTACACCTTAAACTTGAATACAAAAGCCAAAATAATGGATCTCTTCATACGCTGTGGAGGTCCAAACAGCATCAAACGCAAACTGGATCCTAACTGTAAGTGGATCTGAAAGATGTGTTAGTCAGAACTGATCTGCTGCTCCTTGTTTTAAGAGAGGCATACAAACTACAAAAATCATCAAACGGCACAGTTGGTTTTGGCTACCTGATGAGGAGCTGTGGGAGGCAGGAGGAGGTGAAGCCTGCTCCCCAGCTGAGTCAGCAGGTCTCCTTTGGTTTCTGGCCTGAATTGAGAGCGCAGCCAATGATGGAAATTCGGTGTGGAGTTCAGGAAATCAGTGACATGCTGTATAGAAACCTGTGTCTTTTTTAAGAAGATCCAAAATATCTTAAAGACCGGAAACCAAGACGCTGGAGACAGACGCTTGTGCGGCTCCCTCATCGAAGCTCCTGGCGCTTCTGAAGCTCTGTGGTTAACCGAACAACAGGCTGGTCTCCTGTCATTTGGGCAGTGTTGTAACAGTCGCTCACAGAAATAAAGCAGCTGACATTTTACTGTTACACTGCACACGCTTACTGCTATCACCACAACAACTTTTAGATTTCGTGTTATTGCGAAAAACAATGTTACCACAAAAACTGCTTTGGGCGCAGGAATATTACAGTGTCTGTACAGACCTTTGAAAGCACGCTTACCACAGTATAAGATGCAGGTATAAAAAAAATCCCCCAAAAAGAAGAGCATTCATCACCATCCGTCCACTTTCTTGACCTCTAATCCAATGTGAGGCTGTGGGGGCTGAAGCCTAACCCCGCTGACAGTGGGGTAACCAGTGGGGTACGTTCTTAGGATCAGATGCTAATACTTCAAATGACTGTAAAATTGTTTGCAGACAACAGGAAACAAAATCAAGGAGTAAGGTTGCTTCTAACAATCTATGTTCATTGGTGATGATTATCAGGGAAACATGAAGACTTTAAATGCTACTGAGAAACTCCAGACCCTCGTACTATTCCTGCACCGAGGTCTGAGGGATGTTACAGGACTGGTGACGATATGATTGGTCAGTAGGCGATCTTTCATATCTGTTAATCTGCAATCAAGAACCAGCTCTGAAGCCGGATAGCGCCTTGGCAAACCTCACAGATTTATAGCAACACATTCTTCTGGCATAACTTCACCTACTTCCAAGGCGCATGGGGAAGACAAAGATCAGATGACGTGAAGACTCCAGCGACACTTAAAGTATCAGAGAACAGCTTTATTATGTGACCGACGCGTTTCTGCTTGTGGCCTCATCAGGGTCTCTGCAAACTTTACTGTGAACTTTACTTTTGTGTTTCTATGTTTTTAGCTAGATTTTTGCATTGTTTCTCCCTCTTTTAATGTTTCTGTATGTACTTTATTTTTATTACGTTAAGACATGCAGGGAATTGGTTCAGTTCAGAACCTATTTGGTTTGTGGCTTAACCAATTAACCAATTAGCCAATACCACCTCGTCAAACGTTAATTGGTCGGCTTGTTTAGTTGTGAAGGTGTGACTGGTCCACCTGGATTTTTTCTGTTTCCTGTTTTTATTTCAACAGTTTGACATTTTGCAACGACCCTGATGAAGGCCACAAGCTGAAACGCGTCGGTCACTTAATAAAGCTGTTCCCTAATACTGTAAATGTGGCTTAAACCTCACAGATGGAAGAAGATAGACCCTGGTAAGAGGTGAACCACCTTGACAGTACAGATAACCAGGGATAACCCTGAAGTTACCTGCATACGACAACGTCCTGTTTTGTAGTCTCAGTTGGGTAAAGTGCTTTTCTGGTAAACAATAAGTCCTTAATTTGGATCCCAGCAGTGCCTTTTAAACTCTTATTTTATGTTTAATTAAAGTTGATGCTTGATTGAATTTTATTGGGTATTATTAGTGTCAACAACATATATGAAAAGTTAAAAAAGATGTAAAGTGAAATATGCTTTGACTTATAACATTAAATGTTTGATAAAAACAATTCAAAATGTATTTAAATATCACAGCAGGTAGAGTGTTTAAGGATGCAGCTTAAAGAAGCTTTACTCACTGTTTTCATCAAGCTTTTCTTTTTAAATGCTTTCAAATTGTATAAAATTATATTAGATTTATACAAATTATGTAACGCAAACACATTGAGGTAATACAAAAAACACCCTTTTCTCATAATTTAAGTCTAATTTTTGGATTAAAATGAACTTGAATTGCATTTTCTTCTTATTGTTCTTCTTATGCATTTACACACTATCATCATCAACAGTTTCTCTTAATGACACATGAAGGCAGCGGTTTGCATGCATGTTCAGACAGTTTGTCATTCAATTAAGTTCAATTCTCCAATCAGTGTAAATGATCAGCAGAGTCTTCAATGATTCTGAAACGTTTTCAAAACTTAATTGTCCGGCAGTTTTTAAATGCATCTCACATGTAAGGTGACACATAGGTGGAAGAAATGTAGTTTCAGATCAACTGTACCGATTCACGGGTAATTTTCCCGCTACAGTGCTACAGACAGCTGTACACTCACCCTTCAAATTGGTTTCAGAGCTGAAGGAGGAGTTGAGTCACTGGGTGCCAGTCTGCAGCTCCTCGCCAACGAGCTGCTTGTCGGTGCTCTGTTTCACAGTAAACAGTGATAAGATAAAGCCCTCAAAGAAAATTCCTCTGTTTCATTTTTGAGGCCAGTTCGCTCAAAACACTCCCATTCTTTGGCTGCGCTACCGATTCCAGTAATTCACATATTAACCTTCAACATACTGCGGGCTGACCCCTGACGAGGAGAAAAGCTGGTCATGCTTGATGTTTACATTTCTCTGAAGATCTGTAGAGCTTAAGAACTTTAAATTTAAGATACTATTATTAGCGTATTTAAGGAACTTAAGAAACCTGCACTTCAAGCTCGAAGCCACTACAATGTAAATGATCTTGCTGCACATGAGCCAGTTTCTTTACTGTTTTTAAAGATTGAAGTTGAACTTTGTTGTGAGAAGAATCTACTTAATCAATAAGGCAATGTGTATATGTTGCACTGATGAGGGGTTTCATGTTAACATGCTAACGCTAAGCTAGCCAAGATCTCAGAGTGACGTTAAGGCTGAGTGACCAGATCTTCAGACGGTAACAAAGGCAGTGATGAGCAGTCGGGCTCGAAGCCTCTGTTCCTACCGGTGCATATGTCGATAGCAGAATCGGCGCGGCGATCGCTTTGACGTCTTTTTGGGTTTGTTTCCAACTTTCCAATTCGTTTTTCGTTCCTATGCACACAGTCAAAGAAGCCTTGTATGTGCGTCCTCATTAGCATAGGCACGTGTATTGGTGTGCGGGGACTGTACCCCCAGCTTTTTATAATTAACTGGTAGCTATGGTGACAATGCATTCCAGGCCGTGTTACAGAGTAACATGAAAATAAAAAAGTAACGAGTAATGTGTAACACATGACTTCTTTTGAGTAATGACCCCAAAACTTGTAGTTCTGTTGTAATGATGTAATTTATATAAACTGCTCTGATTGGACGTTTTTGCTCCAGGCATGCAAACAGTGTCACAGTTTGTTTCCACGCATCATTCTTTGTAAAGGCACAAAGAAATTTGTTCAAGTTCTCTGTAAATTAACAATGAAAGAATAAAATGTGACGATGCAAAAGAAAATCCATCCATCTTCTACTGATTATCCTTATCAGGGTCGCGGCGGGAGACCATCACGGCTACCATAGAGACGGGGTACACCCTGGACGGGTCGCAAGAGAAAAAGAAAATTGCAAACTGCTACAAAAGAAAATAGACAAAAATAAGATAAAACTATGCTTTTTATCAAATATTATAAATTGATATTAATTAATAAAAAATAAATATAAATGCTGAATTGTCTAATGGAAGTTATTTTTTCAAAATATAAACCAAAAATAAGAAATATTAAAGGATTACAAATGAGAAGAAGTAGAGAAACAGTCAAAAGAAAAATGTTACCAAAAGAATTTTGAGACAAAAAGTCAGAAGTTCACTTTAAACAGAGAATAAAACAAAAAAAACAAAACAAAAGCAGAGACCAGACGTAAAAATTTGATTTAAAATAACGTGATGATAACCTGAATCTGTGGTCATTGCTGTGACTTTGTGAGTCTGAAACACAGAGTCTGGCTAAGGTGAACAGCAGCCATGATGAACATGTTTTAGCAGCTGTTTGAGGCACTGAGCGTGTGCAGTATGTGCAGCTGTCAGATACACGCAGAGGAGGAAAATCTGGTAGATAGAGTGAGAAGAAGGAGTGACGCAGTAAGCATCGGAACGTTTCCAGAAACACTTCGAGGTGTTACGGAGAAACAGGACCGAGGTGGACAGAGTTCACCTGATGAGTTTACACAGGGAGGGGGCTCTTACTAACCACACACTCCTCCCTCCTCCTTGTCCTCCTCCCCCTTTAAGTCAATGGTTAAAGTCCTGCCATCGGAGCGCAGCAGTGTGCACGCGCTGTTTGCTCTGGCCCTATAGGGCCCGAGGGTGGAGGTCGGGGCACGAGGGCAGAGTCCGGTTGTTATGAACCAGCATTGTGGGTGGTGGCCAGCATGACCCGTTAGCTTATTGTTTGCTGGTTAGCGTCAGCTGAGGCGAGGCTGGTGCTGCAAATCTGCAGATAGTTTATATTTTAACAAATAAACTGTCCAAGAGCTCGGAGTCAACTCGATGCTTTTAGTGTGGTAAACGCTGCTAGAGCTCTGTTATTTGTGTATTCGTGTCCAAAGGCTTGAAGCGCACTGTGATTACATTTAAATGGGAGAGGGGTGGGCTAGAGTAACCAAGATGAGATGTTTTCCTGGGGAGTGCCAGCTGAAATCAATAATCTAGGCCCTCTGTGACAGCTTCTTCCACTTTCTCTTCCCAAGCTCCAGTTCTCTCACAGGTCTGCGCTGTTTGGACAGTTTGCTGAAGATCCGCCAGTCCTGTGAGTTTGGACGCAGAAACGTATCCTCTGTCCACTTGCTTTGGTTTTGCACGCACTTCATGGCTAAACACTTGGCTTTTTTCTCTGTTCAAGCCTTCACACTGTAACCACCGAGCTCCACCGCAAAAGTGCAGCAGCTGAAATTTACAATCTGCAAATGCAACCAATCATTTCAGTTCCGAGGTTCTCGGTCTCAAAGCTCAGCGAAAAATAAAATGTGCCAAATGAAGCAAACTTCAAGGAAACATTTGCAAATAAATAACCGAGCAGGATTAAACAGCACGCCGACTTGTGACTCATCGTTTAAACCGAATGTGCAACATTTTGTCAGCTGGGTGTGATCATTTCCTGTCACGATGGCGTCACCGCGTAACAGAAGAACTTGTGTGAGACAAAAAATGAAAAGTGGCTGATGGTGTGCTGATTGTATTCTGCTTACATTTAATTTTGTAAAGGTAAACAACTTTAGAAATGCAGAATTAAATGATTGGATATGTGATTGGTATCCAAGCAATCCATTAAAACAGATGTGATGCTAAAAAACAAACAACTTTTAACTTATATTGCCATATACTCAGACTTCCATGCAGTGAGTCAATGTTTACTTCTGCATTAAGTAATGTTAACATTACTCATCAGTTCTTCCTGCAACACTAAGGACGAGCTGTTAGCCAGCTGTGCTTCATACCACCAGCTCACCAATCCTGGGCTAATGCTGTGGGCTCTGCAGAGGCGTGAATGTTAGCATGGTCTTCCTCACAGTAGACTTCTACTGTGCATTTTTGTAGATCCAAAAACGAATTTTAAACAAGCCAAAAGGTCATGTTTTCATATTACTCGAACGCAATTGCAGCTTTATAAAGAATGCAAACGTAAGGCACTTTCTGTTTCCTATTTATGTACAGTCTGTGGAAACAGCGTATAAATAATGTGCCGTGTCATTTTCCATGATACTGATGTGCACTTTTTGATGACATGCCATTTCCGACATGCTACAAAGGTTTTATATCACTAAGTCATTTTGCATCATTAAGTTAAACTCCAAAAGTGCCAGAAGTTCTCCCCAACCCCAGCTGCACAAGCACACCTCACAGGACTAAGCAGACTGTCGTCATAACTAAATGTCCACCCACTTAAATTTAGATCTGCCATTAAATTTGTCCGTTGATGTGACAATCCAAGCCGACACTGGTCGACCACAACCATGCAGCAACCGCTGCTGTTGTCAAATAGCTCATGTTGGTCAAATCCTGGTGCTGTAGCACTTTAGGAAGTTACATTAGCCATGAAACAGAAATGCAAAAACCAGAGACTGATTCCAACAACCAAGAAAGTTTCCATTGCAACAATTTGTTGGAAATATGAAGGAATTTTGTAGTTTGATTCCTGTTCTCGCCACAGGCTGAAGCGTCTTCAGGAAGGTCGCTGAACACCTTGCGTCAGAGCTCTGCTTCCAATGAATGAGAAACATGTGCATTGCAGAACCACTAAGGTTAAATGGCAACATATACGTGCACATCAGTCCCCCCTGCTGAGCTCCAGAGGAGGAACGTCTCCTTCAAGCTGTTCCAATGAATAAAATCATACACAAAAGAGTCCTTGTTTCAATGTGAAACTGCAGATTTCTCTTCAACATTAAAAAATGAGTTCATGCACTAAAGTGAGAGTGGAGCTCTTGAATCTTTAGCCTCTGAAGAAAACATGTTTTTGTGTTTTAAATTTGATTTAAAAGAAAGAAAATTAATCCCCAAACACACACAGACATGTCCTCTGGGACTCTGAGCCACAAGGAAATGCTTTAAAACACATTTTGGGTCAAATCCAAAGTTGGATTGTTGCTGACAGATTTGATAATTCACCCCGAGTCCTGACTTACAGGCTTGCTTTGTAATGTTTTCACTCAGTCCCAAACCTTCAGCCCTCATTGGTCTTTTAACAGTCTCTCTGTCTTCGTTCTCGTGAAGAGTTAAACAGCGAGCTCCACTTCATAAATGTGTGTGTGTGTGTGTGTCGGCTGCCCTTGCTGTGATTGATGGCATTGTTTAAAGCCAGGGAGGCTTTGGAAAGCGCTGCTATTGTTTCAGCTCTTGGCAGGGAGGCTTCTTTACAAAAACAAAAGTGGAGGAGGAGGGCGGACGAGTGAATATAAAGAATTAGAAAACAAAACAAGAGTTGTCTTCACTTTTTAAAGGCAGAGTCCGAGCGCTTGATGCCGAATCCGATAGCGGCCCGCTGGGAATCCTCCAAACTGCAACTCCATCCAAAAACACTCCACCCCCTCCTCACACTGCCACCGCCAACCAAACCACAGCTATCCGTGCCCACCCCACCCGGCCAGACCCCGAGAAGATGGAGAGTGAGGGGACAGAGCAAGAAAAAGAAAACACTCTCCAGGAATGTACCAACACACAAACATGGCGTCCGCCCAGGCCCTCCGCTCTCCTCCACTGTTATTCTTTACAAGATGTTTTGGGCTCGGCTCTGCTCGCCCGGCCCGACGCAAACCACAGAATTTCTGATATTTCTCTGCATCCACCCCCCACCGCTACCCCCACCACCTCTGCGTCCACCCCCCCCAGCTGCAGAGCCTCTGGGAATGTTTTGTGCAAACACAGCTATGCAGGGCTCAGACGGTGGTCCGCTACATAAAGAGTGGTGAGCATGGCTACAGGGACCACTGGCCCCCGTCAGCCCTCAAGGGCCTCATCAGCACCGACCGACCAGCGTTGTGCCCCCCGAGGCGGGAGGGGGGCATGTTGTTCCAGTCCAGTCCTGTCCACTCTGATGGATGGGGGAGCATTTTGCTCCGCGTTCCAGCTTTCCTTATGATCCGTGTTTCTTTTGAAAGGTTCACAACTACATAGCCTACAGTACTTATACGAATGTCTTTAGCACTGAATCACGTATAATTTACACCAAATGGGTTTTTGACATTGCAGTCTCGCAGAGCGATCGAGGCCATGCTGGTTCTACGTGCTGCATGCATTCTTGGTGCGGCGCAGATAGCAGGGCATCAAAATCTGCAGTTTAAACTTTACCCTGATGAAACAGGTAAATAAGAGTGAATAACAGCCTCACAACACTTAGTCAGCGACGCCGATGTTATCTAAAAGGACTCATCTGCAGCTCAGCGCAGGCAGTTACGCCAGCTGTGACGTAAACAGGTTTCAGTAATCGATACAACCTGGTCTTGCAGGGACCACCAAGATGCAGATGGCATGTAGACCAACAGCCAGAGCTCTGCTGGGGAGTGCCAAGGTCGAGGGCGTGGTGGGGTTCTTCAGTCACCAAGCATCATATGACCTTCTGCATCTAATCGCAGTAACCAGTTTTAGGAATTCCTCCTAATGCCTGAACTGTTCTTCCAGAAACGTGCTGGATTATGTTCAGAGGAGAGGGTTATATCGTGATTAATATATCTCTGTCAGGACTTTGAAGCTACTAAGCAGCTCTTCTTGTTGATAAGCAGCTCAGTCACTCTCATCAAAACACTGCGTGTTGGTTATTAAGACACATCACACAGAGTTTCTAAACAGCGCCGCCTCTAAACATTTCTTCAGTTTCAGTTTTCGAGGAGAAACCAGACTGAAATGATTCAGAGTGATGATCAACAGCTCATTTACCCTTCCCCAGAAGAACCGTAGAGACTTGTGTATGACTGCCCCGTGTGTTTGCGTGTGTTTGTGTGTGTGTGTGCAGACAATCTAATTGGAGACAGGTGAATAATTGGTGGATTAAGGCACCACCCTGCGTCTGGATTGGCTGGGCGTGGAGGAATGAAGTTAAGTGTGATTACCTGCTCATTACACACATAAATACCCCCGCAGTGTGTTTAGGCTTATCTGCGGTCGAGCTGCATTACGACTGATTCCTGCTGATTCCCATGTCAGACTGTCAGACAGTCACTAGGCAACACAACAACAAGCAGTTTTTGAGGACATCGACTCCATCGGTCGGGATCACGTCGACTCTCAGAGGACATTAAACGAGAACAAATTCTGGAAGTTAAAGCACCTTTCCTTTAACATTAAAGAGGCAGAAACCCGGAGTCTGGTTTTCATCACAGCTTGAACTCTCGTTGGTGCATTAAGAAGAATTGGGGGCTCCTCTGTCATCTTTATCTACATCTGTAGTAATGACTGAAAACCTTGATTTGGGTCTTAGAAAGTGAGGAAGAGTCCTGCCTGGGGTCAACAGTTCCCCCATACAGCGTTTACAGCAAAAACTATAAAAGTGAATGAAGACTGAAACAAGAATAAACATAAAGAGTTCAGGGGGACATATATCTCTATTAGTGCATGACGGGCTTCAGTCTTTACTGGTGACGTTGAAATTTCCATGTCTGTGAGTGTGTGAGACCCTAGTTGGGAGGAATCGAAGCCCCGTGTTTATGCATTCATGCATGCATCCTCCAGAAATGCAGATTGTATGAAAAAACGATAATATGTATAGGTACTTGTCCACAACCACTCATGTCTGCAAGCTTTTATAATTCCAGCCTCTAGAAGGAGAATTTCTTTTAATGTTTATGTAATGATTTCATCTTTCTTACAGCCTGACCTTCTGTTAGCAAATTATAAGTTTAGTTGGTTAAGCATAAAATTGAATGTGCAAAACTTCCAATCTGTGCAGAGACAACACCTCAAACACTGCATGCACAGTCATCATCCTTCAGCTTTATCACTGCTTGCACGGTAACTACATTGTTAGTAGTAATGCACACATGTATATATTATTCATAGGCAATAAACAGAGCATTATGGTTTGAAATTTCCACCTGGATGAGGCCTTCCTTTGGGGACATTGTGTGTTCTCCTTGTGCTCTGGTTGCGTATCACCAAGGTCAGGTCAGGTCAGGTTAGAGTCTGTGAACAGTTGTCTGTCTGTCTGCGGTGCCCAGATCATACGTCTCCTCCAGCAAAGCTCCGGGCCCAGGATAAAAGTCAGTTTATTCAGCGCTTCAATGCCCATGTGTATCCATAGGCAACAAGGACATCCAAGGTAGCTTCCTGTTCCTATAGTCGCCATCTCAAGCCCACTTTGGTAGTTAGGGGTCCTGTGTTGGCATCTTTATGTAACTGTAATGTAAAGGCCACAGGTGTTGGGTATATGCTGTGACTGCCTGATCACTGAAGGCGTTTCTGCTGACATATCACGGCAGCTCTTTCCAGGGTTTGCTTTAAACTTCATAGTCGTAACACTTACAGTAAACTGAATAGGTGCAGCTTGATATTAAGAAACACCATATGTTTTGCATCATCTTGAAACAGCTGATGCTTTCCAGTTCTACACTTGATTTTAGCACATGATACTGATCAGGTACATACATTTCCATTTTTTCCAGCTGCTGCGGTCAAACTCGGATTCTGTTTATTGTGTCTCTGTTGCTAGTACGTCTGAGCTTGGATTTCTCTTATTCTCAGGCCAACTTTGCCCACTTTTCACTCAAGGTCTCCGATGAAGACTCGAATAAATTGTGTGACTAAACAAAGCTGTGAAAAATATCTCAAATTTGACTCAAACTAAATTATTATCAGGTGCCGCAATAAAAACAGCTCTCTTTAGGGCTGAAACGTTTTGTAAAGATTTTCCTCTGCATGAATGCTACATGATGGAACTGCTGTCTATGAGCATCCTACACAGCAGTTTTCACTCAGCCAAACCCCAGGAAGTAAACTGTAAACTCCTCATGTCTTGAAGTGGAGAACAAGAACAACAATTGAGTCTGGAGCCCAAGAGACAGATGGGATGTGGAATCAAGGAATGTTTCCTTTTTCATCCCTGTTTTCACCCAGAGGACAGTGCAGACATAAATACACACAAACAACACTGAAAAATGATTTTTTAGAAATCCTCACAGAAACTGGCCTGGCGACGAAACTCAGCAACATCCGGATGGAACTTTTAGTCCAACGGCAGCACTGAGCTCTGAGAATGCTGCTGCTAAGCTAGGCTATTAAGCCTTTAGCTTAGCTTAGCAAAATGACCCCAAAAAATCTTAAGGTTTTTAGGACATATTAGCTAACACAAGTCTGTCTGATGTTCATAATCTAGTTGGAAATAGAAATAAAATACATATAATTTTTGTTCAATTCTGTATTATTTATATAGTGCAAAATCACAACAGCGTCAAGCTGCTTTATACTGATGAGTAAAGACTTAAAAATAATAAGATAATTGACCTCTGTGGGAGTAGAGTTTAGGCGGCTTCTCTGCACTGTGTCGGCACGCAGGAGTTATACCCTTAAACTTCAAAGTCATGGCGTGTTGTCAAAAAGACATCTACTGTAATTACATTTATTCCTCACTGCTGTGTAATCTATTACTGTAAATTTTAATTGTTATTAAGAAATTATGAGACAAAAGAATGTTTTCAGGTTTGTACTTAGCAGCTATCAGAGTTTAAGCTCTTTGTTCGGAGAAACTTGCCATTGATCCTCAGAATTGGACCTTGTGACTTATCGCTGAGTGTAATTTACAAGCGTTTAGCATGTATGAAGAAGGTAAACAGCAACAAACAGGATCTGATGACAGTTTGTGGTAGTTTTGTCAGCCTGTGACCTTTTTATGTCTACTTATCATGATTTTGTGCAGATAGATAACCTGTGATGGGCTATTTCTTTTGTCAGGATGTCAGATTCAAAGCCATCCATCCCTCAAAGACTGTGAATGTATGATTATCTTTCTGCCTGTTTGAGTTTTTCTTTTATTCCATTAAACTGAGCTCTTTGATTCTTAAGCAAAAACTGTTAAGTTTTTAACTTCTTTAAGGGGCTCCTTGTGCAGAAAACTGACTGGCAGCGGACTAGATCGTCCCTGTATTATGAGACATTAAAGATGCAGCATCATTGGCCTTCTACTATGACCCACTGCACATGATAAAGCCATCAGCTGTTCTGCGGCTGCCACATTTTTATCTCTGTCAGCTGCTATCACGGAGACTGAGCCCAACATTTCAGAGACGTTTGATTTCCTCTGTGGCTCGAATACAAACAGAATCTGCAATGAAATACGAGTCGCAGACAATGTAAATAAATAAAAACATTTAAAACACATCACAGAGAACAGAGATTTAGCTAATGTTCGTCTGCACAACATTCAGGAAAACATTTGTGCGTTTGTGAAACCCTCCCTCTACCCCAGAATCACATGCTTCAGAGTCTGTTTGAGCCCCACAGAGACACACAATCCTATTACACACAGACAAATATACTTTAGTGTCACTGTAATAATGCCGAGTTCCCCACACGCAGACACACACACCGCAGTTTCATTTATCACACACCCACACACCCTTCGACATGACAGGACAGGATCGGCTGCAGAGCTCGTCACTGATAGACTCACCTTTCATCACGCTCGCTGATTACAATAATACACAATGAAACAATACCTGCACATCGACGTCAACGCTCCGGGCAGCGGAGCAGCTCTGACTCAGAAAAAATGTCTTACAAAAATTAGCTTGTTTGTTATGATGTGAAATTTGTTTTTACTCAGTTATCGACAGTTAAGTAGCCCAAGGGTCCAACTGACAACCATAGTCTATAGGTGTGCTGTTAGCAGTGGAGCTATTTGTTAGCTCTGATGCTAAAAGACTGCTTTGAAATGTAAGAGAAGAAGTTGTTTGTTCGTGAAAGGAAAACTGAAATCAAACCAAATTAAGAGTTGAGATACATACAAGATGTTTGTGATGAAGAAACAAAGATAAAAAAATGTTTAGAGACACAAGATGCTAGATTACAAAAGACAATATCATAGATGTTTTATATATACACACAAACAACAGATAGCAGAGAACATGATTTATTCACAATGCAAAGGTTTACACTGGGATAAAATGTAGCCAGACATGCGATTCAGCAGAGGGAGGTGTATGGATGTGCGCGGGGCTTATATAGGCAGTATCTTAGACTTGGCCTGTTGAAAGTTATGCTGAAAAACCAGTGTTAAAGAGCGTTATGGCCCGGGGGACAGAAGACCTCCTTAGACTGTCAGTGGTGCAGGACAATGATGGTAGTCTGTTACTAAACGCGCTCCTCTGCCTCAGGATAAACTGCGCTCAGGATGTTATCCATGAATGATAGCAAGTTATGGAGAGTTCTCTGCTCTGCCACTGATGTAAGGAGCTTCTGTTCCATGCCAACCACAGAGCCTGCTGTCCTAACCAGTGTCAAAGGGTGAAAAACATACAAAGTAATACAAAACCAAACGAATGACAACAAAGTTGAAGTTTTGTTTTTTAAATTCAACTGAATTTCACTGTATTTCTAGTCACATTAGAAGTCATTATAAGGATTTTGGATCATCTAATAAAAGAAGAAAAAAGCACAAAGTGAAACAAAATAACAAGAAAGCAAGAACTATTTCCAAATAGCTGTAACGCAGTACAAATACAACAGAACTGTAGAGGAGATCCACTGTCCTTGTCTCTCCTCACTGGCTTCTAATCAAATGTACTAGTTATTTTAATATGTTATTATAATATCATGCGAAGCTTTATTTAGCAGGGCTGTTGAAACTTGCAGTTGGTGTCTCTGATCATCTCATCAAGCCTGTTGAACGCCTTTCTTCTGCATTTCTTTCAGTTTATTCTGCGTAAGTGGGTTTAATTTTCCCCTAGGATTCATGCCTATCGCTACATAAGTACATATGTCAACAGATGCTTGTATATGTGTGTGCCTGCACTCTATTTTTAATTGTTTAAAAAGCACTTTATACATTTAATAAAAAGTTTTTCTTTAACTGCTGGTGAAGTGAGCTTCGTTTAGCACGACAGGTGATAACGAGACTAGAAGCGTTGTACTTTGACTCCATTAGACATTGATCTGTTCGGTGCTGGGAGGAAGCTTCTGGGCTAAGTCTTTAGATAGATGAAGGTATCAGGATGTATCAGTGTGGATCAGCGTGGATTAGTCCCAGACAGATAATGAGGGGAGTTGGTTGATCACTGTTAACGCCGCACTCAGTCTCTTCACCGCACATCAAAACAGACACACATTCCTCACATGCTTATGAATGACAGCCACTGGAGGTGGAGAATAAACACCACGCTCTGTGTATGTTTACCTGAGTGTGTGTGTGTCATCATCTAAGCATTACCTGATGATACCTGGGGGGTGGGCGGAGCTGAGGGCGTAAACACACCTTTCCACACCACATTTACATTCCTGACTTAGTCACCGAGGCATGTGTGATGTACGCTAACTAACACAAACGTTTGAACTTCTACCTTCCTGAGGATCCTCAGAGGTGCCGTCCCCTACAAGAAGGCCCTCTGTCTCAAAGTAAGAATGACAAAGTTCCCTAACATGACTGGTTGAATTCATACCACATAAACAAAGTTAAACTTATTAATGCAGTGCATACCCACTTTCCACAAAAGTCCCTACTTTTCAAAAGAAGGCTCCACATGTTATTGGTTTGAACATGTGGCCTCACTTTCCACAAATATCCCCACTTGTCATCAGCGTGCCCTCCTTCCAACACTGTCCTGACATTTCAATGTTCAGACTTTTCAGAAAATGTCCTCACAAAGGTCCCCACTTAACCAAAACTGCTGCCAGTTTAAAAGAATTGTCCTCAATTTTCAAAAATGTCCCCAAGCTTTGCAAATCCCCCACTTAACAAAAAACCTTCAAACCTTCCTGATAGGTATCAGCTGTTGGTTGTAATCCCCGGCTTTCAAAAAGTCCTTCAAATTTCAAAAACGTTTGCTCACTTTTGAAGTAGGTCCCTGCACATCACAGGCGGCCTCACTTTTCCCAAAAGTATCCCAAACAAACATCAGATGTCATCGAGTAACAAAGTTCTCTTCCTAAAAGATTTCCCCCACTTTCCAAATATGCCAACTTTTTCAACCTTGTTGAAAAACCATGAAACCATCCGTAGTCCTCAGTTTATGAAAACATATGTTTCTCAAATAATCACACCGCATTAAGAATATGTAACAATCTTCCACATATGGAAAAAAGTCTGTTTTTTCTTTGGTGAATTTGAAATGTTTTACTCAAATTCTCAAATTCAGAACAAATAGAAATCCTTCATTCCATATAAACTTTATACGTCGTTTCATTGGGAGGATGTTTGGACATATTGCGTTCTGGTGGACACGAACACTCAGGTTGTGCTACAAACATGATGATTATCTGGCTCCCAGCAACAAATGAGCAGTTTGTCAGTCTGTTCCTGCGCCACACTCTGCTCACATGGACGCTCTCGCTCATCTACATGCATACCAGCGACACCTGGCCCCACCCCCATTACACCCACCCCTTCCACTTCCTTAGAAACATACATACACGCTCAGTGCAGGCTTTAACTGGTTCACAGTAAGTAACAGATGTAAAGGAATATTGGGCTACGTTACTCATTCTCCACA
This sequence comes from Pundamilia nyererei, assembly GCF_000239375.1. Classification (NCBI taxonomy): domain Eukaryota; kingdom Metazoa; phylum Chordata; class Actinopteri; order Cichliformes; family Cichlidae; genus Pundamilia; species Pundamilia nyererei. Next base: position 2,713,582 of record NW_005187420.1, read on the forward strand.
TGTCGCACCTGTGGGTGTGTAGAGGTCAAAGTTCAGCAGCGGGAATGTTAACCTAACCAGTTTTTGTTAGCTCCAGCCAATCAGGATAAAGGCAGCAACCACAAACACTCCTGTCATGTGGCATGTTGGAGTTGAAATCCTCCTCCGTGCCTCAGTGTGATCTCTAGTGTTTGCATGCAGTTGTTTGTGAGTCCTGAGGCAGAACTGGACCAGTTTCAGGTCAGAACTGTGAGAGTCTGGTGAGTGTCAGCAGGACCGACCGGTGCAGCATCATTAAAGCTCTGTGAAGCGCACATTAACTGCAATTCTAACTCTGGGATTCTGATTTTAAAATAAAAACAAGGACGATAAAATGGACTTTGTGTCTGAATTCTTGTCCTGTGTAGTCGGCTGCCGTGAGGTCATCTCTGGTACATTTCACTCATGCACACCATGAGAATAAGCGTCTTGTTGTCTTTGTGTGAATGAGGATGATATCTGCTGGGGAGGTCAGGCTGGGGGATGAGGAGGAGGAGGCGCTGGCTTTGCATGAACTCAGTCTCATGATGTTCGGCCTGGATTTGCTCCAACGTCTACTTCTTCTTTCAGGAAGTCCCCTGACGAAACACCAGAACACTCTGAGCTCTGAGGCTGAATGACTGACGCACAACAACACGGCTTCATTAAGCTGTCAGGGCAGAGACACAGTTCAATGATGCGACTCACCTCACACGGGTGCAAACTTCTGGGTCCCAAAAGCCATTTTCTTTAAAGAGCTTGACACAAACCAGAATCTGACATAATGCTCCATTACATGCAAATGTAAAGTTCCTGAAAAACTGAAGGATGCTATTGTTCAGCCATCATATTGACAGCAAAGAATTCAGTTGCGCGTTGAACTTCTGTTCCCCAGCACAAAAACATATTTGTGCACAAAAAAAAGCAAAAGAAGAATCAGCACACCACAGACGACTTTAAACCAAACAACATTTGACTGAGACACAGCTCTAATGTAACAGAATTTTAAAAGTATAAACTATTTAGGAGTCACAGCAATTTTATACGTAGTTCCTCATCATACTCAAAGGCTCAAAAGTAGAGATTTGAGCAGTTTCAAAGCAAGTTGAGGTTTTTCCCTCTGTAAGAGCCAATTAAAGATTAATTTTATTGGTACTGGTAAAATAATTAGAGGAGAAATATACATGTTTGATGTTAAGAATATAATTTCTAGTTAATTTCAAAATACTGTTTTGTTAAAGGTACAGAATATAGAAGTGCGGCATTCTAATGCGCTTTTTTGTTATGTGACGGCTGCGTGCAGGCAGGAGCAGGACCCAAAGTGCAGACTCCAGAGACAGAAAGTAACTCAAAACAGCTTTAATGCTGAACTCAAAAGGGTAACAAAAAACTAAGAATACAAAATACACCTAGACAGACAAAACACACAGCAAGATAAAGGTAGATCACGACAATGACAAAGTGAAACACAGGGCTTAAATACATAGTGGGAGCAATCAGGGAATGGACAACAGGAGGGAAACACAGCTGGGAAGCGTAAACTGAACACACTGAGATAAGACAGAGACCTTCAAAGTAAAACAGGAAACGCATAACACAGACTGAACAAAGACACAGACTCACATGCAGGCACTACAACAGAGGGAACAGAGACGTGGGACCAGGGCAGACACAGACACTGACTGGACACGGGGATATAGCGGACAGGAGAGACAGCAACTAAGGATTACACAGAGACAAACCATAAGACATGACTCTAACAAACACCCAAAGACTAGAAATTATAAATAATATAATAAACTCAAAAACCCTGGGTCAACGACCCAGGCATCCTAACATTTTTAGTATTTTGGGCTTCCGGCACACTGTAATTACGTAGTTGGGGAGTCGGAAAAGCTGGAAGCAACACAGTTTTTTGAGTCTTGCCATGTAAAAAAGTTTCAATACACATATTTTTTGCAAGAAAAGTACCTGGACTTGCTCGCGTTTCAAATGCATGTTGCCGGACTGACTCCTAAAGGTGGTACAAAAGAGTGAAATAGAGACGGAGTGCCGCCACTACACCCTCATTATTTCCTGAGCAAAAGCAGATAAAAAATCCACAGCTGATTCTAAGTTTTGGTAACATGCGATCCAAAGACTTGATTCAAGTAAATGAGGCCATCGTCAGACTGAAACGCCGAAATAAATCAGAGAGATAAAAACTTTAGGAGTGGCCAAATCAACGGTCTGCCTAATGCATTCCTTCTTTTTCAGCTCAGCAACACTGGAAGGCCTGGAAGATCGCAGAAGACGATGACATTTTAGAATCCTCTCTGTGGTTAAGAAAAGTTCTTCGAACCAAATCAAGAATGCTCTCTCAAGACACACTTCCACTGGTAACAAAGCACAAATCACGGGTTGCACTCGAGAACAAGACGGCAAATGAGACTCTGAGAGAGGCTGGTTTTATTGTGAGACAAAGACTCGACAAAATGAGCTCATTTCTCTGCGTCTCGTGTCTTTTCCCAGCAGGTATTGAAACAATAATTCAGACGTGGGGTTAGACTCCATAAACAGACCACCCCGCTCGACTAATTTTGTAGGTTAACTGCAGGCGTTAAATTAACGGGTACCTGTGTAGTTATAGAAGAAATGTGAGCGTGACCAACAAAACGTCTGCATGGATTTGAAGCATTGCGTTAGGTTGGTGCCCCCAGCAGGGTGGACCCCTGGTGGGGCATAGAGCCACGAATATGAATGAGTGAATACATGATTCATTCATGGAAAATGAACACTTTTAATGTAATAGCACAGAGCTTGTTGCTCATTGAGAGAAATTGTGGGGCTCTGTATGAAAACTCATTTCTTCTTCTTAAAGAGAGGAAACCCCGGCGCTACACAAGTCCCAGCAAACATAAATGTACCAGGCTGGAAATATAACACAGAGAAATGTTAAATGTTTATCTTTCTATTCAAGCAAAGCTAAACTTAAAGACTTTCACACACTCTTACTAAAGTGAACATAAGCCACAACAATATAAGGAAGTATAAAGCAAAAGCTCTCAGCTCTAAAAACAGTTTTACAATGTTCTGCTTCAGAGTTGTGTTTTTAGTTCATGTTTTTCACTGACCTGGTCGCTCACTGGCCAACTTTCTGCTTATTTTGCAGCATTTAACTGCATTTGTGGTAAAGACCTCTCTGGTTTTCATTCTCTTCCTCTCTGCTCCTTCTTTCTGTTGTCTGAGCCTTGGCAGTAACGTGCAAACATGTCTCAAGAAAATGCGATCAAGTCATTTTTGGATCATTTTGACATCCCCCTCAACTCATTCTCAGTCAGGGTTGGATTAAAAAATGCACAAGTTGTTTTCATTTTCTTTTGTTTATTTGCATCTCTTCTTTTATTGTGCAACTTTTTCAGACACACTTTGCAGGTCAGTTTGGAAATTTACATTTGTTGTGTGTTATCACTAGAAAAAGAAGATCAAATCAGATCGTCCACAGTCGAGGAAATGAATTTAAACTATTCCTGGCTGCTTTCTGGCCCTCAGGAGTTTCTGTGTAACTGCTGGCCCCCAGTCGGGCCCCGGGGGCCTCTGGTTTGAGAGGCCGTTCCTCGTGTTGGCCTGTGACAGCCTGTTATTTCCAGCACTGACAGAGCTAAAACCGACCACCCCCCCGCCGCCTGGTAATCTCCTAGAATTCCAATAATTTGTGCCGTTGCGGCCTGTCATCAGTCGCCAGCGTCGCGCCGCAGACTGGTCGGTCCGGCTCGGCGCGGACATGGATGCTGAGCATATTGTTCTTTGTATTTACTCAGAACTGCAGCTCTCACAGTCTCTGTGTGGCCAAACTGCGGCTGCCTCCAGTAAAGAGGCAGAAAGGGGCTAAAAATAGTTTTTCTGTAAAAATAGTGGAGCCGGTTTCTGTTCGGAGGCTCCACCGAAACCCGAGGTGCTGTTTGAGTTGGAGCAGAGTGTGGGATCGCTGCGTCTCGCTCTCTCTCTCTTGCTCTGGACGTCTTCCTCACACGCCCACATCTGTGTGTGTGTGTTTGTGTGTGTGCGTATTGTCTTTCTATGTTTTTGTGGAATCATTTTCCCTGAAACCATCACTGTGCACACATTTTGGCCAGGCCTCAGAGCTTCAAATCATCGTGTCACATTATGTCTACCAAGGTTCTCACAACCTCAGAAAGAGCAGTGTGCACGAGTCTACATGTAGAAGCATCTGTGTGTGTGTGTGTGTGTGTGTGTGGTGATAGTTGAGTGCAACATGCGGATTCATTCACAGAGGTGCATCTAAATGTGTTTTTATACGTCACTTTCCTTTTTTAAACAGACATGAAATATGAAAGTTTCGAATATGAACCTTTAAAAACAGCTAATCATTCAGAAAGACTCACTACATTCAGCAGAATCCTGAAACAGCTGCTCAGTGCAGATTTTTTAATGGTGATGTTGTTGATGATTAACCGTGAAGCATTTTTGTGTCATAAAATACAAAAACCCCAAAACATGAAAAGAGGATATTGGTTTTTTATTTGTGGGAATCGAGCATCATTAAGAAGGAAAAATGATTCAGCCATGAAGAAATGTCTGTCTGCACTGAGTCTGCTGCTGTTGTTGCCACACTTTAAAAGTCCACTTGGGCCTGAGCGAGTGTCGTCAGCAGGTGGGCACGAGGGTCCGTGCAAACATCCAGAAAGGCCAGAAGGAAGCTGAAAGACAGAAAAAGTGCAGCGGCCCGTCACGTTTGTTTGTTTTTCCATCAGACTTTGTACGTGCTCTCAGGATAGACATAACAACACTAAAATGAGCCCGTCTGTCTCAGACGGATGTGAGCGTTTCTGCAAGTTTATTTGTAAGCAACGCCTTCTCAGCCCATGTAATCTAATGCTGCCTTGTCAGATGCATATCTTCATTATGTGCACACATGCATGAGCTGCAGTCATATCAGCTACTCGCAGATAACAGTAGCATTTTGCAGAAAGGTAAAATCCGCATTGGGAAGTCAGAAAGGTGTCACAGAAGTCATTTGCAGGTTTATCAGTGAGGACATCTTGGTTCACACCCCACTGGGGACCTGGTGTTTGTTTAGGTTTCCTTCTACCCCTGCTGATAGGTTCAGGAGCCAAAAACTGCTTGGGTATGTTTAGGAAAAGATCGAAGCATTGGTTAAAACACAATATTAATCACCAGGAGACACCAAAAGATGGCAACCCAGGGGTTTTGATATAAAGGCACCAGCTGGACCCCTGCGGTGAGAAGAGTCTCGTCTGAGTTTCCTTTGCAGAGTGTGACTTCTCACATCACATTTTCTTACGATGTCATTGAGCAGTCAGGCAGGTCTATCCCTGTGGAAACTCTAGAACAGCTTTAATATTACAACAGTAGCATCTGCAGAACAAATACAACACGTGTAAATCAGCCTGTTTTTTTCCTCAGAGCATCAAACGTGCAGGATTTCCTTTGGCATGTTTCATGGTCAGAGGTCAGAGGTCAGCTCGTCACATATGGAGGCTTCTTGCATTTAAAAGCACCGAGCAAGCATAATTTTGTGTCCACAGTTAATTTTGTGAAGGAGTGTAATTTTATCCTAAACTATAATGTTTTCCTAGACCTAACCAGTGAGTGAAAGAAAAAGCACACGAAGCTTCCAACCAGGGCAAGAACTGTAGTCTCATGGCTGACTAAATGGGAAGAGGACCGTTATCTCCTGGCATCATCGAAACAGTGATGCCAAAGGACAACTTATGCAACATCTGACAAAACAGCATTATTTAGCTCATCTGCCCAGTTTGAGAAACAGCAGCAGGACCAGAGGCAGAGTCGGAGTTAAACAGTCAGGCCACAGTTGGTACAGTTTCTGTAATCTGATTCGCAGAAACTGTAATGTTAAACTTTCTGAGCGGAGGGAACTGTAGCTGACCTGCAGCGAGCCACAGTCTTTGAGAGATTTAGAGCCAATTTAAGCCAATGGGAAGAGAATGAAACGGGGTAATGTGAGCTCGAGAGTGGGATCGAAGTCTGGCTGTAGCATTTACTATCGCTTGGAAGCGTGAAAAAGATGATTTATCTAAACAGATAAATAGGGCATTGCAGTAATCGAGGTGCAGTGACAGAAATGCATCAACAGTTTTCTCTGGTTCAGCTGAGGAGACTCGGGTTCACAATTTAGAAACGTTCCTTAAAATAAAGAAAGAGGAATGTGAGATATTCTTTGCATGTAAATCAAAGCCCAGAGAGGAACCAAATATTACGCTGAGATCACGAACACCGGACTTCACAGATGAGCAAAAGGAAGCAATCACTTGACTGATTCTTGAATATATTGAGGAGGAGCTACAATCATGGCCTGAGTCACGCTGGAATTTAATGCTCGTCAGCTGGCCTGGACAGCCTGCTCAGCTATCCATTCGTTTCCGCTTATCCTTTTCAGAGTCGCAGGGGGCGCTGGAGCCTATCCCAACCCAAGAGGCAGGGTACACCCTGGACTGTCGCAGGGCTAACACATAGACAAAGATTCACACCTTTGGGCAATTTAGAGTTTCCATCAACCTGTCCCCACTAAGTGCATGTCTTTGGACTGTGGGAGGAACGCAGGACCACAGTGCTGCCATGCTCAGCTAGGGAGGCTTAACCCTCTCAGCCTCAAATTAAGTTTTAGTTGCTAATGCACAACCAAGTCCTGCAGTGGTACTTCTGAGTAAAAAAACTCATAAAATATGTATGTGGGGTAATCAGGTTGTTAGTTTTTAACTCTTGCAAATCAGCAACGCCTGCCTGGAGAGGGTTAAAAGGCATCAAGCGCTGAACGTCATTGGCATAGAAGAGATAGGAAGTGCCAGAAAAAGATTAAATGATGCAACTAAAGAAAGAAGGTGAAAGGAGAATAATAGCTGGCCAAGGGCTGTGATGGAGGCGAACACTCAGGCAGACAAAGTCCTTCCAGACAAATAGGAGGAAAAACAGTATAGCGCTGAGGTAGAGATACCGAGGAGACCTTCAGCCTGTAATGTAAAATATTATGGTGACTGGTAGTGAACAATGCCCTGCATCAGATGTCATTGGAAAATTATTCTAGACGTTAAAAAAAAGCAGCTTTAGTGGAATCTGAAACCCAGATTGAAAAGATTCAGAACTTTTTTATTAATTTGCTAAGAAATCGCAATTTTAAAATAGGCCAAAACTTAGTGGCAGAGCTGAAGTCAAGATTTGGTTTTTGTAAGTAATTTAATTAGCTCAAAAAACACCCAGGCAGGTTTTTGTTCCCCCCCCCCTGGTTTCTAAGCAGAATCATTGACGTTTATCTGCTTCCTGCTTTGGTTTGACTGCACTGACAGTCATTCTGGACTCATGGGAGAGATGTGACGTGCCTGCCTGCAGCTTTGGTTGTAATCAGACTCTAAATGATGACATTATGGACAGTAGCTGGTGGAGCCAGAGGCAGGTTAGTGGAGGAGAAACTGCTTGAGTGTGTAAACTCTGAGGTTTTCTGAAACAACAGGCTTCGGTCTGCTGGGAGCCCAGAGTTTGACCACAGGGAGGTTTTAATGATACTGTCCAGGAGCCCAGGACGGAAGGAGGGAGACATGGGGGAGCGTAGCATGAAATCTCTGAGAAAACTTTAGCTTGTATTTTAATTTGGGAAAAGCGAGTGGGAATCAGACCCTGAGATGACAACGTACAGCTTTTCTTTGGTTTTCGTACTTACACTTTACTAAATTTTACTGCTTTCACTTTCCTGCCAGTAATAAAACCAGAAGTGTTACAAGTCATGATCATTAGATAAAGTAAAAACTGCCTTTTTCTTATAATTTTGGCTTCCGTCTCACAGCTTCCCAAGTTTTGAGACACGGTGCTTAATCAAGATTAAACAAAAGAAGAAGAAGTCACAGCAGTGGTAGAGATGAGTGAACATAATCAGCTGCAAAGTGTTGGAATGCATCAAAAGAGCCAAAGCACGCCAAAAGGAAATGCACACACAGGCCGCCAAGATGAGAGAACGAAGATTTGAACTTCCAGGATCACTTGGCTCAGGTGCGACCGTGTTTTCCTTTTTATCTTATAATCTTGTCTTTTCACCTAATCATTTTTCTCTGACTGCTTTAGTTTATCATCCATCGTCTTAGTTTTTCTTGGTTGTGTCATGGTGGCAGCTGGTTGAGACGTGATTGTCCCGTTAGCCCAGGAGGATCCCCAGCCATGCCCAGACTGGCTAGCTATACAAGCTCTCCAAAACCTGCAGAGGGAGGTGTACTAGAGGTTCCCAATTGGATCCCCAAACCACATCAGTTGGCCTGTTTTGAAGGAGGAGTGACTCTACTCCAAAGTGCTGCAGGATGTCTGAGCTCCTCAACTTTCCTCCAAGCCAAGTCACCCTAAAGCCACTTGTATCTAAAGCCTCGTTCTTTTCTTTACTTCCCAGATTTCATGACCGCAGGTCAGCCGGTGAACCAAAAGCTCTGCCTTCACAGTCACTTCCCTCTACCTTTAAATGAACCCTTTTTAAGGTATTTGAGGCTTTTTTACTCCACAGTGTGACCTCTTATTTCATCATTTTTTGCTTATGATAATGGAGCATCAATCAGTCAGTGCACCATTAAACGTAAGACTCATGCAGATAGGCAAGACTGTATAGCTATCTCACCCTTGCTGTTACAAACACACATGTATGCAGGGACAAAGCCAAAGAATCTGAAAAACTCTTGGAAAATGTTTGCAGAAGAGGAAACAAGCACAATGACTTTCATAAGCTGATGGATGCTGCAGAAACCTGATTATCTGCATCTTCCATCCAGCCTGATCCGACTGAAATTCTTCCAGGTACAACAAAGACAATTTTATGACATCTGAAAATGGTTTGAGCATTTCAGAAACATTTGTTCTGAAAATGATACCGCAACATTGTTTCAAGAAGTGGACTCATCTAGTGCGTTTGAAAACGAGCCCATGCTTTTAAAGATGAAAAGAAATGAGGCTGAATACAGATGTGCGAAACAGCTACATTTAGCAGCTCAACCTTTACGTCGCTATTATGTATGTAAGCGAGGTGGATGCAAAGGGTTTCATCCTCCCTTCTCTACTCTCAGCGAAGAAGCCAGACTCTTTAGGTGTTTAGTTTGTGTTTCGGTCCTCGGTGGGACTTTCTGGGAGTTTTGCCATCAAACACACATTGAGCATTCCTCCCAATTTATAAGCGCAGATATGAGCTCTCTGGGGTCATTTTCACTCATGGTTTAGTCTTACATAACAGAGGAGCTGTAGATTAAATCACTCTGACTCTGGTATTTATCAGGAGAGAAACTCTGCAGGTCAACCAGTGAGGAGTTACCTCCTTCATCCTTCCTCCTCTTCCTTGGAAGTGAGACCTGCAGGGATGAATAACACCAGAAAATTCCTCTCGGATTCTTCTCTACTGTCCATCCCAGCTGAGTCAGCTGAGACAAACATCAACAGCGTGACTGCCTCTCCCTTCTGTTTCCAGGGCAACAACGATCAACAGACGCACACAGAGCTTTCTCATTTGCTACTTTTTTTCTTTTGCAAAGAAATCAATTAAGCCAAAACTCCAAGAAGACACCGATCTTTAAAGGTTGCCTCTGTTTTTTATCTTTATTTTCACTAAGCTGAACAACTTTAACATTTTTTTCACATGTGTTTGCAAAAAAAGTTCTACATTTCAAAACTGTTCTGCTTTTGTAACTGTGTTAGTTAACTGTGTAAAATGAGAATCACTTTTCTTCACTTTGCATAAATGTCATCACGTCCCCCTTTTTAAAATTGCTGGCACCTTCCAAAATTCTCCCACTGTCCAAAAAGTGCCTCCAATTTAAAAAACAGAAAGAAATCCCGCATGTTGCAAAATTCTATCCTCACTTTGCGATAAGGCTCTCAGTTTTTAAACAGCTTTTAAAAGGCTTTTAGAAAAACGCCCTCAATTTGCAATCACACTTTTTCACTTTTAAAACATAACTCTGCAAATGTTTTTCCAGAAACTCTTGTAATATAACCCTGAGGGTGAAAGTAAGTTAATGTAGCGTCCCATGAAGTAATGGGAACTTGAGCGTGTGTCTGTGTGAAGAGGACAGTGTTGCTGCCTGTAGCTGCGCTAAAAGCCAGTGACAAAACACAAAGCTACTCTAACTGCCTTAAACACAACACACACACACACACTTTAGTTAAAAGGTGTTTAAAGATGATGATGGATGAACACTTGAGCCTGACAGAGTGCTTGATGGCAAACTGCAGTGGGAGAAAGAGAAGAGGGGGACAGGGAAAGTGAAGGAGGGGCTGCTGAAGACGAGCAGGGAGAAGGAGTTTCCACCTCGGGCACTAAACTCTCTGTGAACCAGAAACTGTGATGGAGAGCTAAGAGACTGAAGTCACACACACACACACACACACACACACACACACACACACACACACACACACACACACACACACACACACACACACACACACACAAAAAACAACAGTCAACAGTGTTTTGTGCTTGCACTGAAGAATTTCCACCCTAAGAGGGACCCGTCAGAGACGTTAGACTCACTGACCTGATGTATCATTCACATTATCAAATTATGACATTTAGGAGATGGTAAATGGGTTGAAGATCAGTAAGTCTGAGCCTCATTCCCCACCTTATTTGCTTGGTTGGCGTTGCTCTTTGATGTTATGCACAAGAAGCATCATATGAAACTCAGCAAAAACAAGTCTCAAGCCAGGACAGGTTCGCTGCTAGTCAAGTCCCAGTTCAAATCAGTTTCAGATACACAAGCAAAATGAAATGTTGAGGGCCAAAGTCAAGCCAAGACATTTAGACCTGCAAGCCTTGACAAATGAATACATTCTCAAGTCAAGGCCCATCTTCAGTGATGTCACAGGTCAAATCGACCCAAGCCAAGTCAGGACAGGCGACGGGTCCAGAGAAAAATGTGTAACCAGATTTCTTTTGTGCTTCAGTGTAGCTTTGACATGTACAAACACAGCAAATGCTTTGCATGTTATGCTCCATTATAGAAGCACAACCAGACACAGTTTAATGTAAATAAAGTCTTTTTTAATCGGTGATGGCGTTTGTGTTCACGACGACTCTTATTTGTCTTCTCGTGTGTATAAAATGCGAGTGCAAAACAAGTGTCTGCATACATGTGCCGTGTGTGTGTGTGTGTTTAAGGGTAAATACTCTGTGGTGTGTTTCTTTGTAACAAACTTATCAGACTGACAATCAACAAGCCTAGGAATGTACAATTGTGTGTGTGCAGGTATCAGCGAGTGCAGATGCTGTATGATATCAGACTGTTTTTGTAAGGTGGGAGTGAGAGGCCGCTCGATGAAAAGATACCACAGAGCCAGAAAGAAAGACTGCAAAGTATGAGAGAATAACAAGGTATTAGCATAAAGGATAAAAGGTTAAGAAAATCATATAATGGACATATTTATAAGCTGTTTTCATTGTGGTTCACCCAGAAGTTTTACTTTGAAAAAATCTTAACCTTTCAAAAATCCCCCCGCTTTGGAAACGTGGCCGCTTCGCGAAAATATCCTCCACTTTCCAAAAATCCAGAAAGCTCCCCACTTTGCGATAAAATTTCCCACGTTAAACAAAAAGTCCCCCCTTTGAAAAAAAGCTCACCCTTTTTCCTTTAAGTCCTCGCAGAGATCGAAGAAGCAGCGTAGCGTTGACTGTGAGTGCTGCCACATGTTCTCCAGCTGTAAACATCTGTTTTCACATGTATGCACATTGTGCATGAAAACAAACAGAGACTGTGAATTTATTTGACAAATACCAGGAAACTGTGACCTGTTACGGCGCAGCCACAGAGAATCCTGGCCTCTGATTGGCTCATGTGGGCTGTCAAGACAGCGTCTCAGTCATTGCTTGACCCGCAACACGCTTCAGACTCTAAACGTACGAACGCGTCAGTGAAACGAGTCTCCGCTCTGTGACCTTTGTGTGCTGCAGCTCAGCAGGTCACCTGCGATCCGGACCTCAGAAGTGACATTAATAGAAAGAGTTGCTCACCACTGAGTTTTCGCTGACTTGCAAATGTCCGTCCGCATCCCATAATTCCGTGCGAGTCGATCCCTGAAAACCAGAAGTGAAAGTAGGCAGATGTTTCCACGTTCCACAGTCAGCAGTTTTACATGAGAATCACACACAGATGCTCAACGGTCATTCCGACGCACATCCAGCTGTGCGCTCGGTGGAGCTGCATGAATGTGTGTCAGTGAGTTTTGGCGTTCTGGCGCTGCTGTGGTGGCGCCTCAGCTTTCTGTCGCGCTCCAGAGCTGTGGCAACATTTCCAAATACAGCAGATACAAACTCGCGTACAAACTATTCAACAAAAAATCAAACACATCTAATCAGGATCTTGGTGATGTCAGTTTCTCTCTTTGCTTGCGTCTTCTACTTTTGAAGTATTTTGTATCGTTTCTGCCTGTTTTCCTTCTTATGTGTTCATGCACATGTGTGTGCTTCGAGGCTACAGGCCTCTCCAGGTGTTTTAACACATGCACAACAGCCCTGAAGGAGCACAATTTGAGAACGCACTTGTCGCAATTAGTTGGAACTTCCCTGATTTGATTTATCACACCTCCAGCTCCCCGCTAAATTGTGAGCCCTTCATTTAAGCTCCTGTGTGAACAGAGCAGATTATTGTCTGCAGAACTGAACAAAGTGAGCAGAAGAAATCAAATGTACAAGTAGGCGGAAGATTGGCTCCCCTGCATTATGTCCAGTACTGTGTGTCACCTGTCATCTGTAGTTTGCACATATTATATATTTGAAACGACTGACATACATTCACTTTAAAATGCAGGTAAAATGTGTTTTTCAGCAACAAAAAAAGAAGAAAATCGGTGCTTTAAATAAAGGACTGCAGCAGCAGTTTTAGCAGTGACTGACTCATCATTTTTTTTCTGGGAAAACATAAAAATATTGCAGTAACAGAAAACAGTGTGTGTAGGAACGGGCAGCCAGTGTGTCTGCAGCTTGTTGCTGGCTGTGTTTACAGTGAATGGCTGCAGTCTATTTAAAGCGGCTCGGTGTATTTATGTCAGTTGTATACAGCGTGGAGGAGCCGGCGGGGCTCGCTCTGCCGCTGCGGTTCACTTTGGGTCATTTTGGGCTCCAGGGGTTTGTAGAGAGGGAGAAAAAAACCAGGTTGGGTTGTTGTCAGTGTTGAGCTGAGCCGACGTCTGGGCCCGACGAGGCCACAGCAGCTTCCACCAACACAGTATCTGCATTTCAGGTACTTTTTTTAATTTCCTACTTTCACTGAACCTATACCAAACTTTAGTAAAATGAATGTTTAACTGTGTTTTTATAGTGCAAAAAAGTAAACGCACGTTTGAAAGTTGCTCTCTACGTATGCGTGTGTGTGTATCCAAAATCACATTTTAAGATTTCTGTGAATAAAACATGTTTGAAGTTGAGGGAGACAATGAAAAGTTTCCATCAAATCACTGCTTTGAGCTGCAGACCACGTTTGTTTGCTTCTCCAGCGTGTGTGAGTCAAATCTGGATCCATTTCATTCATGACACAGACCATCGTTTAAAGCAGGCGGCGGAGGTGACAGCCCGTGACATCACTGATGAACTCACAGAACTCTGACATCTGTACAAACATCTGAAAAGATCAGTCAAATTATAAAATCATTACATCTGATCCAATCATTCTGCGGGCGTCCATAAATCAAGCACAAGCAGGAATATCTTTAAAATAAAATCACAGCTCCATGACTTTATAAAATCTCCACTGATTGGACGATAACTGCATTTTAATTCTCTGGATTTTCTCCAATCAGAGACCAGAAATCTTGGCATGGCATTTCCAAACAATTATGCGTTCGTAAATTGATCTGAAATGTCTCCGTTTGGTTTTCATTTCTGAGCTGCGTTATGAACAAATGCAGGCCAGCATGCATCTGGACACAAGACACAACTGGATAGCCCAACAAACAATCACAGCAGTGAAACGTGATGTAGGGCTGCGCAGCGGAAAAGCGTAAACACATATCAGTCATTGCATTCTGAAACCCGAAATGTTCACCGTGAGAGCAGAGCAGTAAATTGCTACCTGACAGGATAAATTCAGGGTAAGATCAGACAATCGGCCCTTCTTTCCTTCCAGTTGGACGCTTTCTGAGCTGAAACCTGAGTTTAGCTTCGCAGGAACTCTTTCATTAATCAGCGAGGTCTGTGCACAATCAGCGTGTTTTACTCTGCCAGAGAAGCTGCATCGGTTTGGGTCGTTTGGGACAGACGGGATCGAAACGGCAGAGTGCGAGCGAGAAAACCTTCCTGCTGTTTTCGTTTTATTTTGATGCTTGTTTGTCATACATATTAATGTGCACACACTGCACGCTGTGGGGCTGCAGGCCGGACAGCCTGACCGCAGCCAATCACCTGCTTCCTTTCTTGACTTCCTCCTGCAGGCGCTCAGAGCTGCGTGCAGCTTACATAAGGAAATAAAAGAACCATTGAGCTGTGTTTATTCCACACATCCTTCGTACACTCTTTATATAACAGTCAGCTCAAAGGGCTGAGACGCAGACGGAGCCTGAGCGGGGTAAAGTCCACCCTGAGCCAGTAAGCAGGATTTATCTGAGCAGACTTTAAACTGCTCGAGTTACTGATCAACCTGCAGCCCGAGGCCTGAGAACGCCGCACGGCTGCTGCAGCACACGGCCGGGGTGACCTCTGACCTTAAACAAGGCAACAAACCACCACCTGCCAAGCACAGCTCGCAGTCTCTTGATACAATGTAACCTGTATCAGATGCATATAAAGCGTTTGTTGCATTTCCTGTAGAAACACTGATGCAGACTAAACCAGACTGACACTTTTGAGCTTGTTTCCAATAAATATCTGCACAACTTTTCAAACAGAGTTCAAGAAAAAGCTCAAAAAAACATCTCCGGCCGATTAAGTGAATGAAAAGAGCACCTCAAACAGGCCGAGTTCACCGCTGTGTAAGAGTGCACAGGCAAATGTTCCAACTAAGCATTTATCTATTCTGCGTAAAGTCATTAAAGAGAATCTGGGGAAATCGCGGTGGTATCTCCCTCAGGCAGGATTCTGTAACAGAAATCATTGCACAGAATCCTTCTGAAACCAGTGTATTCACTCCAACTACAAATGCGGATTAAACTTCACAAAGCAGAGAAAAAACTGATATAAAGAAGAAGCGGGCATGCTGCTCTGAACCAGAGCTGAAAAACTGTCCTGTGGTCTGACCAGTAATCCTGACCCATTCGTCTGGGCGCTAAACTGGCCTGCAGACTGCACCTGTCACCTCCTGAAAGCACACACACAAATAAATAAACTCCTGAACTGTTGAGCAGCTGGAATCTTGTAATGAACAAGAAGGGAAAAACATCTGGCTTTCAAAACGCTGTCGAATGGTCTCCTCGCTGCCGAGCACTTCCAGACCGGACGCAGCGCATCGCTGTTCCGACTGTTCTCAAACATGTTCTTGGCTTCAAATTTGATACGCTGTCTTTGTCGTTGTCACTCGGTGAATCCTGATTAGAAATTTATCTGTAACGGTGATTGTCCCGCCCCTGCCACCAGTGATCCAATCAACAGCAGTTTGAACAGCAGTGTGAACTGTGTGGTAGCAGCTCCGCCTACTCAGAGTCGTCCCAGCATGTGGATATGTGGGATTTGTTCAGTGCTGAGGTTTTACACATGCATGTATATATATATATACACAGTCTCTATGTAATCAATGTTTCCTACATTCATTTAGAAAGGAGGTTCAAAATAACTGCCACAGAGGAAATGGAGAAATGACAGCCGAGTACCAACACCTGCTTCTTGAAGGATCTTGTTGCCCCTGTTGCGTCATTTTCATTTATGTAATCACACAGAAAAGTTTGGTTTCATCCCAAAATAAAACTATAAACTTTTGACAAATAAACTCAAAATTATACCCACGTGTTCTTCAGATATTTGATGTGATGCGTACATTTGTAAACTCCATGAATGTGATTGGATATATTATTTCACAGCTTAGCACTTTATCTGAAGCAAGTATGGTGAAGTAATTTTCTCAGTCATTTCATTTTTTACATGTTAAATTTTGGGAACCTTTTCATTTGATGATTTATTTTAAGATAATTTGCGGGGGTGCCTGTAGCTCAGGTGGCAGAGCAGGTCCGCCACTAATCAGAAGGTCGGTGGTTCGATCTGCCAAATATCCTTGGGCAAAATACTAACCCCATGTTTGCCACCTACTGCTGGTGGTCAGAGGGCCCGGTGGTGCCAGTGACCGGCAACCTCGCCTCTGTCAGTGCGCCGCAGGGCAGCTGTGGCTACAATGTAGCTGCCATCACCAGTGTGTGAATGACTGAATGTAGTATAAAGCGCTATACAAATGCAAGCCATTTACCATTTTACATTTATTTATAATTTAGATACGTTCACGTTTTCAGGTTCGTTTACTTTTTGTGACAATGATAATTATGTCAAATATCTAGCACTGTCAGCATTAATCTCGCTAAATTGACGTTAACGCCATAACCTCATTAACGTGGCAAATGCTGACAGCGCTACAAATATCATTATTTCTCTGTTTTTTGGCATATTTTACTTAAGAAAACACCAGCAATAAGAAAAACGCTGCAAAAGCACACAAAACACAATGGAAATAGGAAAAAACAGAGGGGAAGTGTTTCTGGGGAGACAATAACCCGACGGACCAAAACATGCTAGGTGTGTTTTATTATAATTCATATAATGCTGATGACAGATTTTTAGGCTAATAGTCAGGCTAACACACTTACCTCTCATCTTTTCTTTCCTCACAAAACCGATAGATCCTCCACTTCTTAGCATGTTTTGGTTCCTGCAACTGGTCCGTCGGGTTATTGTCTCCCCAGAAACACTTCCCTTGTGCTTTTGGAAATCAGTTTTTTCCTATTTTTGTTTTCTTTTTTCCAATTTCCATTGTGTTTTGTGTGGTTTTGCAGCGTTTTTCTTATTGCTGGTGTTTTCTTAAAAGTTGCAGTCCGTTTGGCCTCTCGGGGACACCGTAATATTTCTATTTTTTATCATGTGTTTGTTATTTTTTCAGTGAACTATTATGAGGTTAGCCCTGCGACAGACAGACGACCTGTCCAGGGTGTACCCTGCTTCTTGCCCTAAGACAGCTGGGGTAGGCTCCAGCCCCCCTCAGACCCTGAATAGGATAAGCAGAAGAGGATGGATGGATGGATGAACTATGAGGTATTTTAAAAATAGCACATTATTAAATAGTTTTTATCACTGCATAGGCAGAATTTTGCAGGTTTAGCTTGTTCTTCAAGCTTTTTTCACATCAGGTTAAAATCCACTGATGTAGGAAGGTACTGAACCTTGAGTTGAGATGACCGAATGAAAAAAAGTTGAATTATTTTCATGCCCACAGTCTCCGCTTTAGTAAGAACCGAACACAGAGCTTCAGAGCTGATGTCGGTGCTGTGAGCACACCAGTTCTGTCAGATTCCTGTCTTTACTGAGCGGCTGTTCAATTATCCAGGAATCAGTTGCTTAGTAAATTGTTGATCACATCTATGAAATGAAAATATTCAAACCCAGTCAGTTACTTAAAAAGAAAAAGAACGTTCCGTGAATCCAAAGCACTCCAGGAGAAATCTGAATTTTCAGAGTTAAAAGTAGAGGCTGGAACGGGAGCTACGGGAGTCCACAATAGAGATCAGATTGCACTCTAAAGCAACCGAAATGATCCCCTGGACTGTTTGCACGCACACAAAAGCCGGGACAGATCCAGGATCTGCAGAGGAGAGCCACGACCACATGGAGGCACAGCTACATTCAGGGACCACAGCTGGTTTACTGATCCTCAAATCCAGCCTGAAACAAAACCAAATCAAACCCACATCTTAACCTAACACCATTTTTTTCCTTTTTTTAATTACTCAACAGGTCATCAGTGAGTGAACAAGCAGGCTAATTATAGTTAGCTTGTGGGTCACTGTGTCCATTATGGTGTCACAGATGTGGAACTTTAAAAAATCAGCCTAAATAACTCTTTAAAAGTGCAAGTGGAACAAAAACAACTTCATTGTTGTCTTGTGTGTGCTAGTTTGGGTCCACGTGTGTGTTGAGGTAATTGTGTCCTTATGTAAGAAAGATATCAGCTACGTAACCCAGACAGACAGAGAGTGAAAACCACCATCACATCCGACCTTCAGTTACACAGCGACTCTTCCTCCTCGCCTTGTCTCGGTTCCTGCCTGGAGCTGTGGTTTCCTGCTCTGCGTCTGCAGCCACTGATAATATCTCCCTCTCTGCTGGACTTCCTCCATCTCACACACAGGGCGTGATAAAGACACCGTAAGGTGCACTCGAACATACCACATAAACCTGAGGGAGGAAATATAAAATGAGCAGCGAACAATTTGTTGACAAAATGTCATTTTTTATAAGAACAAATGTGAAGTTTAGCTGTGAATAGGCAGGCGAACCGTTTAGTGTTCAAGTTCAGCAGGTAATGGTGCCGTGTGGCTTTTTAGCAGCCTTCAAGTAAAAGGGAAATAAACACTGTAATTACCTTTCACATAAAATACTCTGTGAAACGATTTTTCTTATCTTTTCTTTTTGTTGTGCCTGATTTGACAGGAGAGCATCACTCACAAGTGCTGTTCATGATATGATGACATTTATGTAGTTGGTTGCTTCTTTGTATGAAGTGTGATTAAATCATGGTATAAATATATCAGAATGCAGCACTGATAAGATAGAAGACAAAGATTAAAGGCCTGAACATAGTTTCATGTTCGAATATGTCAGGCAAACTTTTAATAGCATAAAGAAAGATTTAGGTGATGAACAGCGTATTTAACAAAACACAGAAACAAAAGCGTCTGAGCGGTTTGGAAGTGGATTAAGAGGGATTAAAGGTAAAAACAGTTTTTAAGAATTAGTCAAGCAGATGCCCTGAAAAGTGTGAATTTTGCGGCTAAAATGTGCTCAGGTTTTGACACAAGATGTGTCGCAAAAGGGACTCGGAGCAGTCTCTAAAAACGTCTGAACCCCTCTCAGGCTGCCTTTGTCTCATTGTCAGATTAAAAGCAGAATCCCATGTATTCCAAGTAAGCCTGATCTTCAGTCCCAGTGTCCTTCAAGGCTTTGAGATGTCTCACCGTCAAATCGTCGAGTACGTGAGGGATCTCGGGTGTATCTGCATCACTTCCTGCAGTCTTTGCCATAAAAGCTACAGTCCAGAGTGCTGTGATGATGAGCACATGAGCACAGGGTTGGAGGAAATTTCTCCACAAAATGTGAAGAAACAAGAATGGAGGGAGCAATGCAAAGGAAGTTTAAGCAAATGCAGCAGGTGCTGTGCATTATACACTTTACTATTTAAAAAACAACACAGAATTCACAATCTTCTGGACTCAAACATGTTGTGTAACATATTTAAACACCGAAGGTGCTTTTGTTGGCTGATCCTGATGTTCTAAACAAGAAAAAGAGGAAAGATAAATTCTGGCTTCATTTGATTCTCAGGATTTAATTCAGTTTTGTTTATACAGCGCCAAATCACAACAGTGGATTCAAGACGCTTTATATTGTAAGGTAGACCTTACAATAACAGATACAGAGAAAAACCCAACAATCATATGACCCCCTATGAGCAGCACTTTGGCGACAGTGGGAAGGAAAAACTCCCTTTTAACAGGAAGAAACCTCCAGCCGAACCAGGCTCAGGGAGGGGCGGGGCCATCTGCTGTGACCAGTTGGGGTGAGAGAAGGAAGACAGGATAAAGACATGCTGTGGAAGAGAGACAGAGGTTAATAACAGGTATGATTCAATGCAGAGAGGTCTGTTAACACATAGTGAGTGAAGAAGAAACACCCAATGCATCATGGGAATCCCCGAGCAGGGTCACCTGGTCCAGCCCTAACTATATGCTTTAGCAAAAAGCAACGTTTGAATCTTGAAAGTAGAGATAGTGTCTGTCTCCTGAATCCAAACTGGAAGCTGGTTCCACAGAGGGGCCTGAAAACTGAAGGCTCTGCCTCCCATTCTACTTTTAAATACTTGAGGAAGAAGCAGGAGAAGGGAGAATTTGATCCAGGAGCCGAAACCTTCGTACAGATTTCAGGATCTCAGTGAGGCAGCTCGAGCTCTTGTTTGCAAAGTTGGGAGCACATCTGAGGAGGCAGAGAAATCACTTCAGAGAGCCGATTGAGCGGCATCTAGCTGTGTGTCTGAGGCCAAATAATGTTTTTTATTAGTTCCATATCATTGCGTATTCAGTACCGGTGCACATCTCGCTAGATGCCAAATGTAGTGATCTGATTGGTCAGATCTGTTTATTCATATGTAAAAAAATCAGAAAAAACAAATTCCAGAAATTCATTCTGCAAAATTTAACAGTCAGTGTGAATGGCATCAATAACCGGTGAGTCCCAAAACATTTTTAATGTACAAAATATTCCTCAAATTTTACGTGTCCAGTGTTTAGAGGCTGTTATTCACTCAGTTCTGAGGCCTGATGAAGACTCACTCTCTAAACAGTCCTACTGTGTCTGCACCTGACACTGTGCCCTTTACCTGAATAGTCACCTTCACATTAGATGAATTATGATGCGTGAGAGTAATATAACAGTTTGAATTTGTCGTTTTAAACTGACATGGGTGCAGTCACCTATCCTCTCCATAGGTGACTTATAACAGCAGCCAGATAAACAGGAATATCACCAGCTGAGGTATTTGAACTCAAACCCCAACAGACTTTCATACCATTCGTGGTATTTAATGCTAAAACAAACATTTATGGACTTGATTTATCCAGCACCTAAAAAACTGCAGAGACAGACTGAGAAACACCCAGGCTGCAGCTGACATTAATAAAAGTGTAATCTGATGGAACGTTATCAATGTTAACATTTCTGTCAGTTCAGTATGCTTCATGCAGAAACACCAAGGGGTGAAATTGTGCAGAATATATGACCATCTGTGCGCATGGACGCCATCCAAAAGCACTAAAACTGAATCAGAAGCCAGCTCAGATCTGGTCCAACGATTTCACCCCAGAGCGTCAAATACTGTCAGCCGCTGGGCGTACCTGCACGTGAGACGTATGCACCAGGTGTCCTTTGCCATCTCTGCCTTTATTCAGCAACATCAGCAACATCTGCGTTGAGAGGTTAGCGGGACAGCGTGGATTATGTGACAGTTTTTGGGGTTTTCAGCCAGGAGACCGCTGTCCCTGTTGAACCTTTCTGTTTTGTACTTTGTTTCTCTTTGTTTTCACTCGCTGATTTTGTTTAGGCACCAAAAACTACTTGGTTAGCTACAGGAAAAGATTGTGGTCTGGGTTAAAATATGCTTCTTCATAACATTAAACCTGCAGTTTGAAAATTGACACCAACCAACCCGCTGCATTTAAATGTGATGCAAAGAGGTCTTTTAAAAGTTTCCATATATGATGGATTTGGAATAAGAACCTTGTCTTCTGTTACCCGCTGTACCAAAGGATGCACTGTGCATCTTTAGACACCAGCGTTTGAATGAGAACAGAAAGACACGCTTTGATAGTAAGACCTGCGGCTGCAAAATGAACCAACCGCCTAACAAACTGTTTTAAAGACCAGTTCTCTTTCCTGGAAACGGATTTGTTTTAATTTCACAAAGCATCCTCACTGTTAGCGCTCTCAGTAAAGTGTCTGTACAGTCGTGTTTGTGCAAAATCAAGCCTTCCTTGATTGAACACTGTACACACATCCTGCTGTAGTACAGAAGCCCATCAGCCATTTTTACTCTGTGGCAGCCTGGTGGCACCACGCTCTGACAGTGAAGGATGTCTGTGTGAAACCTGTATGTGCGTGCATTTCCTGCAAATTTTTTTTCTATATTCCTGTTTCACAAAAACCAAAATGAAGGAGGCAGCGGAGCCAGAGCTGGCCCCAAGGAATTCCTGTGAGAGAGCAGAGTTTCTACGGTGCTGAGGCTGAAATGGTGTGTGACCACTCGACAGCCAGCAGGCCCATTGTTCTGCATTCTCCAAAAACGGTCTCAGGACTCCAAATACATGGTCTGATAGAATAATGTTTGTTGTTGCAGTGGAAAATGACAAGAAAGTCCTAAACAAACCAGCAGTTGCTCCACATGCCACAAAAGCCTGGTCTGGCTCTGAGCGAGCGCCGAGGCTTCGGATTTACAAAGCCGCAGCTTTAAGGCAGTTAGCGCTGGTAGCCGGGCGGACGGCTCGACGCCGCGGCCACATAAGCCCATGATTGTCCCTGGGGCTTTAGGGAACGCCGCAAAGTGTTATCTGTGTCTGGAAGGTGTGTGTTGTTTTGCGTGCGGCCGGAAAGGTGAGTCATGTGGGGAGATTAGCGGCGAGTCTGGAGCGGGTGTTAGGGACTTAGCTCGTGTCATGGTGATACGGTGTGAGCTGATGGAGGGATGAGCTGCGTGTGTTCAGATGGAAAAGCACCTCCTCTCCAGCGGTCACACCGACTGCCATAACTGCCTCATAAAAATGTCCTGAAAGCAGCAGAAAATGCAAATGACTGCTTGTATTTGTGATGGATGAGCAGCTCAGGTTCAATTCCAAATTGGGCGGAGGGTTTCAGTTGCTTTAAAAACCATTAAGTGAGAAGTCCCAGTAGTATCATGTCTATCACAGTATCCTGGATATCATGGAAGAAGAGATGAGGTACAAACTGGACAGGTCCCCAGTATCTCAGAGGGATGACGTAGAGAAACCAGATTCTCACCTTTGAACTTTGGCAGGAAGCTGGAGTACCAGGGGAGAACCAGTACAGGCAGAGGGAGACCATGCAACCTCCACACAAACGGCCCCCAATGACCAGGAGATTTGAACTGATGACCTTCTGTTCGGTGAGCTGTTAAGCATTACATCATCGTGCCTCTTGAACTCTGTTCAAATGTATTTAGGTAATTTATGCAGCAATATTAGACCAAAACCCCAGTAATCAAATATAACCTATGAGCAGCACTTGGTGACGGTGGGAAGGAAGAACTCCAGCAGAGCCAGGCTCAGGGAGGTGCAGCATCTGCTGCCATCGAATGTAAGTGCGGGAAAGAAACAAGAAGGAAACAGACCACAAACGAACAAGAGAAAACACAAACTAGTTGCATGTGGCATGGAAATGCTTCAGGAGTGAAGAGTTTATAACTTAGGTTTATGCAGGAAATATCAGCAGCATTCAGTCCAACACAGTCCAGAAGGATGGTTACTTTAGCAGGAAGAGACAGTGCAGCGAGCACCCTACATCTAACCCAGCTGATCTACTGCATGCACCACCTTTCTATCTTAATGTTTCTGTTGACTTGCTTCTAAACCACCACAGAACAAGAGAAAACCAAAGAAAATTACATATCTGTGCACACTGTTCTAAGAAAATGTCACTGAACTGGGAAGATGTTGGCTGAGCAGCATCGCCAACGAGGCAACGCCAAAAACTGCATTTCCTCTGATGGCCTTTCTCTCAGTAGAGCGGTGTGAACGTCTCCTCTTTTAGTGCAGAAACGAACACGTTTACAGTCCAAGGCTCAAATTTAGGGGTGTGGTCACGATGATTGTCACATGTGCCAACACACCTGCTACAGGAGCTCATCGCTGTTTGTTAGGTTTGACCTGCTGAATTTGACTGGCTCCTTTTGAAAGAAATGCAATGCCATCATGTTACAGTAATATGAAATACCACAGGGGACAAGTTTGTGCTCCAGTTTTGCTGAAAATTTTTCTTAGTCTTTTAATTAGAACCAGCATGTCTGTGTCTGTGCTTTGCATCAATATATCAATTTATTTTAAGGCTGCTTACTGACCAAGCTACTCAATTCAGTTCAATTCAATGTTATTTATATAGCCCTAAATTTTGACAACTGTCACTTCAAATTGCTTTCTACAGTAATAACCAAGCAGGAATGACCAAGCACTTGGAGACAGTAGGAAGGAAAAACTCCCTCTCAGCAGGAAGAAACCTCGGACAGAACCAGGCTCAGAGAGAGGCAATCATCTGCCAAAACATTGGTTGGGGGTGAGGAGAGGAAGGGAAGGTTTGAAGCCTTATCCTTAACGTAGAGAGTGCAGTCGTGTCCAAATTCATGGGCTGCATCCTCCCGAGGACCCGGCCTTCGCGGTCTACGTGGGCCGGGTCCTCAGAAGGTCGGGTAATCAGTTTTCTGTTTGATGTTTATTCAGCTGTTTTATTTTATCTAATCTAATCACTTTAATCTCAGCCAAACCGATTTACTCACGAACAAATAAAACACTAAAAAAAGCCCAACAATAACATGTTTAGGTTGTCTAAGTGACTTATATATTACGCTTAACCCGAGTAGCAAAAGTCCGCGGTGATCTGAAAATGATGTGCCAGGAGTTGTGCCGTTCTCGGCGGCTCTAGCGACCCTCAAGCTCTCGGCTAGCTATCGAGCTGGTGGGTAACAGACGTCTCCGAAAACGTCGAAGCACTTTTGCAAATATGTGATATCTTGATAAACCGAGCAGATATTTGAAGTTTACACAACTACATACATAAACTTTTAACATGAAAATACGTTAAAAGTTTATTTTGTGACCCAGAAAGATTAATAAGAGTAGTCTAGGGAGTTTGGAAAGAAGCTTCTTCAGTTCTTCTTCTTCTTGGATGAGAGGTGAAACGTCTTCAAGCAACTTAAAGACGCTTTTCTTTCCAAACTCCCTAGACTACGATGACCTGGATGACTGAGAACCTTCACAGTCATTAATAAGAGTCATTTTAAAACTTAGTAGTGGCCGCCGTTGCCGGAAACTGGAGTTTGGCTGGGATATGGTGGGCCACGAAGGACACACCCGACCCATTCTTCAAGAGGAGAATGCATTTGTCGGCTGCATTCGGAGGAGTCTATGAATTGGGACGGCCTTCGGCACGTCGCTGTGACGTAATCTGTCTACACATGCGTCCTCAGGAGGATGCAGCCCATGATCACCCCATCTTTGAAGATGAATGTAACTGTATGTGTTAAGTTATTTTGGTTATGTTTTATCTTTAACAAAAATAGTTTTTAGTTTGATTTTCTGATGACTCTAACAGATAGACTGAGCTGCAAACATGTCAGTCAAGCAGTAAAGTTGTTCTACAGACTTTGCTGCTGCTGCTGGATTTTCTTTCTCATTTTTCCCACTTTCTCTGCATCGTGGCTTGAAAGGAGGTGAAGCTCTGTCATAAGTCTGTCATATGCGAATTCAATAAATAAATAAACTTAAAGGAACGTCGAGTTTACACTGAAGCTGAGATTTTATACTTTACACGTTGCTCTTATTTTGAAAGTCTTTTTGCTTAGCCAGGCAAACACATCCTGGACAATTAGAAGAAACTGAAATCGATCTGAAGCGTTGATAAAGAGTTTCAGCAACGAAAGAACTCAGGAACATCAAACTGCACTCCCCTCTCTGTGAAGCCCTTTGTTGTTCTGTACCATGAAGTATCAGTTTTCAGCCACATGCTTGTTCCAACACTTTTCCTGAGTATGTTTCTGCCTCTTTTCGTGCTCCGTTGCTTTTCCTGTGGGTACAAAGCTGCTCACTGACACGACAAACCTGAAGACGTGATGGCTTCGGTCGTGTTGACTGCTGACTTTCACTGATGCCGAAAAGAATCGAAGCCAACATGAAAGCTGAGCAGTCGCCCTCATCCTGCATCGCTCATACAAAACCTGGAGCTGCGCGTCTCTCTGGCTGTTTCGGCATGAAGTGTTATCAGGCTGTAATATCACATTGTGAAAATTTCAGGCTTATTTTGGGCTGATGTGTTGAACTTGGCCCGTACCTGCATGTTTCTGATTGTTAAATCTTTGCGGGAAAAGAATCTGGCCTGCAGCCACAGGAGGAGGGGGGGGGGGGTCCTACAAGGGAGAGCGGGGTGAGGAGAACAGGGGGGAGGCATCATCCACCCACTCAGTCCTGCTCAGGAGAAGCTCTTTTCACACATGGCTAGAACTCCAGTTTGCAAATGTTAAATGGCAAACGGAGGTATTTGTGATGTGCTTTTGCAGCCAAAGCTTTAAAATCACTTTAAGGTGACAGAACTGTTCCCCTGTAAAGATAAAATGCAGCTGATCAAAAACAGATTTACACCTTGACATAAAATAGAAAAGTATCTCTCAGGAAGTCTTCTTTTTCGTTAGAGTGCATGGAAGGATTAAGAGCTAATACATGCATATCAGAGGCCTCCGTTAACCCAAGATTACAAGGGTGCAGGTCAAGTTAATCGATTACTTATATCACTGGGAAGATTGCCACACCATCTCTGCTGATTGTATTTGACACAATGAATCAGGAGATTTATTCTGAGCTCCTCAGCTCATTTTATCTCTACTGACTAATCCCAGCCATCGTAAGAAGGAAGCTCACGCTTCCCTGCATAGCTTTCATGTATTCTTTCACCAGTATCAAAAGTCTAATTGGATCATTTACATGCTAAAAAGTCTTTGGATTAACTGAATTTGACTTTGGCAAACAGAAATGCAGCCACGACGCTACCAAAATAATCTGCAAAACTGCAACAAGGACAAGTTTAGAAATAAAATGTCAATCTTGTGTTTTTTATAAATATTTAATTGTCAGAGTTTCTCCTTCATTTTATATGATTAAGAAAGTTTCATGTTATTGGCTTTTGTGATGTATTCAGTGTTTAAAGTCAGGTTGAAATAAACCCAAACTGCTTCTGCACAGAGGAATTGTTGATGCTATTTGAAAGTAAGAAGAGTCTCATCTCCCCTGCAGTACTGGGTGTTTTCACAATAAAAGTCCTCATGCTGGTGTTTGTAGCAGCTGTTGGCAGGGAGCACTCACGGTAAAATAATCCTGGTGTGGAGAAACTCGGACATCACCTTTCATCACCTTCAGTCTCTAATATCTGTGTGTGTCTGCGTGTGTGTTTGGTCAGCGGGTGAACGGTCAGGGACAAAATCTGACTCTGGATCAACTTTAAACTGCGGCAAACAGATCAAAGATTCACGCGAACAAACAACCTTTGACCCTCGGCTTCTAACTGATCAAAGGTCTAAATATACAATATAAATACGGCTCATCTTCATGCAGATGATACAATTATCTATTGTTCATCTCCTTCTGTAGCACAAACCCTGCAATTTCTGCCTTTGATGTTGTTCAGTCCCATTTAACTCAAGTTGGTGTTAAATCCAGAGAAAACCAAGTTCATTTTATTCTCAAATGGCAAAGAGTTGTTCGCTACGTCTCCTAAGATTAAAACTATTCAAGGAACTGAAATTGAAATGGTCACATCTTACAAGTATCTTGGGATCATTATAGGTCAGAATTTGTCACTAAAAACTCACATTCAAAGGCTTGTGTCAAAGTTTAAACTAAAACTTTACTTTTTTAGGCGATACGGTCTCTCAATCACACCACCACACAGTCCTGACCCACACATACAGTTCTTACACACACACTGGACTTTCTGGACTTTGTTTCTGCACAACACTGGTCACTATATTCTTCATTTCCGGTTAATACTTGTACAGCTGCTGTTATTGTGTATATATTTATTTATACTTCTTCATACATTCTTATATAGTTCTATATTGTGTATTTTGTTGTACAGTTATTTTATTTTCAACTTTAATTTATATATTTTATCTTATTCCTTCCCAGTTAAATTTACCCTTCATTCTAATTTGTGTTGTACAGTTATTTCATTTTTAACCTTAATTTATATTTTATTCCTTCCTAGTTAAATTTACCCTTTTTAATTTTTCATATTTATTTCCTATCTTATTCATAGTCTTTTCCTTTTTTGTTTTCTTTAGGTCACGAGCAGTTGTCCAAGCATTTCACTACATATCGTACTGTGTATGACTGTGTACGTGACAAATAAAATTTGAATTTGAATTTGAATTTGAATTTGAATTTGAATTTGAATTTGAATTTGTTTGACCATGGGGATGGTGTTCTTTGGGTCACACCCAGCATTTGTCTTCATCTAAAGATGATTTCTGAGAGCTCCACCTTGATTTCACCACAGCACTTTCTCCCAAGCCTTCTGTGAATCATGTAGATGTTCACTGGCAAGCTTAAGATGGCCTGTACATTTGACTTCTTGAGCAGGGGACCTTGTGTGGGTGGCAAGATTTCAGTCCAATATGGCGTGGCATGTTACCAACGGTATTTATTGGTGAGTGTGGTCTCATCTGTTTTAAGATTATTAACACAGATGAGACCACCACCTTTCTCATGATCACTCTCGCCCCACGAGACGAGATCTTGCCTGGTGCTCCACACCGAGGACGACCGATCACGGTCATGGTCATTTTATGTTTCTTCCATTTCTAAATAGTCTGTTGGATCCACAGTTTTGGCTCAGATGTGACGGATGAAATACTTTTTTTCATTTAACAAAGTGCAAATCAGTTGATAGCTTAATGTAATGTGTCTTTTCTGGATTTCTGGGTCATATTCTGTATCGCTCCATTAGAGGCAGAGTGTGTAAAATATCACTGTGAATGACACACGGCAGACATTTTTATACTTTTCAGCATAATTTATTCTAAAGCAGGGCCGTAGCGTGCAACCAATTTGGTCACAAACTGCGACCACATTTTTCAATGGTGCCACTAAAAAAAATCTTAGGTCGTACCGGTGCGACCAACTGTTCTAGTAACAAAAAAAAAGTCTCTGCAACTCTGAAATTCTCCGTGTGGTCAACAACAGACACACATTATGCCCCTATCGTGGTCTAAACCAATCAGAGATAGTCAGGGGCGGGACCTCTTTGATTGGTCGCGGTCCAGATATTCATGTAGTCCGTGTGTAAGTTTGAAAGTGCAGGCAGATGGGGAGAGGTGAGTAGCTTGAATAAAGCGATATCGATTCATTAAATCCTGAATCGACTTTTAAATATAAATGTATTTTACCAGAAACGCCAGAAACTCTGGTTAAAGATCACAAAACTATTTCAACAACCATCAAACAGTAAGTGAGAGCAGGTGACGGACTCCACGCAAAGACGTAAACACAGAGCGGGCCCGACACATCAGAATCAGCTTTCTCTTTCTCGCCTTTCTCACCCGACGGCCCGTACGTGGACACGGCGTCGGGGCTGAAAGCCGACAGCTCGCTGATCCTGATGCATCGGGTCCGCGCTGTGTTTACGTCTTTTTGGCGCTCGATTCTGAGCTGCAGGTTTTTTCTCTCTCCGACTCACTCACTGAACCAGCAGCAAAAGCAGCAGCAAGCTACGCTTCACATTTGATAAACCGTCATGAATTCCTTCTGACTTTTGCTGTTTTGCTTCCACCACAATAAAATCACACTTCATGCTTAGCTCTCTCTCTCTGTACTTCAAGAACAGTTTCTCGTCTCAAATCTCTGTTTTCTGCATTATTCATTCGCTTATTACCCACCAGTCTACTGTTGTATAATGACCTCGGACAAGAAAGCCTAATTTCTGCTGTTCAATACTGAAGAAATGTAAACTTTTTAAAATTATGCAAAATTGCAGAATATTTTTAAGGTTATCTGCTATAAAAAGCCAGGCCAGGAAAATCTCCTTCATGTTTTTCTGTGTTTTATTCACAGTTACTTTGACACAAAGGCATCTGCTGTGAAGTCTCACAGTATCAGCTCTGATAAATGATCAGAATTATAATATTTCTGACTGTCTGAGGCAAAATTGAATCGAATCGGAGACGATGTGCACGTTAGCATATGCTACTTCTGATGCGGAAACTCCTGTGGGGAGCTTTGTTTCCGGTGTCCTATTCGCGCCTTGTTTATGGTCCAAAACAAGTTAAGCAAATGAATGAATCAAGCGGCGATTTACATTTCTATAGATGTCTCGGGCATTTACCCAATATATCTGTAAATGGTGTTCATTGACTTGTTGATATTTTTTCCCTGCGCCTCAGAGCAAAAGAGAAAAGGGATTCAAATGTTGTATTTCTCAGCTGTCCCTCGTTTATCGCAGGTGTTATGTTCTAAAAACAACCAGCGAGAGGTGAAATCAAGTAGCCAATTTTATTTTTTGACGGTGCAAAACGTTTGGTGGACATCGTGGACATACAGCACTGCACTGCAGAGTCACACTGCCAGAGATCGATGCAGCGATTCTGTACTGTACAGGAGAGACGGAGGAGATCGTCTGCAGCGATCAGGACGCAGGACACAATGTGACGTAAAAAAAAAAGTAAACTTGACCTAAAAAATCTGCGAAACAGCGAGGTGAAAGGTGAACCGTGTTATAGCGAGGGACCGCTGTAATTTTGAAGGTAAGTCACAACATACCCTTCGTAAATACTAATGTATAGAAACCAGCAATCGTTCATTTTTTGTGTGGCTTTTTTCACGGTTTGTTAACATGCTGTGCAGGTGTGTACTTGACTAGCTGATATCGACATAACGGGAAACATCTGGTTTGACTGTTCTTCACCTGTAGTTTGAACGCTGAACATTTGCCTGTTTGAATCATGAGACCAGTCACTATACAGAGATGTGCTTCTGCATGTGGACGATGTGTCTTCTGCTGCAGTGATGCAGTTCTGCTTGTGTTGAGTGATGTAAACAACTGATCGATCGAAACGCTTTAAACGTCAAAATTGATCATTAGATTTTTTATGACACAACAGCGGTGAGCGTTCCCACCTTCTGCTCTTTGTAACTTAACGCCATCTTTCTGTTTTCGAGTTTTAGACATGATTGTGGAGGATATCTTCGCAGTAACGATTGACCGCAAAGTAAAGCTACCGGAAATGTACAACCCCACATCCGGTCTCAAACCAGGAAGTTAGCATTTTCTCGTGCACAGGGTCAATTGGAATCGAATGGATTATAGAAATCAGTGATGATACCCAGTGGAAGTGGATGTAGTTACGGGTAATGAGAAAAGATGAAAAGAACAATGCATAACTTTTTTGTTAAGTTACGATGTGACAATGTAACCACACTTTCCCTCTGATAAACAGTGTGGTTACATTGTCATTGTTTTAGGACACTTTGGGACACATTAACTGACCTATTCGTAGCTGTTGTTGTTTAGCTGGCTTGTCAGTTGTCTGGAGACTGAAGGTCCGATGACAGATGTCTATCTCTTTCCTCCACATTTTCACTTCATTGTTGAAGGGGACTCCTTCTCAGATGATAAAGCATTGATCTGATGCTTCATAACTCGCGTCTGAAGGTGCAGACATGAATTCAGATTTGCGTCAATGGTACACAAACACCCACG
Organism: Pundamilia nyererei; assembly: GCF_000239375.1. Classification (NCBI taxonomy): domain Eukaryota; kingdom Metazoa; phylum Chordata; class Actinopteri; order Cichliformes; family Cichlidae; genus Pundamilia; species Pundamilia nyererei. Next base: position 2,744,777 of record NW_005187420.1, read on the forward strand.
AGTTCTCTTCTCTTCTGCCTTTGGGGGGCTACGTACTGCATGAGGCTGGTCTCTACTCACGTACAGATATGGTGATGTCTATCTCACCACTATTTTTGAATTGGGGCAACATGATGGCTTCCGCAAACCAGCGCCTGCCACTATCTGCGTTTAACGAATTAATGCACTTTGGATGAAAAGTTTACGAGTGCAAGAATACTACACCTCACGATGACGTGTCTGTTACAGACAGCTAAATCCTTTATTTATCCTTTGTTTGATTTAGTCAGTCAGAATGAAAATTATAAACAATTTATGTAAATATTTGGTTTACTGGGAAAAAGTTCAGTTGTCTTTTTGGCTTAATATATCCTGTTCGGTCATGAACAGTTGCCACAAAATAAAATAAAGGATCGTGCAGTTGAAATAAAGTGGAACGACCCTTTAAAGGACAGCTTTGGTTTGTGCGAAAACACATTTTTTGGTATTATGACTATGTCCCTTGCGCCAGCCAGACGCACTTCGTGTGACTTCACCCTTGACTCAAAGAGTAATGAGCCAGCCGGAGCCTAAAAGCCAGTTCCAAGAATGCCATCTTTTTTTCCTCATACACTTCTGAATTCTAAGAATGCAATCTATTGCTGTAATCTCGTTCCAGAAACAGCATCCATATACCAAGAATGTCATTGTTTATTCTAAATATTGCTGGTAAATATTTCTGTTTACACAAATACTAGAACATATCTTTCCATCACAGCATGGCCAGGAACTACTTTAAAGGGAAACAAAGGGGTGAAAATATCCACAGTGCAGCCTGTGACTTATAAAGATGCAGAGTTTATGTATTTCAGATGTGGACCGTGCATTCGGGGGCAAAGAGCTGTTGATTAACAATAGTGTATTTTTGTTAGCATGGGTTAATGTGAGAAGATGTTATACTTGTATTTCCACCTGACAACCAGCTGCGTTCATCTTCTTTATTTTATTTTCTCTTTTTATATTAAAATGTGAGAGCAGAGTGTAAACGCTGGCGGATCCTGAGAGTGCTCGAGCTCCTGCTGCTGCAGATCTTCCACACAGACAGAGAGATACGAGTCTGTTTAAAGCTTCTTCAGTATCACTTTACACTCCCACACTGATGCATTTCTTCTCCCTGCAGGGACGCCCAGTGGCATTTATCTGGCTGGAAGGAAAACCCACTGAAACTGTGCAGGGCTGACCTCCAAAGTTGGAAGCTTGCCTGTGCATAGCAGCACATGTTATAACATGAAGACCAGGGCTGAACACAAAGCATTTGTAAAGGTCTGCTGAAACAATGCCAGCACCAAAAACTAAATACATAAACACTAAACAGGCCCGTCGGGGTTCACGGGCTCCATTTAAAGTTCAGCCAGTGTCTCATTTTTAAATTCACTTGTTTTTAGTTCGTTCAAAGCTGCTTTAAAATGAAAGTGGGAATCCTGCTTCAGTAAAAGAAAATATGAAAACTGTAACAAGTAAATACAAACAAAAAGGCCCACATTAAATACTCCCCTCTCCCCAAATTTAAAATACAGAAACAAAGCAAACGACTCATGAGCAGCAAGATCCAAGAAAAAGACTAATCACACTAAATACAAGCTAATGCTCAAATGCAACAAGAAAATCTAAGACGACAACAACAACATTATTATTTATCTATCATTTAGGTTCCAAGTCTGTAAAACTTGCAGAATGATCATTGTAAACCTGCAATTTTCTGCCATGTTGCTTCCTGCATCAGTGAAAGGGAAAATATTTCAATCGTTTTTTATTCATAATTCATCGCACCTTTGCAAAACATGTCAGAAAGACAACCTTCCACTCCTAACTCTGTTTTAATTCAGCGGATGATGTCCTCAGGATTTGGGTTAGCTGTGCTGTTTTTGCAGACTCCTCGTTCCTCCTCGGTATCTCCCACAGAGCAGAGATAATGCTGATCAGAGATCAGCAGAGTCACTCATGAATCATGCTGACTGGGCTGGGCGGGCGCTTCGTGACTCAGGAGCGCAGTGGCCAAACGCACATACATGACCGCTGGACTAAAACATAAGGAGGCACAAATTTTCATCCTAATCGTTCTTCTTTAGGAAACATCTGACAGAGAAACATTCGAAATGATTTTAGAAAGTAGAAAAACGACAGTTATCAGGAGAAAATCCCTGAGCAGACTGATTGCATTTATTGCTTTTCTTGGAGAACCAGTGTTGGCTTTTTTGTCTGTTACATTTCTATAGCCTGTAGTTCAAATGCCTCTAATATCTCTGACTGAAGTAGGCGGCACTCTTTTGGGTCGTTTCGTGTGAAAGAGCGATCACAGCCCGAAGCTAGAAAGCCAGAAGTCAACAACCACCATCTTGATGCCTGTTGCGTTTGACTGCGGTTTTAGGTTTCATTGAGCCATCTGAAACAAAGAAATCCCAGATAAGTTGAACTCTCTTGCAGACAGAAAATGCAATCAGACTGGAGCTTTGCAGCTTTCTGAAATAATCATTTAAAAGCAAACTCTAATCACTTAGCTGGCTTTGATCTGCTTGACTCGGAGTCAATCTGCTGTCGGAGCAGAACTCGACATCAGTCTGACAAACACTACACCAGCCTGTAAATGAGAGGATGAGTGTTTAAGGTCTTTGAGAAGTCGAGTTTCAGTGATGAGAAGTTTTCTCTGGAATCTTGGAGAAGCTCATTCACACAATTCCTGAATTCATGTGCTTGAAACATGGCCCCATGTTATGTTTGAGACAATGTGGGCCATCCATACATTCTTTTCACTGATCCTGGGAGCCTATCCCAGTTGTCACAGGGCGAGAGGCGGGATACACCCTGAACAGGTCACGAGTCTATCATAGAGTTTACACGGAGAGACAGACAACCATTCAAACCCACAGTCACATCTGTGGACAACTGACCTAACCCCACTAACTGCATGTTTTTGGACTGTGGGAGGAAGCCGTACCCAGAGAGAACCCACACCCACGGGGAGAACATGCAAACTCCACACAGAAATGCCCGGCCAGATGGACGAGTTGCTGTCAGGTAAGAGTGGTTATCACGGCATCGCCTTACAATGTGAACCATGTCAAATAAAAGCTACTGCTAAAGAAGATTCAAAACACCAATAAATAAATAAATAAATAAAAACAGTTAAATGTAAATAACAGAGCTACGGTGGCCCGAAGGTTCAAAACATCAGCATTTAAGTCACCAAAACAAACGGACAGAAAAATGAAAAAACACAACAGCAAAAGATAATTCTCTTTAAATGAAACAGCAGAGATCATTTCAGCCTGCACATTTTCAAAAACAGGCTATAGCACAAATATGACACAAATACCAAACAGCATGAAACATACAGATAAAAATGGACATTAAACAAATAAAAGTAGAAACATAAGAAAAGCCTCGTGTCGTCTTTTCTGAGCTGTCAGGTCTTGCACCTCAAAACACATAAAGATGTGAATTTGGGGAAAAACTTTCTTAATATGTTTCTAATAAAAATCTGTGACTGCAGAGAAAAGCTGCTGATCACAGAGGGAAAACACTGCTTCTAAAATGACTGAAGATCCCATTTAAAGCAGCGTTCTGGAAGTTGCTGACCTCTGACCTCGTAGTTCTCAGTAACGCTGCTGTTCTGTTTCGGTGTTTCTTCCCAGCACGGTGACGCCCCCGACCGTCCGGCCCTGCAACACTGTCAGGTTGAGATACGATCTGAGCGAGGAGACAAAAGATCTCGACAGCTGATGGCGAAGAATTCCTGACGCCTGAAGGAGGTTCACAGATAATAAAAACAAAGTCCTGCTGAGTGAACAACAGATCCGGCTTCACCTTCAGCACCATTTAAAAAGCAACTGATTACGTCACACATGAGGAACTCTTCTTCATACACGTCATTTTATCCAAGTCAGTGAATCACACAGGGGGACAGGGAGACGCAGGGAGACGCAGGGAGACACAGGGAGACACAGGGAGACACAGGGAGACATACAGACACACAGGGAGACGCAGGGAGAC
>NW_005187420.1:2749348-2764158 GCF_000239375.1 Pundamilia nyererei
GCCCGCCATCTCACCGCTTTGCTACTTTTACTGTATTTTTTTAATCACAATTAAAGTTTGAATCTTCATCTTACGTGGTGCATCATAGATCTATAATTATCATATTAATATTAAAATATATTAGGTTAGAACAGACATTTATCTCTAAGCCATATGAATGAAATGAGTGCCATTTACAGTCAGAGATGACGTTTGACCAGATTCCTCTGTGACCATAAAGACCAACAGCAGGAAAACAGCTTCTCCAAAACAAAATGAAATCAGTATGCTTAATTCATCTGAACTCAAGCTTCCATCACAGATATCTGCAGACAAATACAGAGAAACCGTAGGCAAGGAAATAGCATTATTACTTTGACCAATCACATTTGAGTCAGCATGCTGGTGAACTGACCAGAAGGAGGAACATCAGGTCTTGATCTGGATATCCACCGGCGGCGCTACAAGCCGTGAAAAATGGTTTGTTTTCTCAGCAAGCCACAGTTCATAGGTGACAGGCTTAGACTGACCTAAAGCTCACGTGAGAGTAACTGAAACTATTATTAATAAACTTCAATCATCTTGAATTTAAAATAAACTTCAAAGAAACCTTGGACTAACCATTAATCTAAATCCAAATGAAGCTCAATCCAGAGCTTCTGTTTATATGATCAGTGGAAAATATACAGGTGTTGGTTTTATACCTAGAAAATAAGCATGAGGCTATGATTATTAAAGTAATAACAAAAATCTGGGGCTTTAAGGTAGCGTTCACCTGTAAAGTGTTCAGCTTAAAGTTGATTTACTGCTGATGTTTACTCCCCACAGTGTACATGCCCAGTGCATAACATTCTTATTATAGACCACCCAGTGTAGGGTTTACGACACAGTGCTGCTAATGAATCATTTTTCATGTTTCTGCAACGGTTAATCCATCAGTATGCACGAGGTCTTTATTAAAAGGGACATTTTTAATGCTGACTGTTTTACAAAAACATAGAAAGCAATAATAAAGCACTTTACTGTTATTCTGATTAAGATGCCAAATTACAGTTATTCACGTGTGCTGGTCGAATGCTACAGTTCATGAATGAGCTCAAATTTGGGCATAAAAACCTGACTTTGGTTTTTTAAGCCTGAAAAGTAACAACATGTGTTTTTAGAAATCTGCAAAAACTCATATAGAACTAAAATATTTGGGACTTTTATATATACATCTACACGTCCTCGAACAAAAGAACTGCGCTAAAGTTTTCCGATGGGTGGAAGTGACTCTGATAGATTGTGTCGCTCGTGTCAAAGCCACCACAGTGACTTCGTCTTTATTGATTTTCACAGCAAGAGCTGATTTCTTCTTTTATTGCGATATGAAACAAACCGGAATCCGTTTTTTTTACAATCAGCTTTGAGATGTAGATACTATTTCTGAAGAAGCATTTAATTCTCGGCCTCATGGTGACTTTTACTTTTCGGTACTTTTACTTCAGTAAAAACTTGAGTACTTCCTCCTCGGGTGCAGATAAACTGCAGGCTGTCGTTTACATCTGTAAATAAACATCTGGCATGTTTACGCTGATGTGGGTTAACCCTAAACTATTGTCATGTCTATTTTACATGATATAATATTAAAGTACAGCAAAACATGGCAAACTGAAGTACGCTTCTTTTTCTCCAACTATACAACTTCTAATAGAATAAAACAAAGGTGTCATAAAAAGGTTCAAAAGTTAGTGAAAAATGTTGCAGTCGTTAAAGAAATATTCCTAAAAATAAGTTAAAAACTGAAAGAACTTGTTCTTCGGTCCACTCATTCCTGGGACACGTGAGTCCTGACGACCGTGGGACACAGGAAAACATTTTGACCAGCTGACTATCACATTTTTTTTAACCAAAGAAATTCCCGTGGAACTTCCCACCTCTACCTAATATGGAAGCAAATCAATAAAACAATTCAAGTGAACCAAATCTTTCACTGCAGAGTCACTCAGTGATGAAGCACACAGTTCAACCTTAGAGGAGGAGGAGAGATCTGCCTCACGCTATCTGCAGGGAGCGGAGGAGGTGGAGGAGGTGAAGCAATGTGATGAAAATAAAGAGCATACACCAGAGGAGGTAAAACAGTTGTAAGTATGGAAGGATGATAAGGAGAAAGATAAGCTCAGCTCATTCAATGATAAAAACTATCAGTGTTATCGATACGGCTCATTGGAGATGATCAGACTAGCCAGCGGCTTCCTGCTGCGACAGGAAGCCGTCATCACTGCGACTCCGTGATAAGAAGAAGGTGGCTACCACTGACACACACTCACCCACACACACTTGAAACATGGTCAGTGCCATTTACTTGTTTATGAGCAGGATTACAGCAAAACTATCAGGTAGAAGTTGGTGAAACTCAACTTTAAACAACAAATTTTGATCCAGGATGTTTTGGCTCTTCAAAATTGTGAACTAGGCAACTGATCGTTATTGAAGACGTGTTGTCTGCATCCTTACAGTTGAGTTGCATGCACACTAATGTTACATAAAAAGGTAAAAGGTCGAGAAGAAGAAGTCTCTACCCTCCCATCAGTGAGATCGCGTATGTTTCCCTGAACAGGCCCAAGAGGTCAGACGTCGCCTCACTTTGTGGATGTGCTGTGAGTGAATCCTTGGAGAGCAAGCAGACAGCATCTCTTCTTCTGCTGCACTAAATCACACCTGAACTGCAGCTGCAGCAAAATGTGCGAAATATCCAAACTGAAAGAGCTGAAACAGCAAAATGCAAAAACACTATTTTTCCTTCTGCACATAGAGCATTCACGTGTCTTCGTTTCTCCCTCTCCAAATATTTGTATTGGAGTTTATTTCATATCGAATCTTTTCTCAAACCTTCTGTTGCTTTTTTGCCTCATAAAGCACGTTGGCTTGTCTTTTTTTATTAAATCTCTGCATCTTTACTTCTGCGACGTGTCTGCGTTTGTCGTTTTCCCACAGGCTTTTTCCTCTGATCCTTATAGTGGTTTAGGATTGAAGGGGCCCCTAAAATTGCAACCAACACCACGTTTTGCCGGCGTGTTGGAACTGTGTCCGAACCACCTTGTTCTTCACAGATTTGCTGAATTTTTTGCTGACCTGCCCTTTTTGGACCCACAAGCCTCAGCTGCCTTCGTTTTGGAAAAGAAGCCAATGTTCCAAAACAAAGTGAAACGTGATGGTAATTTTGGGATTCTGGGGGACGAGCGGTTGACTCGCTTCAGGCTTTACAGGTAGCGGTGGAGGATGGATGGGGGATGATCCCGGTCTCTGGAGTCAGAGCGCGATGTTTACATAAAACAGGATGTATGACAAAATCGGAACAGTCCTGTTCATTTTTTTCCTTGACGGAAAACCCACCTTTACACTAACCGGTGAGACTCTCCAAAACATCTCGCCGCTGATATGTGTCAACAAGCTGCCAGTCTGTTGGCCAACACTCACTGCTGCCTTCATCCCTTCTACTTCTTCTCCTCCTTCTTCTTCTCCTCCTCCACCCAGAGGAAGATGCTGCAAGTGGTGAAAAGACTTTCTCAATGAGTAACTGCCAACTGCCACGGAGCACGCACACTGCACGGGTATTTATAACCTGAAGCTGGACGGAGAATCAGATGAAATAAAGAGAAGAGTAAATTGTGTTGTTGTGCTGAGCAGCAGGCAGATGGGCTCAGAGATTAGATCTGACCTCAGATCAGAGCCACCGCTGTTATTTAAGCTGCGGTGGGCCGCGGCTACAAGCTGGTGTAACAGCCAGACCTGCAGTGAGGAGGGGGTGAGGTAACTGCAGGAGCTGATAGGAGCCGAGGATGCCGGGAACCACAGACACCCCGCGACTCTGCCTGCTCCTCCCCCGCGACGTGGACGGCCACAGGAAGCATGTGGGCCCTACAGGAGCTGAACAACAGTGTAACACACTTCCTCTTTTCAGTGGTGACACACACACAAGCACACACACACACACACCATGGTGCTCTCCATGACAAATTACATAAGCAACACTTCATAATAAACTCTGAACCTCGGTTTTTTTCTTTTCCCCACTTTTAACCTCCTGCCTTTAAGAGCAAACTGCATGTATGTTCCAGTTTCACCTAAAACTGAACACCGAGGAGCAGAAAGCATAGAATATGATAAAAACCACAGAAAGTGGTTCCTATCACTGAAGTTCTTTTCCAGTTTTTATTTATGGAATTCAGAATTGACATTAAAAACTCCCAGAGGAAAAAAAAGCACATCCTCCGTTCCAGCCGACTGTCAACACAACAAATTCTCTTTAGTTCGAGAAAAAGAAACCAAAAGTAAAGAAATGTAAACAGAAAAGAAAAGAAAAACAAAGTGTGTTTGATGTAACAAGGAATAATGGGTTACAATGCACCCAATAGCTCTCAAGCCAAATTTCAGTACATATATTTTATACTTCCATTTGACTGCAGAGCTCAGACTTACTTTCCATACAGTCCAGAAGGGAGTCACAGTTATAAATAAATGAATAAATAAGATATTTATAACACATCAGATCCAGTGCGAAACTGTAGGGATGCATTTTTTCATTTTCACGCCCATCGTTAATAACATGAACCTGATCCGCTGGTGCCGTGACCTCTGCCCTTTACACTCATATCTGTTTCCTCATTGTTTCTGCTAAGCTCAACATTACTTCAACAAAGGTTCAATACTAAGTGCAGTTTTTCTCAGTGACTCACCGAGTGAAACAAAGAAGAAGAAAACAGAACAAAACTTGCAGCAACTGCAGATTCTGAACTTGCAGAAGTCTTCAGAAATCCATTTTAAATTCTCTTTAATTGTTTGCTGGAAAGAAAGTTTATATTTATCGTGTATTTTCTATTAAAAAGGCCTCAAAATGCAACTTTTTTTAATACAGTAGAACAAGTTTGGTGTCATCAAGTCAAGTCAAGTGGCTTTATTGTCATTGCAACCATGTGCAGAGGTAGAGTACACAGTGAAACGAGACAGCGCTCCTCCAAGGCCACGCTGCTACATACGACATATAACAGACCATCAGCACAGGAATACACAAAGTGCAATGTGTAAAAATTGCAAAAAACCAAAACAAAGACAGTGCAACACCAAAAAGAACAGAATGATACAGACACACAACAGTGCAATAGAAAAGTGCAACAATGACAGTAGGTTGTGCAACAGACTGAGCATTGTGCAAAAAATGCATTGGTGGGATGCACAGGATCCTCGACAATTTTGTTGTGTTTAAAAATGCATAAAGTGTAAATGATCTCAGGACGTCTGGCTGCTGCAGGCACGCAGCAAAACTGAACGCGCTAACAGTGTAGTTAATGCGAGAGCTCAGATGACTACAAACAGGCGCCACCATCAGGGCCTGAATAAACTGATGTAGAAGTGACCAACTTCACAATAGACAAATATGTCTTGGTATGAAAAATTAAGTTGTTTCCACCACTGTGACAGCTCATGTCTCCTTTTTAACAACACACCCATTTAAATTGTTGGGCGCTGCCGACACGGGCAAGCCGGGCTTCAGCTCACGTGGAGACACCGAACTGGACCTCTTGACCATGTTTGGGCTGTTTGAGCTTTCTGGAGCATTTTAACATGATTATCTGATCAATACTCTCGCTGCTGTGTGGTTAAAAAAGGTTTTCTCCAGTCTTTTTAACGAGTGAAACTCAAAGGCTGTAATCAGCAGATGTTTGTGTCTTGGCAAGAGAAAAAACAAGAAAAAGGCAGGAAAAATTCAAGGCACCACACAAAAACAAGCTTTAGGAAAACACCCCTACATATGCACAAGAGGGAAATTAATGGGAACACAGCTGTGGGAAATGAGGCACAGGTGAACAGAATCTAGGTAAATTTAAAATAAATACAAAGGACTACCAAAGAGACAGAGACTTTTCAAGATCAGAAGCATCTTGGGGAGGCTTAGTAAACTGAAACACAAACCAATGCTCAAGATGTGAATACAAAAGTAACCAGAACCAAAAGCTAAAACACAAAAGACGACCTAAAAGGAGTAATATTAATGTGCACCCACACGGGTACAGCTTACTAACCCAACTAACCAAAAGCAATTAGACAGACTTAGCGCTTCACTCCAGAATATTATTTCTTCTGGCTCCAAAAAGAAAAAGAAAGACAGAACATGTTCACGTTCAGATCGTCTCTTCGTGACCTGACAGCAGACAGAGTAAACTTGGCCGTCACATTTTCCCCAGAAACTGTCCCAACCCTGCGTCTATTTGCAACCCTGTTTATACTGAACACACTACAGAATGATCAAAAGGACATTAGAAATGTGCAAAGTGAGCTTTTTTGTCACTACGTTGTGTAAGAGTACACAGCCGACTGGGTTGTAGTTTGTTTTGTACTTTAATTACAGAAAGACGAGCGACGCGAGTTATGTCTCTCTGACTCTCACACATCTAATGAATAGAGCGTATGGCCCAAGTCTTCAGGAGTGCTTTGGTGTCTTTATTATAGAGGCTCGTGCATTTCATTAGCCTGTTGCTCACAGTACCAATCAGCAGGCAAGTGTTTCTCTGTGCTAAACTCTCTTTATGTGAAAGTCCGTAACCTGTCCCTGACCTTCCTGTGTCAGAGAAGGATAATACGGATGAAGGAGTAAATGACGCAGTGTCAGGAGACCATAAGAGTCATCAGATTGGCTGACCTCTCACATGTGTATTGATCGTCAGGACTGGGTGACTCATAATAATGTTAATTACATAAACGTGTGGCTGTAATCTGATGTTGTTTAAGCAACATTTAGTGGGTTTATCTTTGTCTTTTATCGCTGTAATTTAGTGGATATTTTACCGTCCTGGCTTTTAATGAAAAGTTTGGACTTAAAGACAAACAGCAGGGCATCTGGACGTCCGACACAAAAGTTTTTAATTGACCTTTTTTCTTGAGGAGAAAGTTTCCAGACGGTTCTGAGAGAGGCATCATTCGTCTCAGGGCCTCGTCCGTCTCCTGCTTTAAGTCTTTGTTTGACAAGGCGACCGCGTCCGTCTGTGTTTGTCCGTCCGGTAAACACAGGCCTTTGTTTTCCTGCTGCGAACACTTAAGTTAAGAAGAGGTTTGCCCCGCTCTTGGACTTCGGGGAAGTTATTTTCTGGTTTGTTTTGGAGGGCTTGTAAATAGTTGGTGATTTGTGGCAGGCTGGGCCGTCAGCTCCTCGTCGGGAGTGGAGAGTTTTTCCCAGCTGTCTCCATCTGTCCCTCTGTCACTCTCTCCTCTTTCACATCAAAACAACATCACTCCTCTGCTGTGTGTAAAGCCGCTGCAGTGAGGCGCCGAGGCCCCGACCGCAGGCCTGAGCAGCCCTCCGACGTATAGGCGCATATGGGTGCTGTAGAGACATGAAGCAGTTTGGTGGCAGTGTTAGCAAAGTTCGATCCAGATGATTTCCTCTCAGCGCTGGGAAATTACAACCGTGTGGCTTCGTTGTACCAAGCAAAACTTGAGGCTTTCCAAACTCAATGCTGCTTTGACAAAACTATAATAAGATGCGAATGGATCACGAAGGGTAGATCATTTTGCTACTCGTAAATCTTTAACTGGCTCTTCATCTGACCATTGTCCATCTCCTCTTCTCTCAGTTGTGTAACAGCATCAACTTTCAAGAAGCTCTTCGGATTCCAGCCTCTTCTCAATATCTCAAGAGTCTTCTTCCTTCCCCTCTGCCTCCCACAGCCCCAAACTCTCAGCTATTGTTACCTTCAGGCCCTGAGTTGGTACGGTTCATGCTACAGTATAACAAACAGCAGATCGCACATGCATGAGGCAATTTTGGAGATACTGCACCGTGTGTCCTTCTGGTGTTCTTAACATTGTTTCTCCAGCTCAGATGACGCTTGTTCAGAAGAAACTGGGTTGTTGCTCGTTGTGTATTTTAACTATGCTGTTTGTGTTTTTAACATTTCACTCTGAGACATCGATCGGAGAAGTTTCAATACGTCCTTTCAGCTCTCGCACATCCCGGGAGGACAATCTGTGGCACAACTCTCCAGTAATGTTTTGGCTGATAACATTAAGTAGAATTGCGCCATCAATCTAAAAACACATGTAATTATTTGGGTTTCTTTCAAAACGTCCTTGGCCGTCACATTTAACCCCCGAAACTGTCTTAACCCTGCGTTTATTTAATCCTGTTTGCACTGGACACACTACAGAATCATCAAAAGGACATTAGAAACGTGCAAAGTGAAGTTTTATTGTCACTATATTGTGTAAGAGTACACAGCTGATGACAGTGTTATTGAAACTGGGTTGTAGTTTGTTGTTTAATTTAATTACAGAAAGATGAGTTCTCAAGGACCAGTGTCCTGCAGGTTTTAGATGTGTCCTTGATCCAACACAGCTGATTTAAATGACCTCCTCAACATGTGTTGAAGTTCTCCAAAGGCCTGGTAATGAATTAATCATTGGATTCAGGTGTGTTGATCCAGAGCGACATCTAAAACCTGCAGGACACCGGCCCTCGAGGCCTGGACATCCCAAGCCCTGAGCTACAGTGAGAGAGCTCACAAACCAGTGGATGACATCAGGAGGCATGGCTACATTCATCTTATATCCAATCTGTCAGTGCATCACTGTGGTGTAGTGGGCATCACATCTGCTTTGCATGCAGGAGGTTCCGGGTTCAGTCCCGAATACAAGCAAGCTGCTTATTTATGAGCAACTCTGTTTCAACTGGATAAACGTGCTGTGATCCTAAAGTACAATGCACTCCTTTCATTTCCTTTTGCACTCAAATGGTGGGGCTGTTCATAGAGGAGCTGTGTGTGTGTGTGTGTGTGTGTGTGTGTGTGTGTGTGTGTGTGTGTGTGTGTGTGTGTGTGTGTGTGTGTTTCATAGGAAATCTGGCATCTTGTTCTGGTTGTTTATTGTCTCTGAACATTAGCAGGGTCGCGTCAGGAGCTGGAAGCGGAGAATGAAGACGAGCTGCCAGCTGATACAGTGAAGAATCCGCTGAATAAATAAGAAGGAAAACAGTTTCAGGCAGAACTGGAGAGCCACTGGTTTAACTTGGGAGAGAGAACAGAGGGGTTCAGGTCGTGGGCAGCACAGAGCTCTGAACCCAGACCTGCAGCGGCGGCGCCGATGTTTGACGCATCGGGATAATTGTGGTGTTGTGAATATTTCTGTCTCCCATGTTCCTCGGAGTCCGGTGTCAGCATGTGGGCAGCGATCTTTGGCACTGGCACCCCAACGAGAGCTGGCATTTCCTGAAAACGCTCCCCCAGCAGAGAGCCGCTCACCCATGGTCCAGTTTCACAATGAGACGCATGTGCACCACAGACACACAGCAGACACAAACTGACACGCAGTGACGGTTCAGCATTACAGGAACAATCTGATGCTTTAAAGGTTTTCGTGCATGTCTGAAAAAGTTCCCTGCTATTATTTCATTATACCTAATAATTAGTCTGTTCACTCCACTCCACTCCTGCAGTGTATATATTTATATTTATCCGTCAGCTGAGGACACACTGTGTTTCCTAATGGCAAATGTTAAACTTTGCATGGACAGATTTCCTCCTCCGTGATCTGCAGCCATCAGCAAGGCAGATCTAGAGGCCAGCAGAAGAGAAGGGACGGGTCATATCAGCACCACGCTGAAGACAAACGACCCCGCGGTGAGGAATGTGATGTGGGGGAGCACGTCTGAGCAGCCTCCCCTCCGGACGCTGACATGAAGCCAATGGCAGTCATTCATCCCCAGCAGCAGCAGCAGAGTGAGGAGAAACAGTTGTAGAAGCTCTGACCCCAAACAGCCCTGTCCCACCGGCAAAAACCTCTATCGCAGATGAAGTCATGGTCCCAAAGGAACATATTGTCCCCATAAGAGCTTTCAAAACTGCTGACTGCAGCAGTCTTCCATCTAAATATAGATAAATAAGGGCTGTTTCCACCTGTTAGGGCTGTTTACCTTTCCATTTCCACGTTTTCCACCAACGTGTGAAATCAGCTCTGCAAAAAAATACTCCAAACAGTTCCTGCTCTGGGCTTCACGTTTTGTAAAGTGGTTTTTCTTTGTAACATGAAGCTACGAGCAAAAAACAAAAACACAAGAACTCAAAGTGAATCCACGCTGACCCCAACCGAGCAGCCACAGCAGGTGAGGAAAGCTGAGATAAGCAGATTTTTAACCAACAGAAAAAAGTGTTGTACTGTTTTACAGAATTATGTTTCCGGGAAATCCTCTCTGGGATGATTTTAGCTAACTTTGAATTATTCATTGTGGAAATACAGTTGATATCGTTTTTCTTTTTTAAACAAATTCACCTCTGTGTGGTTAAAGTGATAAAATCGATGTAACTGGACCAAACTCGCTCAGCTTCATTTCTTTTTTCCTTATATGTCAGTAATAATACACAAAACGACACCTTATACCAGCTTAGCTGCTAATTTCCCCCCTCAGTCCATGGACAGCTACATGCCACATTAAATAAGATGTGAACCCCCCCAAAACAAACCCACTGGGTATGTGTAATACCTGAATAGTGTAGGATGCAAATGTAACCTAAAAATTCTCCAGACCCACTCCCATTCACAAAACACACAATTCCAAAAGTGTTGGAACACTTTTAGAATATCACATTACTAAGAACTGAACATTCATGTTTGCATTTCACACAATGCAAATCATTTCTAACACAATGCAACGATTTGCAAATGAGATACAGGTTCAGGGTCACCGATCTGCCAAAACAAAACCTATTTATGGATGTGTCATCATCCACAGTACGCTATCTGAAAAATCAGAGAAATCTGTGTGCATTATGGAACTGCCAGCATGCACATCTGGAAATGCAGCGGGTGAAAGGTGTTTACAGGTTTTAGAGCAACATGCTCCATCCAGATGACATCTTTTTTAGAGGAGGCCTTTCTAGTTTCAGCAGCACGATGCTAAATCACACCGCATCTCTTCCAGCAGCATGGCTTCATATTAGAGAGTCCAGAATTGCAACCAGTCACCGGTTTTCATGGCCCCAAATGTAATAAAAACAACATAATCATAAATACGATGCTTATGATTCAAATGTCTTGCTCACGGTCCTTTGCGAACAATGACTAGCATGGACATCACGAAACGGCGAGTTTTGTCCTTCGTGATGCTCTGCCACGCCTTAACTGCAGCTGCCACTGTCACTGTAGCGAGCAAAAAAACCCAAAACGTTCAAGCAGGTGCTGATTGGGGGTTTTATTCATTTCTGTATTCTCCACAGATAAGCAGAGAGCAGAGCTCATCTGTCTTCTGACACAGAATCAATAAATCCCTGTGCTACTGGAGACCCTGCATGCCCATGGATCCAGATTACAGCTGATGAAATATGCTTCGTTTATACAGCGACCCATGCTTTTTCTTCTGATCATTATTCTGGTCCCGGCTGATTTCAGTAGTTTAGAGAATGTTGTTGCAAAGTTATCCTGTCTTTATTGTCCTGCCAATCTGTTCAGTCCCAGTGAAGCCTGCCATCCGAGTCCGCCTAGCTACAGCTAGCTAGTTTCCTGTCTTTTATAAATTTTTACTGTTCCTCCTCCTTCTTGATCTATTTTGATGGAACACCATACCTACCCGAGACCTCCTCACCACCTCTGTTCACCTACATATCAACAGAAGTCAGCTTTGATCTCCACCCTCTCCCCCCTGTGGACACACTCTACCACTTCATTCAAACTTCCTTCAATTCAACTTTATTTACACAGCGCCAAATCACAACAACAGTGGCCTCAAAGCACTTTATACTGTAAGGTAGACCCCACAATAATACATACAGAGAAAAACCCAACAATCGTATGACCCCCTATGAACAAGCACTTTGGCGACAGTGGGAAGGAAAAACTCGCTTTTAACAGGAAGAAACCTCCAGCACAACCAGGCTCAGGAAGGGGCGGGGCCATCTGCTGCGACCAGTTGGGATAAGAAACGTAAGAGGGGATAAAAGACATGCTGTGGAAATCCATCATTCCAGCCGGCTCTCTTCTTCTATAAGTACTCGTCCTGCATTTAGAGCACCAACTCTGACCTCCGATCTGCAGCCCTTCCTTCTCTCTCACTGCCTCTGAACACATCAGAACAGTAGGACAGTTTCCGCTGGCAACCTTTTTGCCAACACTGCAGGAGGCGGTCATCGTTAACCCGGCCGCCGATGATCAAGAATGGAAATCTCCTTTGCTGGATTGTGATGCAATCCACTCCCTTAGTCTGGGTTTGGGATCAGCACTACAAGTTCACTTCCTGGTGGCCTCCTGTGGTTGTGTTCTACTGATGAAGAAATACAGGAACAATATCCTATCCTACACCTCCTACATCTATATCCTACACCTGTCTATCAAATTGCGTTTGAGTTACTCGGCTAATGACGTTTTATTGCCTGGAAACTGAAGCCAGTAGAAAATTAAGAGACTGTAAAATTCCACAACAGTTCAGGATGTATTTTTTCATGATTTCAACAAAATGTTTGAGCTCCTTGTTGCAGAGGATGAGACAGTCTGGCTTTTGTGACAGCGGGTGGGTCAGCTAAGTCTCCTCAGAGCTTTGGCTCTTATAGAAGTACAGGATGCAGTGACCTGGAGAGACCTTGACTGTGTGTTACTGCTGCACATCAGAAAGTGTTAAGATGATATGAAGGAGGAACTCAGAGGTGTTTGTCTGACAGGAAAGATGATGACAGCGTTTTTAACCTTTAACCTTTAACATTTTTCAGACTAAAACATTTATTTATTTGTGTTTTTTTAATGCCAGAGAAAAATTGCCTTTCTGAAACCAGATGAAAAAACTTGAAATGGAAAGCCTGGGGTGATGTCCAGCAGCGAGCTGGGTTTTCCTCCCCGCAGCGTTGCGACAGATGTTGCAGGCACTCTTTCGAGGGACGTTTTTGACATTTTCTCAAAGGGACAGATGGCTATGTGCTGTTTGATGTTGCACAACATATCAGACTTTTCAGTAACAGTGGCAGAAGTGGATACTGGGTAATGACCCTTTGACAGCGACGGGCGTGTCCTGGCATATCACAGGAACACAGAGCTGAGTGAATTGACTCATACTGGCTTACATCAGAACACACACACTTCTTGATTTACATGTATCAACACTATACAGAATAACTCCCTCATATCAACCCCGATCCCCAAAAACTCATCTTTAAAAGCAAGAAAGTGAAACATTGAAACCTTTCTAGTTTTAAGAAGGATTCCCAGTGACAGTGGTACAACCCTGCAACTACACAGGACTCTCAGTCTGTCACCACCTGCTCTGATTAAAGTCAAACAGAGGGCAGTGACCAATGTCACTGTCAATTAATACTGCTTAAAATTATGTGCGCAGTGAATTTCACAACATAAATGCAAAGCGTTGGTAAACGCCAGCTTCCCGTACGCTGTATGAGCCAAACTGTGGTTTATTCATAGAAGCTTCTTGCTTGTGAGCACTGTGTGTTCAGGTGTGTGACCATTTATTACAATGTTGAATCTGCTGTAGGCTGAAACACACACAGATATGAACATTTCCTGAATACAGGACTGAGTGCTTTGTAGGAAACAGTGAACCAGAACCAGAACTTCTTGATGGAAGAGCTGCCCAGTTAGCAATTCCAAAATGGTTCCAGTTCATTTCCAAGCAGAGATACAGCAGTTCTGGTATTTTCTGGTTGGTTACAGGAAAGGGTAATATTTGTTTTTGGTGTAAATGGTCAAAATTGATGGTTTGGGGAAACCTAACCAGTGCTTCCCTGCATTAAACAATATTAAAACAGGTGTTTTGGAGCAAACCTACCCGATCAGGTCGAGGAAACCGTCCCATGTGTGACAGATCCTTCGGTTTACAGCCAGAGAAACTTTTCTTTCTGTCAGAAAAAAGTAAAGATGAATGCATGAATTGTGATTAAGTAATAGATGTAGCAAAATGTACATGTGTGGTTAATATTTCCAGGAACGTTCATTCCTGGAGAGGACAAATTGTTACATCTGCATGTTGTTGTGTGTCTGTCTGTGGAAGGTAGTGGGTGGGTGTGGGCGTAGAAAAAGGGGAAACTTACGGGAAGGAAGGAGGAAGGAGAGGAGGAAGTGTGAGTGACGGGAAAGTGAGGCTGCTGGTACCAAAATACGGCGAAGGCCGAAGGAACAGGGCGAACCACAGCAGGACAGTTGCACACACCTCTGCATCTTCCCACATCCTCCGTCTGTCAACCACCGCGTTCTTCTTCCTTTGACCTCCGATTTAAAGATGCTCGACATTCTACGTCAGTCGGTCTGAAACCAGATTACTCTGATTTATCATTTCGTATCTGTTTCTGTATAAAAATAAAATCACTTTTCAGGAAATCTTTGGAGTTGGCTGGTTTAGTGAACCAAACATTTTCATTGCGATTGTGTACGTAAAAATGTGATTTTGGAGAATGTGTGTGGTTTTTGTTTAACATCACATGTTCATGGACCAAATAAAGCCACACGGTTCACATGTCTGTGCTATAATTAAACCCACAGTGACTGATGCTCCAGACATTAGAACTCACAAATTTATTGCTTCTTTAAGCAATCAGCAGATTTCCACTGTGCCAACATAATAAGAAAAGTTTTTTCTTTCTTGAAAGCGATCGGTGATTAATGGCTCCATTAGTCACATAACTACAGTGTAAATACAATGCGGCTTTGCTAATAATCAAAGTAATAGCCAAGAATATGCCAACACGCCAGATAACAAAGAAAACACGTTTTATTGTTCCATAAGCTGATGTAATTAGATAAATAACATTACACATGAGCTGTATCGTGTGTGTGTGTGTGTGTGTGTGTGTGTGTGTGTGTGTGTGTGT
>NW_005187420.1:2764220-2767865 GCF_000239375.1 Pundamilia nyererei
ACTCTCACATTCACACACTGGTGGAGGCTACGGTTGTAGCCACAGCTGCCCTGGGGCAGACTGACAGTATTAAAATATTAAAAAGACTGTCACCAGTACAAACAGTTGATTGGGTCAGATGATTGTTAACATCTTATTTGAGGTTTTTTTGTGATGTAGAACTTTATGGGTAAACTTTTTCTTGTCCTTTGTATTTAAATGGCTTGTTGACCTAAATTACTGTTAAATCCACATTAAGTTGAAGAGATACTCAAACTCTCAACCACGTTTTTCCTCTTTAACCAACTCTGATGACAGATTTGCCAAATTTCATTTCATCTCCTAACCAAAGCTGGCACCAGTGAAATGTTCCAGTTGTTTTAGCTGATTGTAGATAGTTTAGCTGCCAGTTTTTTATTATTAATCATTACTGAAGCTGAGTCAGGTAGGGCAGCTGCTTATTCTAAATGTAATTCTGTTTACATAGGCCTAGTTCACCACAATCTTTACAACATTTGTAAAGATTGTACAATACTAAAGACCTAAAGACCAAACAATCGTAGGAGCAGGCATTTAGCAACAGTGGGGAGGAAGAACTTCCTTCTATGAAGATGAGATGTTCAGAAAAGCCAAGCTCAAGGAAGAGGGTCACGGTTTAGGTTGAAGGGACAAGGGAGCATAAATCTTAAATCCCTAAAATTTGTTTCCCAGTGTGGATTCAAGATAAAAAAGGAGACATCAAGACCGTCGCTGTGGTTCACGCATGTGTTTTAATCACAGCTCTGTACCACTGAGGAGTCTGGCTCTGACACACACTAGTTAGCTCAGGAGGGGGAAAAAAGCACAAGTAAAATCCGGACTATCAGCAGACTGGTGCCATAAAAACACTCAGCATTCCTCATGTGTCAACTTTTAATTAAATTGATTTCTACATCCCAGAAACATCCCCCCAGGATCTGGAACCAGCTCGGTGTTTCTGCTGGTTCTGGCTCCAAGTGATAATTGTTGAATGGCAGAAATCCCAGATGGGCCCTGAACTTCAGCAGACCTGTTGAGATGATGATCGTATTTGGACGACAGTTTTATAACGTACACATAAAACACACATTTCAGTGCATTTGCTTATGATGTATATTTTGTTTATGCAGCAACTTTGTGAGGTCACAGTGGAGCTTTCTGTAAGAAAAGCTTTTCCATTGTCATAAATCTGACAAATACCTAAAGATAAATTTACTCAGGAGATCTGCTTGATAAGATCAGACTTTAATGACTCCCTGGAGGAAAACTAAACCGAGCACAGCAGGAGATTAAAACATGATAGAACGGAGAACAAACACACACAGTCAGAAAGCCAAACCGCATTACATGCGGGTGTCTGGAGCAGAGGAGGTAGTGCGGGCCATCCACCAAGTGGAAGGCCGCTGGTTTGATCCCCTGAGTTTCCCCTGATGCATCCATCAGAGTGTGAGTGCGTGCATTACTGTCTGTGTGTGTCTGTGTGTGTGTGTCTGTGTGTGTGTGACTGGGTGAATACGTCTTGTAAAAAGTGCTCTGAGTGTTAGAATTGAAAAGTGCTATTTAACATGCACACTGCAGTGTGCATAAATGTTATCGGTATAGTAGATGTGGAATATATATCATATGCAAGATCTACAGATTCAAATTCATGCACATAAAATAAAACATAATAATAATAAGAATGGAATATGAAGATACACAGAAAATAACTGATACGCTGCAGAAGTATCCTGGATCCTCTAAACGTTTCCTTAGGAAATATTTGGACCTGAAGACATCGACAGAATTAGTATTTTTGAAGTCGAATGTCTTTGACCTGTTTGAATATATTGACTGATGCTACATCTATCACATCTTCATATAATATTGAACTTCATTCTGCACACTTCCATCAATGAAGATGGAAAAAAAGAAGATGGGAATTATTGTTTTTGATAGAGATATTCCTCTGGGACGACTAGCTGGAACACTGTTGCTAAACACCTCACTGATGCTGCCAGGAATCTTGCAGTTTTTATGGATAGTTCCCTCAAACTGGATAAACAGGTTTCTACTGTGGTAAAACGTCGCTTCCATCAACTACGCTGAATTTCGAAGGCTAAACCTTATATACCACGTAAAGATCTAGAGAAAGACTCGATTATTTTAACTCTCTTTCTCTCTTCACTTGGGCTTCCAATTTTCCCCCCTTCAGCGATTGCAGTTGGTCCGCAGCACGACTCTTAATCGGCACTAGAAGGTATGAGTCCATCACCCCTGTTCTAGCTGAGTTACTTTGGCTTCCTATTGAATATTGAATTGACTTTAAAATCTTATTGTTTACTTATAAAATTCTAAATATATGGCGCCTAATTACTTAGCGGATCTCCTCTGTCTGTGTAGCCCTAAGAGAGCACTAAGATCATCAGGTCAGCTGCTCTCAGTGCAACCTAGGTCTCGGCTGAAGACCAGAGGAGGCCGTGCCTTTGCCTTTGCCGCACCCAAATTATGGAATAATCTTCCTCTTGACATTCGCTCCTCTGACTCTATTCTATCTTTTAAATCATGTCTAAAAACGTACTTGTTTAACCTGGCATTTCATCTGCATCTACATTATGTAATTATTTTATATCTGTAATTTATATTTTATATTGTGATTTTATCTGTATCATGGTATTACTGCAAAGCACTTTGGTGTACTTTGGTCTTTAAACGAGCTATATAAGTACATTTGATATGATATATGAATGTGCATAGGATAGTCAATAACCCAGCCACCATACTGAAAATAGAGACACCGACCTCGGCACCATCACTGCAAACACAGAGAAACAAACTCTGTATGATATATTAAGCTGAAGCCCTGTGCTGCTGCAAACCGCAGGCACACAGCAGAAGAACTCTGAGAAGTTTAACAGCAACTGGATTAAAAATCCTGCAAAATAAAGAGAATGGGATTATTTCACTTCTCTCATGTTTAAATAAAAGAAAAATCTTTACCCTCTTTGGCGAAATTTGGTTTGTGCTTCTTATACACAAATATAAAATTAAGAGTTTACTGTTGATAAATGTAAAGATGTTCAGCGCTGAGGGGCGGAGTCAGACGGGAGCATTTCACAAGCGTGTAAATGTGAGACTGAAGCAACTGAGAAAACACGGCTGTGACTCAATGGATGTACAGAAAACACAGAGTCTGACCTACAGAGGATGTTGGGTCATCGACAACAAGAGAAGAAAGAAGAAGGTGTGAGGGCGGAGACCAGGCAGGGAAAGCCCAGTGCGTCCTGTGATGTAATCTGAGGGTTTACATATACAGCTTTACATAACGATCACATCCTGTTCCCATCATGTTCATGTGTTCAGATCTCAGATATTAGCTTATTTTACAAATATTATCTGCACTTCAGACTCAAAGCACACAAATGATTCCAGTTTTCTGCTGAAACAGGAAGAAAATTCACAACACAGAGTTTCGTATTCATACAAATATTTGCACTCTCTCTTTTTTTTACAGTGAACCTGCTAAAGTATTACTTATCAAAATCCTCAAAACTCCTGATTTCCTGCAAACTGCTGCAGTTTTTATTTTAATTTTTGGGGTGGCTGTAGCTCAGGTGGCAGAGCAGGTCAGCCACTAATCAGAAGGTCGGTGGTTCGATCCCAGGCTGC
>NW_005187420.1:2768439-2770026 GCF_000239375.1 Pundamilia nyererei
CAGTAACTACATTGACAAGCACCACTAGTTAAGCTGCATTTCCATGCCCTTATATATAAAATATGAATATGTATATGCTAAAATGTATCAAAAGTCATTTATCAACTTGTATCTGCAGACGGGACTCACAAAACCAAACCCGACCAGTAAAACTGACGCTTCACAAAGATTTCTCTGGAAAACAAACAATCAGTCTAATCTCTGAGATTTTACTCTCTGTGGAGACAAAAGACAGAACATTTTATCTTGCAGCCTCCATCAAAAATGGTCACGCAGTAAAGCAAGTCTTCAATATGAAATAATCAGTGGATGATTTTATTTGTGGAGTTTTAGGAAACACATTTTTAGCACATAGAGGCAGAAAAGATGGACACAAACACACAGATCTGGGTCACAGCTCAGGGGGACTATGAAGTATTTCTCACCAACAGTGACCAAGACATAAAACCACATTGTGAGGAGGAGCAGGGAGGAGGGTGGGAGGAGCGCTGGTGAGTCATGATACAACGGCTGCTCCTCGCTCCTCTCCCCCGCCAAGGAGGCCTGCAGGAGAAAGGGGAAGCGAAAAGGGCTGACAGAGAAAAGCAGGCTTCTCCTCATTTTCCTGTTTGTGTCGTTTTTGGACAAAGTAAGAAAAGTCAGCACGCACACACAAAGACAGACACACACCATCATGTGTCCAACTGGCTGCATGCACAGAGTGAGGACGTTAGAGGTCAAAGGCCGCAGCAGCCAAACCACCTGAGGCTCCTGCTGCACTCAGGTCATGTGGGACGAAGAACAGAAAGATCCCCATGTGACTGACTTGTGAGCGCCGATGCTCTGTGACTGCAGAGCAGGTGGAGCTTCACAAAATCCTGCACAGTTATTGAGAAAAATAATAATTCGATACATTCTGATCGTTTCAGGATTCAAGGTCACCTTTCACAAGAACGAGCGAAGTCAGCAAATATTCTCCCCCAGCAGCTTACGCCAAAGTCACAAACAGAAAGCTGTTGTCAGTGGAGACAGCGAACAAATACCTGATACAGCGGTCTGCGGGTCAGTCTTGCTCGTGCTGTTGTTGATCCATCAAAAAAGAGCAAAGTTCTAACACTCGGGTGTTAAAATCAATAAAAAGTTTTCATCCTCTACTTTGTAAAACTTCTCTCATTCCTGGTGAACCTGCCGTCACGCCCTTGCCTATTCCAGCCCACCTGCCACCAGTCAGCATTCGACCGATGCAAACATCATCCGCGTCCAGCAACATGCAGCTGGCAGCAGCTCTGTAGTTGGTGAAAACTACACGACGGTTATGGTGCCCGTAAAGAAATCTGTATGTACATCGAAACCTTCACGGAACCATAAATGACTGATTAACCTGCCTGATAAAGCAAGCTGAACTTTGCTCAGGCCACGCTCACACCTGTGGGTCAGCTTTTGGTCACATCTCCGAGACTGAGAGACAAAATGTGGTGAAATAACGGAGAATAGCAGCCTGTAGTTTACTCTGAAGCAGCCTGTCAGTGATGCGGATTCACCACACACTCTGAAATGATGAAGATTCAGACTAGACAGGAGCAGCTCTTTGTTAAAATCTGCAAAGAC
>NW_005187420.1:2771219-2772794 GCF_000239375.1 Pundamilia nyererei
AGTAACGTGTTACTGCCCATCTCTGGTTATAGATAAAATCCTGAAATTATATTCAGTTTCATAATGTTCAGTTCTTGACCTGTTGAACTATTAAACTGGGATGAACTTACTGTGCCAGAACATTATGATAACATTAAACTGGGAATGTTTTGGTCTTGATTTGCCTAATAAATTTCATCAGAGGGTTTTGATCTCGACTTTTAACTTGACTTGTGACTTGGCTCTGAAAGAATGCCCATGACTGTGGTCTGAATGAGGATTTGACTCTTGTTTCTTTTTATATCTACCCGCGATATGAGGCTAGAAGATGTTAGGGTTAGGTTTGTCACTTCGACGTCAGAGGGTTAAAGTCCCTCAGGTCATTTTGTTTGTAGTATCTCACTGTGAATCGCTTTCTCTGGATTGTTGGTCAGACGAATAAACAGTTAAAGGCACCAGCAGGACTCTGAAAATGTGTGGTCACGTTTAAACAATGAATCACTAAAACAAATGATTGACAGTAACAGACAGGATGTAATTACAGTGATTGTGCGTGTGTGTGCGTGTGTGTGTGTGTGTGTGCGCGCGCGCGCGTGTGTGCATGTGTGTGTGCGCGTGTTTTTCAGAGGGACAACCACGTGTGGCCACTCACATGTCTGCATAAATCAGACTCGAGGAGGAATGTAAACGGCACGAAAACACATAAACACACATAAACATCACTGTGATGTGAGCGGCAAACAAAAGCTTCCTTATAAAAACGCTGGTGACAAGCACCCGTTACCTTGGTAATGTGGGACAGTTTAAGAGCTGCAACTATGCAGAAGGAGAGGAAACTGCAGCTCATCGCCATCGAAGAACATCTGCCTTCAGATACAAGAGCAAACACTGATGGCATTCCTGGACTAAACATTACTGATAGATTTGTGAGGTTTGCTTTTATTTTTATGTGAATATTTGCGAGCATGAGACGCTGCCAAGTGTGGAAAACTGCAGTTCTTCTACTGGCCACTTGAGGCTGATTTGAAAAGAGAGTAACAGATTCCCACCCCCAAGTGAAAATGTCCAACTTTACTGCAGAAATAAAGATCTTTGCAGCCTGATTTAAAAAAAAGGTCTTGTTCACTGTTGTTACCTGGACTAACAGGTGGATGCAACCTCACACCACAATGTAGATGTGACAATCAGTCTGTGAGGTTGGTGTAGTTTTTCTGGCTGCCATTATTTAGTTTTTAGTGCTATTTCTACAGGTTGCACCTCTAATTAAAATCTTTAGACTGTGTCAGGGTGAAAATCTGAATAAATCCTGTGAGCAGCTCTTTGATTCACAGATATATCGAAGCAGTAGGCCTACTGCAGGCTTAGTGTCTCTGTGACCTCTGACCTTTACGTTTCTTCCAATGATACTTTGCAGACACAGCTGCAGTCTTTGTGTCACATGATTTGAACGGGAAACATTTTTTCTCAGCGACAGTCTGTTTTTCCAGGTTTAGTTCCTGACTGAAATTCCACAGCCTCTGGTTGAAGTCAGTAAACACGAAATGATGTTTTTATCCATGAAAAGATCAGACATATGTGAGAGCACGTCTGAAGCAT
>NW_005187420.1:2774530-2775569 GCF_000239375.1 Pundamilia nyererei
GACAGTTATCAGAATAATTACTTCATGGCTTCCTCAGCTTATTGTTTTAATGCCAAAGCATGAGGGACAGATAAAACATTTGACCTGAGAACTGAAGAAGCTTCTCAGATGAGAGGTGAAACACCTTAAACCAACTTAAAGAAGTCCAGACGCTTTTCTTTCCAAGCTCCTTAGACTACAATGACCTGGAGGACTGAGAACCTTCACAGACAAATACTGCGAAAAAGTTACAATTCTGTGGGCTTATAAAACTTTGCTATATATCTGAGCCAAATGGCTTCTAAAGATCCAACGAGCAATAAACCAAAGTTACCCAAAGTTTGTCGTGTTTCCCAACAAAGTATCACGAGACAGGCCGTTACAGAAGGAGAGGGCTGTGGAAGAACCAAGCTGTCAGAAACAAACTTAATGGATAGCATGAGGGTCCGTGTCTTAGTGTTTTCACTAGTAGAATGAGATTGAGGGTACAAGCTTCTTTCTCAGATGGGTGGATGAGCTGAGCTCTCCCTTACTGACAGGGTGAGAGGTCATCATGTAGAAAGTGCTCAGGGTAGACCTGCTACTCCTCTGCATCAAAAAGAGCGAGCTGAGGCTGTCGCCTCCTGGGCGAGGTGTTCCAGCCGGGCATGTCCGCTGGGAGGAGGCCCCAGGGTCGACCCACCACATGCTGGAGAGAGACCTGGAATCAGACTGATGTTTCCCTGGATAAGCTGGAGGAGGTGCAGAGAGGGAGGTCTGGGCTTTTATAGGCTGGATGATTTATTATATGATTTTAAGTTTTATTGAAGTGGTTGTCATGAATCTTCCAATAATGCGTATTATTCATAATGCACTGCCTCAACCGCAACCTGTTCAGCTGGAGGTTTCTTCTTCTGGAGGTTTTTCCTTCCCACTGTCCCAACTTCACCTTTTCCCAATACCTTTCGACACCAACACGTGTAATGAATCTGCTGAGAGACAGAAAAGCGAGCTACGTGAATGCAGAGGAAATTTTGGTTTAGTGATCAATGGTCATGAGAATTTGCATAATTAAGATTAA
>NW_005187420.1:2791498-2815883 GCF_000239375.1 Pundamilia nyererei
CACACACTCTAAGCGGTTACCCGTTCAATGTTTGTGTGCATGAACGCTGAACATATGTTGTTATTGTCTGCTTGTCTGTTGTGTTACGTACATTGAAAGTGCAAACAAAGCAGATTCTTGGCATCAGGTCCACCACACACCTGAGCTTAATGGTTGGTTATCCCCACACCTGAGTACGATCAATAAGTGGAGCGCATCAGGTGCCCGGGTCATTTGGCTACTGTGTTGTGTGATGACTGGGAGTTGTGGTTAGATTTGTTTATTGGACCTAGAATTGTGTTCCTTGGAAATAATCAGTTTAACCTCCCAAAAGCTAAATTTTTTGAGATAAAATGTTTGTTTCGTTTCTCATGAGAAGGCAAATTAAGCCCCATAGGGTTATTGTGGCTTCCCCTCATTTTTTGTAGTTTGCCAGGGTGCACATGTGATTTGATTTGCATGAAATTCTTACCAGAACAACTCCAGTGAAGGCATGGTGTGTGAATGTTTGGCCTTGGCAGAGGTATGCAGTCTCAAAGTATTTGTTATTTTGGTGTTAGAGACCCCGACATGTTTTTGGATGCCCTTCTTGCTTTTTTCACCATTCCTTGACTCCTCTCTGTAAAATAATCGTTGTGTAAATAAATGTTATTTGTTTCAAAGAGTAGTTCAGTGATTTGTTCCTTATGTTGCTCATTTGGCAAAAGTTGCTGTGTGCCTGGATTTTGATTATGCTGCTCTATATTCATGTGCAAAGACCATAGAGCAGCTTTTGCAGAATTTACAAATTATATTAGTTCATATTGTTCTAACAATATGAACTAACAATATAACTAGCTTATTCTCTAAAATGAGCTGTTTTAGCTCCTTAAAGCTGGTCCCAGAGAGATGTAGCCAAAGCTGTGTGTCTGCGATGAGCTTTGGGATATCCCATGTTTTTCAAATCATAAAGATCTACGAGTGAAATAAAGTGATCAAACTGAGTGTTCAGATTGGTCTGAAGCCTTTTTGCTTACAGGGGTTACTTGAGCGTGTTATTTGAATATGGATTTAGATAAACTGGTAAACTAGTGAACCTTTGCTTTGAGGCTTTCTTCAGCATGAGGGACCAGTTCATCACTGCACCAATCCATCTGTCACTGGGAACATCACAGGCCAAGCTCTGTAGCTGTACAGGGGATGAATGGTTAGTAAAAACAACCAAGATGCCTCATGTTCCCAAAGCACCTCCCACAGGATACTTCGAGGGACAAAGTCTGCAAAAAACATGTAGACTCCAATGCACACGTACAGTTTATCCTGCATTTTTCCAGGGTTTGACTCACACTGGCCAGTGTGCTTAGTGAAAACTAGGCAGCAGAAACCTGAGAAAGAAAAGGAGCAAGGAGAGGACCAATCATGGAAGGACAGGCCCCTGCATGGCATGTACCAGACAGATGAAGCGACTGACACTGAAAAATCATATTAATACATGGAGAAAGCCAGCACAAAGAGAGTAATCATAGTAGTGCAGGAAAAAACTTGATAGAGTCTAGGGTCCTACACACCAGGTAAAACCCCAGGTGCAGGCTGTGCAGAGATGCCCTGAGACAATCCAGCACATAACAGCAGGGTGCAGTTTTCTTTATATACTGTAGTGCCAAATCACAACAACAGCTGCCTTAAAACGCTCTATAATGTAGGGTAAAAAACCTACAGTAATACAGAGAACACCCCAACAATCATATGACCCCCTGTGAGCAAGATGATGTGGAGGGTGAAGGTAGCAGTGCTCCCAGTGGCAACTGGTGCACTCAGGGCAAAGATTGAGGGCTGTGGATCAGTATTTTTTCTGTCATATATATACATAGACTTTATTGACAGAGTTTAGGAAAACCATGGACGATCCCTTTTAATGAGCTTATACTCCAAATTAACCTTAAAGACAAATCCTATATGGTCCCATGGTCACAGAAACCTGGCTCCCTGTCACAAACTTTGGAGAGGAGAACTGTGACAGCCTTACCTGCACCAACCAGCAGAGCACAAACAATAGGAATGACTTATTTCCTTATTTTTCCCTCTCTCTGTCAGTCTCTTCATCTATCCACTTAGCCAACAACAACATGATATCAGCAGCTTTGCGTCAGTTCTGCCACCACACGTTCAGAATTTATTACCTTCTTCTCGCTCGATGGTTGAAATATGACACGGTCTCATATATCCATCAGAAATTCTCATATAATGTGCTGTATTCTTGGATCGGAAGGTGATTTACTGCTGCTGGGAGATGAATATGTTTAGAGAAAAATACAGACACGGGAAGATATGTCATATGGAGGCAGGGATGTTTTTTCTATAAGCATTCTTTGTACAATTACAGGAAGTCAATGTTAACATGGGAAAACATTTCATCCAAATATCTGTGCAACACATTTTGAAGACCCAGAGTACCTAAAAGCGCCGTGGCATTAAGAAATATCAACTTCATATTCAGTATCTGGTCAGGAGTTATATTTCATACTGTAATCACATTTCTTTTGAATTCACTTTCTGCATATATTTTGGTTTCTCTTCCTACCTTGAGTCACTCTTTTGTTTTGATCCACCTGTTCTCCTCTTTGTTTTCTTTCTTTCTGCACCTTCTGATTTCATCAGCCATCATTCTTTGCTCTGACATCATGGCACAAAAGCCTTTGTGTTGTATGAATATGCCTTTGTGTTTCCATTCAAACTTCAGTCTTGTTTTACTTTTCAACCATCTAAAGAAAACAATAAGACAATACTAAAAGTTACTTTATAATCATTTATTCATTTTCGGCAAAGGTAACCAGGTAAATGACTCTGTCACCTTTAGAGTTTGAAAGTGTTGGTATACAGCAAACCGTTCTATTCAGCTACTGCAGTAATCCATATTACCTCAGGACAGAGACCTAACTTAGTAAAGAAAAAAAGTCAATTGTTACACTAAAATCAGTCAGTTGTCACTCCCAGGGCATCAGATTTTGCCCTTTGACGTAATGAACCATTAATGTTTTAGTCATCAGTGAAATGAGTCTGTCACTCCGATCCTGTCCCATGTGGACATTTGTAAAAGACGTCTTGATATTACTGGATGCACTGGGTAAGCATTTTTTTTAAGTTGATAAACCTAACTAGTGAGTAAAAGTATAAAACCTAAAAGGGGTCTGGTGACCCAGTGTTTGTGTTTTTGGTTTGGTTTTTCTGTCACGTGTCTGCTCTGTGCCGTGGCCCACGTTTCATGTCTAGTCTCCCCTGTCTCTGTGTTCCCTGTGTCTCCTCAGTCACTCGTGTCTCCATGTCGCAGTTTGTACTCGTGCTCCATGTTCGCCCTGTTTTCCCTGTCAGCCGTGCCTCCTCGTCCCTGTGACTGTCTTGTGGTTCCTGTTTGACTCTCTTGTGTCCTGTGTTCAGTGTTTTGAGTTTTGCTTCCCATTATGTCAGATTAGTCCCAGCTGTGTTTCCCTCCTGTTTCCCATTCCCTTGTTACTCCCTGATGTATTTAACCCCTGTGTTTTTCTCTGTGGGGCAACGTATTCCGTTACGTTACTCAATGAAAGTAACGTATTCTGAATACTTAGTATTACTTAATATATCGTTATGCTTTTTACAGCTACATGAATGTACTATTGCTGTGTGATTCATTACTATTACTGAAGGTTACTCTCCACACCAACACCAACTAGATGTTTAAATCTTGATATAAATGAGTAACAGTAGGTGGACATTAGGTAAGGCTGCACTTTTTGAAGCGATCTCGTATAGAAACTATTCCGCGCGTATATAAAACAGGTCCGCGGCTCCGAACTGTAGTAAAGGGACCTCTGGCTAATACGTCAGGTTCGTCATGGGCTCGTAGCTGAAAACTAGGGGCCTGTATCAATATGCGTACTTGTGCGTTCTTGCGTTCTCGTGTACTCGTGATACATCATCAGTCGGAGACCAAGCACTGTTCCAATTCAAAGTACGCATCAAGCCGAGAACGCAAAAAAATTCCCGGACGTATTCTCGCTCCGCCCGTTTTATCGAGCATGCATCGGTGGTGACTTGTGTGTACTTGGTACAGCTAAGTATCCCAGAATGCATTTCGTCCCAAACCCAAATGCGGCAATGGCGGAGGAGCGCGACTAAAAACTTTTTAATATTGCTCTTTCTGGGTCACAAAATAATCTTTTAAGTTATTTTCAAGCGCAAATGTAGCTGTGTAAGCTTCAAATATCTGCTCGATTTATCAAGATATCATATATTTCCAAACATGCTCCGATGTTTTTGGAGACGTCTGTGACCCGCCAGCTCCATAACTGACCGGGAGGTCGAGGAGCACTAGAGCCGGCGAGAACTCCCGGCACATCGTTTTGAACCCCCCGGTGGTCTTTTCACTACTAAGGTTAAGTAAGTTACTAAGGCTGCAAGTAGAGGTGGCATGGGCCACGAGACTGAGACATTTGAGTCTGTTAATGTGTGTTTTGTTTGGGTTTCCACCGGCATGGAATTACCAAAACTAGAGAGGGCATAGCCTAACATATGAAACAGGAAAAGACTGTCGTCTAATCCATTTATTTCAACAAAGTAACTGTATTCTGAATACCACCTTCTGAAATGGTAACTGTAACAGAATACAGTTACTCGTATTTTGTATTTTAAATACGTAACGCGTAACATATATTCCGTTACTCCCCAACACTGATAACCCTCATGTACCCACTCTGTGCTGTGTGTGATTCCTCCATGCTCCTTATCTAGCTACGACTCCTGCATTTGGGTCCTTCATCCTGCCTGGCACACAGCAAACCATGACATAAAACTCCTGAACAAGACACAAACCATGGTTGCCTGGCTGAAGAGCTCCTAATGTGGACTTTCTTGTGGACTCCTTTATCCGAGTATCTCTGGAATGAGAAGAGGTTGTTCAAAAGAGGAAGGCCAGTGTATGGAATATGGAGCTGACAGAAGAAGAGGAAAAGAGGAAGACCACAGAGAAGATTCATGGATGTAGTGAAGGAGGACAAGCAGAGGTGACAGAGTGAGATAGACACAGATGATCCACAGTGGCGACCACTGAAGGGAGCAGCTGAAAGAAGAAAAAGACATTAAAGACACTGATCCAGTCACCTCCTACCCCTCATTACGGGATGACATGACAAATCCCTTCCTTTTGGTGTTTTATCCTTACTGTGATCTGCTCAGTTCAGCAGTTACATGCACGAATACTGGCAGATCATCCCTGAAAATATTTCACAAAATACTGCCTACTGTTACTTTAAATGTGGCTATAAACCAAATCGAAAAGGACAATCTGAGCTGAAGTCTATAGTGATTATTCCTGATTCTCTGCCATTCATATTTCAACATGAGACATAACCGAAACAGTACTCACTGTTCTGGTTATGTCTCATTTGATGAGACAGAAAAAGAGACTCTGTGGAGCCTGTTTGACCAAGTGTGAGCATCCTTGTATAAAATGACAGTGCTGCAGTATTAAACTGGTGCATGTAAAGAGAGAAATCCCTGGAAGTGTTGTGAAACTGCAAATATGTTGTACTCTTGACACAAGAAGCTCATACAAAGGGCTTATTTGAAGAAAAATGCAGGAGTTGTTTTTGCATGACTCAGACTCGCCCAAGTGTTGTTTTTCTCTCTATGTGTGCCTTGCCTTAAATCCTAATCTGACCGTATCTGCCTCCCTTCTGTCAGATAACGACAGGTATAAAATGATGAGGCACAGGTGTACAGTTCAATGGGCTGGGCCATCGCTTCCTGTTCACCTGAGCCCTTTTACCGTCAGTGTGGGCGAAAGTGTCAACATCTGACGTGACGCTTTCTCACACCTACACACGATGATTCAGATGTTACGTTTTTAAGATCTAAGAAAAAACTCCAACAAGTTGATCACGATGACACAACCATGCTAACCACTACAACTGCATTCCAGACCTATGGGAAGATATCAAAGAAACATCAGTGAATATTGAACGTGCGTGCCTGAAACCCACACACTGTGTAGACTTTTACTTTGAAGAAGGTCTAAATCTGCTTTTTTTTGCTTTTTTTCTTTTCTTTTGACCTTTAAATTTCAAGGTTAGACTGTTTGGTAGATTCATACATAGACAGAGCTCTTTATGTCTTTTCAACAACTTGAAATATGCTTATAGCCAAAAATAGACATCAACTTGGGATAAATTTCGGCCACGTCTGACTAACCAGCACAACATAATTTTTTAATTGGTGCTTTTGGGCTAAGATGTAGTCCAGAGGATCGTATCCATGACCTTAAAAAAGATCAATTAGATCACTTTTCATATTCAAGAAACACTGACTGGCTCATGTATATTCACACAAATATTAATAATAGACAAAGATAACCTGAGTAAATATGAAAAACATGGATTTCATTTATTTGATCTTTATTTGAAATTTTGCCCCGTCTTCTTTCTAGAATGTTTTTTATTCATTGGAGGGTCTTCGAGGATGAATAAGCCTGTTTAAAGTCATGACAGATCATCTTATCGTGCGTGCGTGCGTGCGTGCGTGCGTGTGCGCTAACATTAGTGAGCTTGAACATCGCAGCCTTCAGGATTTTCTGATAGAAATTCGTGATTCCATCAATTACAGCAGACCAACGCACTACCACTACCATGTTTGACTGTTGTGTTCGTTTTGCACCAGATGTAATGGGACACACTTGCAGGTTTTACCCATTTGTGGATGATGGTTCTCACCCTGGTTCAGTAGAGTCCCCTATCCTTAGAAATGTCCTCGTAACCTTTTCCAAGCTGATAAATATCAATGAATTTGTTAATCAGCGATTTCTTTGGTATGACGTGCTTCCTTTAGCTTACTTCACTTTGTCAGACAGGTTCTGATTGTATGATTTCTTGATTCAACAGGTCTACAGTAACAGTAAGAGTAATCAGGCCTGGGTGTGGCTAGTGAAACTGAACTCAACTTAAAAAAAATGTGGTTAATCACCTGAGGAGAAAAGGCTTTTTCACACAGGGCCAGATAGGTCTGGATAGGTTTAGCCGTGTTATAGCTGTCTAATATTAAAATTTGTTTGATCATTTGAAACAGATGTGACAAATATGCAAGAAATGAGCAAACTACTTTTTCACTGCACCATATAAATGTCCTCAAACATGTGTAGTGCAAATTAAAGGCATTTCTGAGGCATCAGACTTATTATGACAATAACAATAAATGACGCCTGACCGTGACTAATCTTGTAGAAAACAGACTCGGCCTCAATAATTCAGCATTTTTTCTGTAATGCTGATGTCAAGCAAAAAATGATTTTCTGAGTAACTGATGTCCAAAAGCACCTTTACCCAAACATACTGCTTTAGATGTGAGAACCTGTAATGACACAATGCATTTTCAGACCCCAAACACAAACTTCAACCATCGTAAATAAGTGGTTTACCTAAACCTGCATCTGGTTCTAATTTGAAGCACATAACCAGGTCTGAGTCATTTAACAGCTCTTTAAAACTCCGTCTTAAAGCAAAGCTGATCCCACTCTTAACTGGTCTTCACAAAGATAGACGCTCAAGTGCAAACAAACACATACACACGTTTCTTTCCTTAGAAAACCACTCAGTCGAAGAACGCACTGCCAGTAAGTGCTTCGGTGAGGTCACACACACGCACACACTCGCCAGTGTGTGATGAGTGTGTTTTGATGTGTGCGTGCATCTGTGTATGTGACGGATAATTGGAAGCATGTTTCTATCTGCGCCTTTTCTTCTGCAGCTCGACTTGGCAGAAATGTTGCCTGGCTCAAGAGAACATCAGAAGCAGCAAAATATGGGATTCTTTCTGGAATATCATTCATTTAGATTGTTCCAAAAACACTTTAATGTAACTGTAAATATAGATAGAACAAATTCAAACAGATGCCCCAATGAAATGTGAACAAAGCAAACAAACTGGTTTGTTAGCAACAGATGAGAGGTGTGTGTAGGTGTTCTTGGAAGTTTTGCGGGTTTAGATGTGAGAGTCAGTCCCCAGGCAGTGGCACCGATGGGACTTAATTTCGTAGTATGCACATGAACAGCAGAACATGATTCCTGCATTTAGCATCAGCCACAGCTGAGGCACAAGGACAAAACCAAGGTGCTGCAACACACAGCTAAAATGAGAAAATAACATCACATCAGCCTGACGTTCATTATGCATCTCAGAATTGTCCAACTTGCCAAATTGGTCCAAACATTTGTTCTTATATAAGGATATATGTTCATCAGTCCACTCGGTATGTATTCCTGGAATGTGTATTCAAGCCGAGCACTGGCACTACACGGGGCTGGACTGGTAATCTGGCATACCTGTCATTTTCCCAGCCTCACACGCACTGACATTTCTATTACTGACAATGTATCGCCCAATCAAATCTCAAAACACAACCAGGGCCTCCTCTACCTTTGCTACACATCTCGTACAACAGAGTTCAGTGTGGCAGAAGTAGTGAAAAGGTGGAGCGATGGAGAGAAAAAGAAGCAAAAAATAAACACAGCAAAATTAACTGACATGGCGGCTGTACAACAGTAGATCCACCAACAACTAGTAACAAACCCTCGCTAGCACAGGAGGCTCCTGCTAGCACCAGCCATAGAGAAGTGAAGGAGAAGGGACAGCAGTCCCAACAACAGAGTGAGTAAGAGACAGAGGAAGGTGACATTAATGTGATAAGAAAATACATGGAGGAACAGAAGGGAAAGATTTCACTACGTGCCACTTCTAACAGCTAAAGTGTAGCTTTTAATTGTCACGTGCTACAGTAGAGTGCAACTAAGAAATGACCCGCCTGGACCAAAAATGTGCCAACACCAATTTTTCATCCCAGTCCAACAATGATACTAGATAGAAGAAAATAGAGTGCATGCAGGATTATGGGAGCTGAACGTCTGTTTAAATTCCAAATGATTTTAGGCTGCTATTAGGCGGTTGCTAGGCAACATGATAGTTACAAAAATGCCTAATTCAAGTTTTGTGGATACAAATGTTACTGTAATGACATGAAGATGATACAATTCCTTTATAAGTTGTGAGAAATGCTTTGCAGTAAATGCCATTTTAGCCCATTGGTAGGTGGTTGTTTGGTGACATGATCATGTCATAATGTATAATAGAGAAAAGAACCTCGTTGTATCATAATAACATTCTTAAAATAAATTCTCCTTTAAAACTAGAGTTCATTGTTTGGTTAGACGAGCAGTCTGTGCAGAAGAAAAGCTCAATGCGAGATGATGAAACTCACGAAGAGAAAACACAAACATGATGAAAATTGGACATTTCTGTGGGCTTCATTTGTTGGTCTATTTGTATCTTTGTGTCTTTCTCCGGAAGTTTCAGTCAGTGAAGTCAGAATAAGGTTTAAAATCTCAAGCTGTTTCTCAGAATCCAGAAAAAAAGGTCAATAATTAAACAGCTAGGAAGCTGCTTCAAATTCCACAGACGAGCTGTTCTAATATTAAATGTAGTGTGATGTAAAACACACACACACAACATTATATGTGGATTCTGAAAGTGGGTCCGTTTCAAAGATGCACATGTGAATACTCGTAGACTGTTTTATTACTCTATTATTATTTCTCTGTAAGCTTGGAAGGAATCTTCCTAAGAGAGACCACTCGGTGTACTGAAGATCTTTAAGTATCTGTACAGGTTCGTGTCCTCTTAGAACGTGTCCTGGACTAGCAATTGGAACATGCGACGAAGATGAACTGGCCATAGAGCGAGCTCAGTCAGTGGAGCTGAAACATCTGATGGATAATGTCTCTGTTTTATATTTCAGGAAACTGAATCCGTTTGAACTTCCAGCTGTTTGTTCACATTTTGTGCATTTCCACACTTTGCTTCATGAAAGTATACATGAAAATGTACAGACAAAAACCCACCAGCCAGTTTATTAGTGAAAAAAAACGTATAACACGGACAATCATCATCCTGTGGGATTACATTGTTGTACGGTTAATGCATTCTCTCCTGATGTTGAACAGATTCCAAACATATTTGTCCCGATAGTAATTTAGACCAAAAGGAAGTAAAATTAGGCAAAAGTTTATATGCGCTTTAAAAAACACAGAGTGCAGTTAAATCCAGCTGTGAGTGCTGGTCTGAAATCAAGTATGTCTCTGGGTGTAATCCTACGTACATGCAGAATAACACACAAGCCTGAACTTTGGTACCTCCTGTCCAATTAAAATACATTTGTGCCAAACTTAATCTTGGTTTTAAACATGTAATCGATTGAAAAACTATATTTTATAAGTTGTTGCTGGATTATGTTACCATGTTCAAAACAAAGCCACATTACATCGTGTCAGAATAAAGCAGCTACAAACTGTTTTGATTGGCTGAGCATCCTTTGAATTTATGTTTCTCAGACACAAACTGTTTTCAGTAAAACTGAACATTGTGTAATCTGAGTGTTACGATTATAACAATGTTGGTATTTACATACAGCTGACTCTCTTCTCATATATGTCTTATATATAATTGTATGCAATACACTGACAACAGTCACACTTCTGTAACCGCTGTGTGTTTGCATCTTCACTTGAGGCAAACCTCTATGTTTCTGAGGATGTCCCTCATTTAAAAGCACGGATGGATGTTTTTGAAAAAGCTGCCTGTTAACATAAAAACCCATTAAACAATAATCTGTTCAAGTCAGTGTTGCCTACTCAAGTAGTTTTTCCAGGTTATTTTTTGTCTCTTTTTCAAGTATTACTTGTAAATTGATTACTTTTACTATTGATTAATTAGTTCTCGTTTCCTCGACCGCCTATATGTCAGTGGCGAGTGTCATGGCTGCGCTTTGAATGTGTGTTGGACTGAAGCCACCAGTTCAGAGAAGTTTTAGTCATTTAATAAACTGGTATTCTGGCACAGAGCCAGCAGATTGCTGAGTTTTACTTCCAAGGAACTGGAAGCATAAGTGACACACCTGTGCACAACTTCTAGGAAGATTCATTCATCAGTAGTTTATGTTGTTTCTCAGCTGCGGTACAGCTGGTTTTTCTGCAGTGCTCTACGTTCGTCAGACCACACATGTTTAAATGATTCACAATGTTTCTGAGGATTACAAATTAGATGTCAATACGTGAAACATCAGGGGCATATCTGCTCATGATGCAAGTGACAAACTGAAAACTTCCGTGCAGATGTGATAGCAAGTTATTACTCATAATAAGTGATCAAGTGGAGGAATCATTAATGATAATTATCCTTTTAGGGTGGCATGTTATGTAAAAGAAGATGGTCACAGTCAGTTATTATGACCTTGGATCTGATGGTCTGATTCATTCAAACTTGACATGAAGTGAATCATGTTAATCGAACAAATGTTGGAATTTTCTAAACAAACTTTAAAGGTAGCTTATTTTTAACTTTGGTGTACATGCTGGCTGATTTTAAGTACATTTCTGTGTGTGTGTTTGTATGAAAGGACTGATTTACTGTTAAATATATCATTGAAGGTCACAATATGTGCCTAAATTGGGTGCAACCTTAAAAATCATTTCTTTGTAGGCTCTCACAATATGAAGCACAGAGAGGTGACTGTTGTTGTGATTTGGTGCTATATAAATAAAACTGAATTCAATTTTGAATGAATTTAAAACTGCATGTGGAGAAAATGTTTTGGTCATGCTGGTCAGATTTATTGATACACACAGCAAACAGACTCTCGGTTTCTTCACAAAGTTTGTTTGTAATTCCTAAAGTGGAATTTTTCAGTACTTTCATTGGATTGGATTATTTTCCTGTACACCATATTATAATAATTAAGAAAAATACCAAAACTTATAAACCAAATAGTTTTAACCTGCTGACCTCCAATGCCCCTGGTACCCAATGCCCCTGGTACCCCGGGCAGAGGGGAACATGTAGTTTCACAGGCTGTGCCACCAGCTCTGTTTAAACATAGACACGTACGGTATCCAGAGAAACATCAGAATCTCAGCTAAAAGCTTGCTAAACTCTTTGACCACCAAACACAGCTAAAACAAACAATGCAAAAGCAGGTAAACAGATTCCACAAAAAGATGTAAACACAAAGCGTGGATTCCCACGTTCACCCGATGGCACGTACACGGACGAACAACGTCTCAGCTGAAAGCACAGATCTCAGATATCAGAACTGCAAGTTTCATCCGATCAAAATTCACTAAACCTGCAGCGAAAGAAGACCAAAATTATGCTTCACATTAGAAAAACATTAGCATGAATTCTGTCTTACCCTTGCTGTCTTGGTTCCATCTCCCAGTATGCTTCAAGAGCAGTTTCCCTTCATACCTCTCTATTGTTAGGTGCGGCTGTGTGCAGACAGGAATAGGACCCAAGGTGCAGACTCCGGAGACAGAACTTAAACCAAAACAGCTTTAATGCTGAACTCAAACATAACATAACTGGGGGAAAAAGGTCAAAAATAAACTAACACCGGCGGATTGACAAAACACACAGCAAAATAAACAGTTTAAATAGTAACTGGGAACACTAACAAGTCCATATAGACTAAACTAAAAAAATAAACAAATAAAGAATGAAAATACTAGGGGTGCAATGATACTCGTATCGATATTGAAACGTTCGATACAGTGCTTTCGGTTCGGTACGCATATGTATGAACAATACAAAATTTTTTATTTATTTTATCAACTTTTCTTCTGACGATGCTGTCTGTGTTGAGCGCTCAGTGGATCTGCGCTCAACAGTGCAGCCTAGGCGGAGTAGTCGAACGCAGATTCACTGAGCGCAGCGCAAGCTAGCGAGACAGAAGCTAAGCTCGTTGCAACATGGCAAACTGAACCTCCCCCACCCTCATTCAGATCTGGCGTTTGGAACTATTTTGGTCTTCATGTGACGTATGACCCTGAAGGTAAGCGCGTCATGGACTAAAGTAAAACAGTATGTTGGATGTGCCACGCAATGCTCAATTACATGGGTGGGAGCTAGTGTGTTAGCTCAGTTAGCTCGTTAACGTGTTGGCCGTCCAGCCCCACGCAAGGGGCGAGCCCGTTAACGGAGATTTGCCGTGTTGTGGCGTTAAGGTTATTTCAACGAGATTAACGCTGACAGCACTAGTGGGAACACAACGAATATGACTGCACATTTACTCCGACATCATCCTAGTGCAAAGACAAGTGGAAGCAGACAAAAACAACAAGCACGCATGCTACACACTTTACCCGAGTCATTTAGACAGCCGTTAGCACAGGATTCTCCTTATGGGGACCTGATATGTTTATATGCTGCTGAGAATATAGCCCAGAAGAAGCGTATAGTATAGCTTTTATTTTGAAAGAGCCATTTCTCTGTAATAAACTCTTTTCCAAAGATGAGTGGATTTCTCGATCAGATAGATTTATTTTTTTATCCCTTTGTTGTTTCAGCAACATTAAATTTAAAAACTGTACTTTTGAGTTAAAATATATATTTATAATTTTAATAAATGACAAATTCAAAAGGCATGAACAATTTTTTTGTATCGAAAAAATATCGAACCGTGACACCAAAGTACCGAACCGAACCGTGAATTTTGTGTATCGTTGCACCCCTAGAAAATACGTAGCAAACCCGTTATTTCTCTGACATAGCCAGATGCCATAAAACTAGATGTTGGGGGTCGGGGTGGGGGTACAACGGGACACATTACTAACATGTGACAGATAATACAAAATAAAAGATAAACACACAGAGACCATGCGTGATTTTAGTATAGGAAACACAAACAGAGGCCTGCTGTTCTAACTCAGT
Organism: Pundamilia nyererei; assembly: GCF_000239375.1. Classification (NCBI taxonomy): domain Eukaryota; kingdom Metazoa; phylum Chordata; class Actinopteri; order Cichliformes; family Cichlidae; genus Pundamilia; species Pundamilia nyererei. The sequence goes on from NW_005187420.1 coordinate 2,805,236, forward strand.
GAAGACAAATCTGAAGTTTGCTCTTATTTTGATGAATTCTAATTTTCAAATATTCAAATAACAGATGCTCCTGTTTTGGCACTTGTTCTGTCTGATAATCATCTTTGGGTTTCAGTGGAGATGCATCCATATCAGCAAACCTCCATTTAAGCCATACATCCTTTTCTTTGTAATAGTTTCCATTATTTTTCCATCATAGTTTGTAACTTCTGTGGTACTGCAACATTTCCCCATTAGGCAGCAAAAACGTAGTCTGTGACTCATGGCGTCAGCCTGCCCTAGTTTCTTTATGGTCACTAAATTAAAGCCAGAGAAAAAAAACGTCTTTCCTTTAGTGTTGACGTTTGAAATCCAGAGTCAATAAAAATGTAGGAGATGTGTTGAATACGGTGGATAGGAAAGAATTGATAGAAATGCTTTGCAGTCCTCGGTAAATAAGGATCTCTTGCCACCCTGTCAGAGAGCTTCTTTGATTTCTCAGACTATTTAGTTTGTGGTTAGTTGAGTAGGGAGGTTAGTCCACACGAGTCAGCCCAGTCTTCCAGTACACGTTCAAAGCTCTGAGGTATGTTTGGTCTCCCCGTCCCATGGCATTATAAATTATTCTCCAGACAGTGACACATGTTACTGTTGTTTCTCCTCAGCCAGAGTGGAGTTTCTTATGCCATATAAATATTATCTTCATTGGGATTTGAACCTCTTCAGCTTGGGTTTGGGTTCTAATAGCAGAGCCAACCCAAGAGCAGGTGGCTCGGGTTTAAGATGTGCAGAGTCCAGGTTGGACGGTATCAGCTCGCAGGACTCTCTGGTGGCTTTGGCCAAGCTGGACCCGCTGAAGACTTAATTAACAAAGAATGAGCTTTCTCGGCTGATCCAAAGATTAAAAAAAACACAGTCCAACAAGGGAGAACAAAACAGGAATCTAAAAATCAGGAGGATGGGGAAGATTATTGGAACACTTGCTGTGCCTAACAAATGCAAAGAGAAAGGCAGGATTCAGTCTTCCCCTATAAAAGTCAAAAGTGTGCATAGTGTATGTGTATATTAGAACAGTCGCACACAGGTGCAGGTAAGTCACAACAGTAAAGTAACTCACGTTAAGACATGATGAAAAACGCGATGGCAGAGACCAGGGAGGCCAAACGGTGGCCAAAGCACATCAAATACATTACAAAGCTCCCAGGTGATGATGATTATCATGAACTCAATTCTTTAGCGTGACCTCTGATGTCTGTGGCTGTGTTAGGTGATTCCACAGGCAGTCCTATATGCTAGCAGATACACACCTCTGAATATCTGCTTTATGCTAAGCCTGCAGCACATCTGGAGAATGCGGCGTGGTGTTTGTGTTTGTAGGTCACAACGCGCATGGCGCTCCTGTTTATGATCAAATGGGAATGGATGAGTTAACGCCATTATGGTCTGTTCTAACATGTTAGTGACTTTTACAGACTCGTTGGCTTCTTCTTCTTCTCTTCCTGCTGTGCATCCAGTAAAAATAACCTCTGAATTAACTCCCCTCACATTATTTACTTTAGTTTCCTCTGCACCACAACAACAATCAGACTGTGGGCACAGGTCCATCTGCAAGTTTTTCTTGGCCCCGGCCTTCAAACCGAACACTTCACATTAACACACATGTCCCGAACTAACAGGAACATTACACACATATCTTGAAAACTAATCCTTTAAGGCTGAGTTTTCCCAGAAGCGCTCTGAAAATAATTCCTCCTCTGTTGCTTGGGAGGTGAATGGTGCCCAAGAATGCTTCAGGGAAACCTGGGAAAGTTTCTTTCTGGATTTCAGCCGCTGTCATCATCTGAGCTGAGACTGCAGCGCTGCTCAGCACAGACAAGGAGGAGAAAGTCTGAAAGTTTGACAGGTTGCACTATGTCATGAAAAAGGAGAGTGAAGAGAACTCTTGGTTTGGGAGGCTTTTCTTTTTCACCCTGAAGTCACGTCACTCGCCAGGTTTTAAAATTCACCTGCAGCTTCTCTCACCCTTTAATTTGTTCGGGTTGTAAAAGTCGGAAATTTGAGTTTGTGCCAAAAACAAAATGATAAAACCAACAAAATGAGCCGTTCATTGCTGCACAGGATTATAGAAAACACATCTGTTGATGTGTCCTTGAGCAAGAGAAAATGACTGTTGACCTGCAGTTTAGTGTTTACACGCAGTGATCAGATTTATTTTCCTTCTCCTAACTCAAAACTGAAAGCTGTGTTTCATCGTCGAAAAATATTTATCTTAGTCAGAATGAAACTGAAAAAAATGACATCTTACATTCACTGTTACATCACTGCAGAGTCGAAATCAACACAAACCTGTTGTTACTAAGTAGAAAGAGGTACGTTTGCATCAGTGTTTAGCCCATCCATAGCTGTGGTAGTGTGAGAACATTAGGGCTGGATCAGGTGACCCTGAATCCTCCCTTAGTGACGCTGCAATAGTTGTAGGCTGCTGGGAGATTCCCATGATGCATTGAGTGTTTCCTTCTCACCCACTATGTGTTAACAGACCTCTCTGCACTGAATCACACTTGTTATTAATCTCTGTCTCTCTTCCACAGCATGTCTTTATCCTGTCTTCCTTCTCTCACCAACCAATTGCAGCAGATGGCCCCGCCCCTCCCTGAGCCTGGTTCTGCCGGAGGTTTCTTCCTGTTAAAAGGGAGTTTTTCCTTCCCACTGTCGCCAAAGTGCTTGCTTAGTGGGGGTCATGTGATTGTTACTTCCAATATAAAGCGCCTTGAGGTGACTGTTACTGTGATTTGGTGCTGTTTAAATTGAACTGAACATTAGCAGATAACTTAATGACACCAGTAGCTCGGTGAAGAAGAAAAGCTACCAGAATCAGCAGGTATAAAGGCAGATCAGTGATCTGCAGCTCAGTCAGCACTTCCTCTGAGACCAACAGCAGTGAAGTTGTTATAGGACCCGTTAGGCCTTAGAGGCTCTAATGATGAATGTTGCTTCATTCTATCACAAATTGTTTGATGTTTGCAAGGTTTAGTTGCAAAAACTAAACACTTTCTCATTTTCTTTTTGACTATTCTCTTTTGGGGTCACCATCTGCCTTCTTAGTGTCCTGCTCTGTCACAGCTCGAGTTTCCCTTTTAGCACTGTTAAAAGTGGAAAAGCAACATATTCCACATGCTAGTTTTAAGTAAAATTAAAATCCATTAATTCCAACTGTGGCTGAAGTGCACATTCCCAGAACAAGTTGCAGCAGCACAGACGTCAACTATGGTTTGTCTGGTAGCAATGTGCGGTGTAAACACAGTATAACTCAATGATAATATCTCTGTTAAACAACGTGTAATGGGCTGTAATTGTATCTAGTTTGCTCATTATGCTAATGCGATCGTTTGTGTTCTGCAAGCACATGCCTGCTTCTTCTCATCTGACAGTTTGTGTACAGATGCCGTCTGTCCTGAAGTCTTCCATGTTTCAGTAAAGCTACAGTTGCTCAACATTTATGTTTTCCAAAACCAACAAAATCAACTTGCGATAGACGAGCACATGTGTTTGGATAAAAATAGGGATGTCGCCTGCTGTGGCGTAGGCTCGTCGAGGCCTTTCGCTCTGCAGCGATGCAACAGATGGATTCTTTAAAAAACAGACCTCTCTCAGCACCTTAGTCAGAAGAATGTTCTCTCGCTTGTTCACTGAAATCATGTCGACATAATAATGATCTTCTAAACACCTACAGGAAAAGACGGAGACAGAGCACCATGAATATTGTAGCATGCCAGCTGAGAAGAGTTTGTCTTCAGTGGAAATAAATCTGGCAGTTTTAATATCTATTAAAGAACAACAGTGAGTGAAGCCAATGCCTCAGAAAGTATTGCAGTGCCTTCATCTGTGTGAAACTGGCATTTGTGCTCCAAAACACCCTGCAGGACAGATCTTGTGCCATGAGCCCATTTTTTACTTTAATGACAGAGTGATTATTTCGACTCACTGTGTAAATTGAACGAGTCCTTGCATGCCTTGCACGTTCTGTTGTATTAAGCTGCTCTCTGCAGGCACAGCTGTGTTTATGAAGTCATAATAAATGACAATATTACAGTGCTGTAAAACTCATCTTTCAGTTTAAGGGGCACTCGTTTGGAATTTAACAACGTCTTTGACAGCTAAGATTTTTTTTAATTACTTCGATTTTAATTGCCATTAGAGATATTTGACCTACCATCTGCAGTAGGACTCGATTTGACAGCTCATTCTGACCCTTCACCTCAATTGATTGAGTTTATTTTGTTAGTTTTCTTTTGTTTGCTTAATTTACACTAATAACAGTACAAGAGTGACATTTACATTTATATCAATTTTACAAAACAATTTGACGAAATTGAAAATTTATTAAAAGACTTTATTTATAAAAAAAAAACAAACATCAAACCCAATGATGAGAAAGTAAGAGAAATAAAAAAAGCAGCACATCCATGGATCAAATGTTCATAAGAGCCTTTGTTACAAGAATGTCTTAATAAAAGATTGCAAAGGTCCAGTCATCTTTGTCTCGATGCTTAAATCCTCCAAATAAGCAAATCCCAAAAAGTTGATTCTGTTCATCTGAACGTAGCAGTTCAATGTTTCTCCTGCTAAAAGAAAAAGCTACATCCAGATGAACAGAATCAACTTTGGGGGGTCCAGTCACCTTTGTTTGCTAGCCGAGACCACAGAATAACTAGCGAAGACTAAGCCATCGCTCAAACACTTCAGCAGCAGTGGATGTACTTCAGAGCAAGGGAATCTAATACTTTAAACCTGAGGAACAAAATGTTTAAATCAATAAAGACTTCAGCATGCAGCCAGATAAACTTGCCAGTACCAGAGAACTGCATTCATATTTCTTATTGCCAGTTAAGTCTGGGCAGCACTAATTCTGGATTAGCTGGAGTCAGTGAAGTCAGTTTGACTCATGCCAAGATAAAGAACAAGAAAAAACTAATCCATAAAGGGCCTTATGTAAATGAGTAGCAGACAAGAATCATCTAAATCTGGAAAGTATTAGACATGTAAGGACTTTTTTCCAGTGAACATAGTGTATTACTTAAGAAATAACCTCCATGAATAAAACCCAGAAGCAACCAGGAAAGCATCCTGTTAATCAAAGGCCTCGCAGTGATAGATGGACAAATGTGTGTGTTTGAATCCCTGATGTGCGCTCAGCAACATGTGGACAATGCTGCTGGGAGTGACCACAGAAACAAGCCGTACATACATGTACTGCAAAGCTGACTCACACACACACACATTTGCCTTTGTGAGATCCGTTATCCATACTTACTGTAGACCCCGGTTCTAATCGAGACCTTAAACCTGATCAAACAGTCTCAGGTCTGTCCGAGTGAGGCTTGGACAAAATGTCCTCAGACTACAGATAGTAAAACTCTTATTGGTCCACATGAGGATGCCTGTACAAGTATATGCACACACACGTCCTCTGGGACTTTTATATAATGTGGACTTTGTGTCCTCCCTCTGAAGGACGATAAGGTTTTTCAGCTCTGCAATAAATCCTCACACCTCCTCCTCCTCTTCCTCCTCTCTGCTGGAGTTTGGCTTTCATAAACACTCATCAACACACACACACATAAATATACACACTAAAATATGAACAAGCAGAAAATCTGTTAGTGGGGCGTCCTTATTTGCTGCCACAAACCTTAAAATCCAACTGGAAACTAAACCAAAGCCAAGGAAATATGACAGATGAGAGGAACCAAGGAGAGGGAACAAGAGAGGGAACCTAACCCTGGTTCTGTGAGAAGCTGTTATTAAAATACAGGAAGGGTTAACCGAGAGTCTGTGAAACTTACAAAGAGTTGTTGCGTCATTTTATTAAAAAATTTAGCCTGAATTCTTTGTGTGTTTTGGAAACTTTGGAGATGAGTGTTTCCTCAGGACGTGCAGGGACGACACCAGCGATGCACGTCAGTCATCCTTCCACCACGGGGCTCTGGTATTTCCTCTCCTGTGACTCCCAGTCACTGCCTGCTGACTGCAGCACGCTCATCTAAAATTAACCCTCCTGCTGTCACCCATGATGATGTCACCACAGCTGGAAACGCTGAGCAAACATCAGTTCGCTTCTCCAACGTCACTTGGCGAGCCCTGACGACCGACCAGACACCAAACTGTTCTGCGCCGCTGTACTTTCATATGTTTGTCATGGATGTGTCAGACCTGTCCTGGTGGAGTCATATGAGACCAAAAAGCTGTGCCTTGTATGACCTGTATGACATCATCCACACCCCCTCTGTATGGTGAAAGTGTCTTTCTCACCCTTTTGTTTGTTCCTCTGTTGTTTTCCAGTTTCTGACATGACAGCGTAGCTGTCAGGACAAAGGCGCTCGAGCATTAAGTCATTGAGTCAGAGATTTTTAAAATGAAAAAATAAACAACCTACAATATTTTACCAGTTAAAAAAGATGAAAATCTGTCCTTTCACACTGTTGAAAAGACTTCCCTTCATGTCTCAATTTAGTGGCAAAGTCTCCGTCGTGTTCAACAGACACCACCCAAGACACAATACATTTAAATGCCTCAGAGCCTGGTACAAGTAAGCTCACCTTGCAACGCACAGCCACATATAAACAAGTGTGTCGGGTGTGTTTTAAATCTTACTTTTGAACATATGCTACGGCTCAGCAGCGCTGTGGGAACGCCAGTGTGCATCGTTCTGCTTCTTCAGTTAATGAGTAATTAAATCTGGCAGCCAGGTTAGTGCTTGTTACTGCTGAGTTAATTTTTCATCAGCTGTAGCCTGGAGTTGCTTCCACTGATGGCAAGTAAGTAATAAGAAGATAATGACATCCCGTGGCCTTCACTGCAGCCGTGAGGCTTCCCTGTGGGCTTCCTCTTCCTCCTGCCTGGCAGCGCCATCTTCAATGTCCTTTGTCTAGTACATCCACTCTCCCTCCTCTGCACATGTCCAAACCATCTCAGCCTTGCCTTTTGTCAGTGTGGCTGTCTACAAACCTCACATCCTAGCAGGTCTCACTACTGTCTTCGAAACCCTTTGCTGCCTTCCTTCTCCTGACTCATCTTACTTTGGATGAACTCATCTACCTTCTGCCTTCTATGGACCTTGGATCCTCATCTGTCCTCCTGTCTCTCTCTCATTCACACACATATATTCTGTCTTGCTTCTCCACAGCCTACACCTCCACCTCTCCAGGCTCTCTTCCACTTGTTCACTATTCTCACTGCAGATCAAAATCACAAGATCACGAACGTCCACAGAAACTCCTGCCTGACCTCATCTGTCAGCTTGTTCATCACCACTGCAAACAAGAAGCAGATCCCCGATGTAATCGAACCCCCACCTCAAACTCGTCTGTCATTCCTATTGCACACCTCGCCGCTATCTGTCCTCATACATGATCTGCACCACCCTCACATGCTCCTCTGCCACTCCTGACTTCCTCCGGCAGTAACGCAGTTCCTCTCTCGGCACCCTCCCATCTGCTTTCTCTAGATCTAAAAAGTGCATCTGCTTCCAACTTTAAATCCAGCACTCTTAAAACAAACACCGCAATTGTCCTGCTCTTTCTAGAGATAATAAAGCAGAGTAGCTCTGAGAACATCACCAAAGCTCGGTGCTTGGGGAAAATCCCAATTAGCCTAAATGTAATTATTCATTTTTCACTTGAACTTAAATTTGCTTCCTGGGATCATCTGTGTGTAATTTTTCTGCAGCAATGTTTCCTACCATTGAATTTTTCTGTCTCCTACACGTGTTTTTTACAGGAGTTGGCCCGCTGGTGTGGCAAGGATAATGGAAAACTGTTTGGGATCATTTATATAATCGTATACGCTTTGATTTAACTGCAATTTTCCACTTCTAATCGCTACATTGTGATGTTTTTCACTGAACCCTGGCTAACAGACCCAGAACAAGATTCAGAGATATAGTGAAGTACACGCAGTTTGACAGTAACCACGGCCGACAGCCATGTTGTAGCCCAGATAACCAGATACTGTTTCCTTGGTATTAAATCTCTTTGCATTAAAAAGGAAAACTATCATGATTTACTTTTGACACAGGGAAGAACACAAAAAATAGCCATTAAAACGCACTTCAGTATAAGATATAATCAGGTCATTTATAAGCACCTGGTGACAGTATAAACCTTCATTTGAGTTCATTTACATTGGGAGGTAGTTAAATGCATTTTTTTCTGCTGTGTGTTTTACAGAAGGACCTCCTAAACAGAAGAAATGTGCTGAGTGTCCACCGCAGTGTTTGTCAGAGTGGTCAGCCTCTGGACCTCTGGGTCATTCAGGAGGAATAACTTCATTTCACCATAATTTAGTTTTGTAGAAAAGGTCCTGGTCACAGAATGTACAGATATGACTAACATACAATATAATCACAGGCTTCTCTCTCCACTATTGTCTCCCACATACAGTGTAAACACTCAGCTTAACAACAGCGAGAGTCCTCCCACAGACTCCTGTGGGACTCGGTCTGACCAGCTCTGTGAGTCTCCGACTTGTGTGCAGACCTCTGGCTGTACTCAGGGCTCAGCTTTCTGCAGCGCCCCCTCCTGTGTGGATTTAAATTTGCATTTCATTTCCACTTAAAACGAGTTATTAAACTAACTGAGGTTTGCATCGGTGTGGGATTACAGGTTGGTAAGCCCTGCTGTGGGGTTAAAAAAAACACAGCAGTTTAACATGAACCCTGGGACCTTCGTCCTCCCTGCTCACTTCTATATGTTCACTCACTCTATCAAAGCTGATAAAATAAAACGTGTCATGATGATTCGTATAAACAGCAGAACATAGTCATCATTACTTTGTAGAGGAGCTTACGAAATGATTGATGTGAATAAAAAACAAAAGGCTTATTTGATGTCTTAGTTTCTACAGATGTCAATCAAGTCTTTAAAGAAGAAGGTCAAGTATTAAACAGTAGTCTTCTGCACATTTATCATATTATATAACTACTTCACTTCTGTACACTTTACTAATTGTGCAAAGACTCCAAACGACACCACCGCTTTGTTCAACTGGAGCAATTATCAACTTGATAAAAAAAAAGTGAATATGACTTAATTATATCTGCCAAGTATTTGTCAAAATGTTTTTTAAATTAGACGCTCCTGTCCCATCTAAGCGAGAACCTCTGGGACTAAAAATGAAGCTACAGATCCTCTGATGGCCACTTCAGCCTTCAAAGACTTTAAAATACTCTAAAACAAACACGCTTACAGTCTGCTACACAAAACTGTTTTAGTTGGTTTCAGATAAATTCTCCACAATAACAGCTGGTGATATTTTTGTATGTATATAACTAATCTGTTTAACCTGTATTAAAGCTCAAATCTATATGTTTTAGCGGCACTGTTACTGTGAACAGCTGTCTGCTATTCAGCTGACTAACTGCACTATGTTTGTACTTCTGGTGCCTTTTGGGGTGTTTTTAATAATATACTTATATTAAATAATATAACTATTTGACAAATAAAACTTGAAACGTGAAACTAACAACAAAGACGTCCGTGCTGCAGTTTTGGTGTGAATTCAAGTATTTTATGTTACTTGGTATTAATTTGTGTCGTTGTCAATAAAGGCTGCTGTGTCCCCAGTAAGAGGTTGGGTGTCTTCTAATTAGAAGGTTGGTAGATCGATGCCTGGTTCCTTGAGTCTCCCTGTCAAAGTGTCCTTGAGCAAGTTGCTAAACTCAGAGTTGCCTCCGATGGTCAAATGTTCATTAAAGCACTTTTGTGATGCACATTTAGCCAAATTTGCTAGCAGTAGCTGAAAATTTAGCAGTCCACCCAGAAAATCAGGAGCTAAAGCTAACATGATGGGTTATTGCCAAACAGCCGCTTCGAGTAGACGACCCAGATATTTTGGCTTCATTACATTCAGTCTTCATTTCTGTGCAGTAAATGACAGCTGGATTGTTCAGGGCCTCTTTTTATAAAACCACCGTGGTTTGTGTTCTTGTTTTGGTCTCACTGGCTAAAACTCCAGCTGTGCTGTCATGGCTCAGTCCTCTCTGACGATCATCACCGCAGCTTCTTTTTGCTGCTTTGTGGTGGAGGCCAATAGGTGAAGACAAACTATACTTTCCTGATCCGGGATTCAAACGTAAAGCAGAGAGGAGTCAACAGACTCCCATCACCAAAATATCACACCCATGTGACTCTGAAGGCATTTAAAATGACGAATCAATCTTGCCTGAGCGTATATAGCACACGGAGAGCATTTAGGTGCTGTAATGATGAGCTGTGGTTGTGGAACAGCAGAGTTCAGGCTGACAGCTCAGTAATCGTTCTCATTAGACAGAAAACTGCTCTGAGGTCAGACCACACCTTCGGCTCCTTCTGTCTTCCTCTCTTTAACTTCTCTTTTTCTGCTAACCCTCCTCCCTCTCTCCTCGCCTGCGTGCCTCACCCCTGAGGCAAGTTGCCCCCACCCTTCCAGGCTCTCTCACCTACGCAGGGTGTCTCTCGCCCCGTCTTGCGGGTTTGGCAGGGCGGGATGTTTTTGTGCTCGGTGGTTTTGGAGGAACGAAGCGAATGAACCTCCAGCGCGCCGAGTCATCAATCAGCACAGTCTGTCACCTAAATCATGAGAGGAGTCATCATGGGGGGTGCACAGCTGTGCGTGTTTTTGTGTGTGTGTG
>NW_005187420.1:2816030-2821205 GCF_000239375.1 Pundamilia nyererei
CACCCTGTTATTCTATTATCACACAGCAGCATTAATTTCACTTTTGCACGGTTAATATCTTTAAACAGTTAAGAACATACCGGGATGCATTCATTGGTCGGTTCATGGATTCAGCTGATGACATTACATGTAGATGTTATTGCTTCCTGAGCGAAAACAGATACTGCAGCAAAAAAACTGTAAGAAATACAGCAAATGATTGAAGATACAATGAATCTAATGAATAGACTAAGGTAAATGTATCCACATGTGCCTATTATTGTACAATCTTAATGCTATTTACTCTGAACTGTGTGTTTAGTCTGTAAGGTAGTGCCCTGGAGTGCAGCTTTAGGACAACCGCTGGGGGTGCACACAGGATTTTCCAGGTGAAGGTGCAACCCATCAGTCCTTCTTCCCTGATTATTTCTTTCCTCACCTGGTGGGATTTCAAAATGCTTGCACTTAGGTCCACTCGGGATTTACGTTTCAGGCTGCTTGATTTATGAGATGCTAAAGAACATGTTGCCTGCCCCGGCTTTAATGCCTCTATTGAAGGTTATTAAAATCAATGCGCAGCTCTATTGAGACTCTGTGTTTTTAAGTTTGCATCATCGCACCGGACGAACAACATTCACCACATCTGCTGTAACAGTTTACGAAACTTTCTCCTGACCGGGATCTTTGAAATCTGTCAGGATATAACAGCAAAGTTCTCAGAGTGTGGTGACAGCCGACCTTCAGGCTTCATCTCCATTTTTGAGAGTTTCTTAGAGGGTCGAATGAAAGACCTGCTGTGTTTGTCGCCATCACTATCATATTTTTTCAAACACTGTTGGATTCCACTCCAATAACTTTATACGAAGGAAAGCTTCCTTCGTATCAGCTCCTAGTTGGTTGCTTTAGCAGAAGACCGTGTAAAGAATCTGCAAGGAGCTGAAATCGTGTCATTGTGACCGAATGCTGGCACGTGTATACGCAGAGCAGTGTGTAGTTTTGCAGTCTGAAGCTCCTGCACGTTGCCCTCCCCTCTCTGCTGCTCTGGTAATCCATCCTCATCTTCGACAAAAATAACTACATCATTTAATCCAAATACTCCTCACCAGCTTTATTTGAAAACTTCAAACATAAAATCTCTGCAGAGTTGAACTTTGGATTTTTAATTCCTGGGTTAGAAATGTCTACGTCACGGCGTGGCAGTCACTCGTGGTCTGGCATGGCCTGGTATTGTATTGGTTTCAGTGGTTGGCTGGCACTGGGTACTAAACACAACACATAAGAGCATTAAGATCTTTGGGAATTCTTTGATGGATAATTTAACCCTCTGGAGTTTCCTAATTCATCAGTGAAACCAACACTGAGTATGATTGATGACATTATAACTTTATTTAAAATCGTGCAGAGACGAGTCATGTAAACTATACATGTGGTGGTCCAGTTGCTTTATTTCTTCTGCCATTTGACTATTAACAGCCTTCTGCTAAAGGTTATACGCTGTATTTATCATTGTTATGATTGGGGATTTGCTGATGTGTGAGATGTTCATCTTTTTAGTTAAAAACTAAGCAGCCTTAGAACCCACAGTGACACAGGTGTCACCGCCCCTCGCACATTGAGGAAAGTTCCTGTAAAAGTTTCAACATTGCCGCTCATGTAGTTTTCCTGGCAGTAAAGATGGGCCTGGGCTCTTACAGGTAAAAAAAAAGGGAGTTTTTACACAAAAAAGAGAACCTTCGTGCAAAATTTGAAGCTTTTCAAAAGGCAAAGGCATCAATCCATCTGTGTCTGAAGGGTTAACGTTGGCGTGACGTAAAATCACTGTGAATAAAACCTGGAAAGAATTTCAATGATCCCACCGTCAATGAGCTGGTCAGAGTGGTTAGGTAACCATCTTCTGCTCGGTGACGTTGGAGTCGGAGATGTCGACCAGCATAAAAAAAACATCTTAACGAACACTGTTAAAAAAAAGAAAAAGAAAAAACCTGCAACTTCCCGTTTAATGCTGTTAACCGCTCGTCTCAGCCTTATTCCGTAAGTGGCTCTCAGGTTTTGCAGAACTATCTCACCACAGGACATCAATACAGAACAACTGTCTTCATCCCCTGCAGGTTTCAAAATCTGCTGCACTGAAGCAACAACAGTTGCAACGTTTCAACACGCGAAGTGGCTGCAGGTGAAACTTGCTCCTTCAGTTTGGGGTCACGTACAGGCCACGGCGGGATCCAAAGGCTCCACGGGTCGGATAGCGCGGAGCGACCTGGCGTGTCGGTGTGGCCTCTTGAAGCTTCAGTCCTAAAGTTTTTCTAAGGACATTTTGTCAGGTGAAATCCCCAACCTGCCTGCAGCAGTGAAAGTATTTCTGTCTGTCACACAAATGCAACATTCATTCGCAACTTTACATTAGCAACACAGCGCTGACACAAATACAGCTACAGCTACACGCTCAAACCGGTCACACACAAAAAAAATCCTTGGTCATCATATTGTATCAGATCATTGCATCTTTGTACGTCTAATTTGCAAATAAAAACAGGAACTAAAGCAGCGCCGAGCAGAAACATGTGCCACTTTTCCTCTTAACCGGTGGACAAGGATAAAAGTGTTTGATTGATGTTTGTTTGTACGATGTGCAGCACAGCAGACGGCTTAAAAATAGCATCTTTGCACCCGAAACAATTGGTCAAATTAACTGTTAAAATCATGAGCAACGTTTCTGGGATGTTCGCTCTTTTTGTTGTTTCATCTCCATCTTACATCATGGCAAGAATGACTAAGATGCTATAAGTGGCCCCTTGCTGACACACACAGTGATGCTGAAGCATATTCAGAGTTCATTAAACTGTCACAAGCATCTGTTTTTGACTTCTACAAAGGACCAAAAACTTTAATGTTTCATTGTAATAAGAGCTGCTGTACGGTCGTTCGTGACAAAGGAGGGAGGAGGGATGTCAGTGGCTGCACGGTGACCACAACGAGACACAAAAGAACTACAAAGAGAGGCTTTTTCTCCTCTGTCCGAGGTCTTAGGGGCCCTTACATGTCGCGTGCAAGTGTCATTATCATAATCTGACCGCAGCTGTGGATATTTGAGTTTCCATACAACAGCTCCTTATTAGGAATTTATATTCTTTTAACTTCAATAAGCTGTTAAACCTCAAAACCTTCAAAGATTCATCTGTATGGGAATATATGCGTCGTGTCGTCATTAATCCCACTCAGCCTGATCGCTGCTGTGATTCAGCGTCTACCTGCTCTGGAATTAGAACCTCTGCTAATCCAGCGCTGCTGACTGCCAGACTGTAATCAGCACCGAGCACAGAAGCACTTAGCAGCCTTCAAATTGTAAAACTCTTGAAAAAATGAGGAGTAAATTTGAAAGCCGCTGGAAGGATTTCAGGCTGGGCTGTTTACGCCTCTCGTTACAGCTTGAACGCCCGCCTCTGAGCTGCTCCGAGTGTTTCCATGATCTTGTAATCGGCTCTATCTGCTGCTTTGCGGTTCACCACTGTCCTGTTAAATCACCCGAGTGTTCTCTCCAGCCCAGAGCTGTAATTGTGGCGCAGAAACAATCTATGGAAAACAAATAAACTGCTGTGTGCGAGGCCCGGAAGCTCCTCTCCGCCTTCTCAAACCTCTTTGAAAAGCTCTTTAATCTGCTGACTGATTGAATCAATAAAAGTCCTGCCGTGTGATGTTCAAACCAGTAATTACCTTGTCATAACACAGAGGGGAATTTTTGATGGATGGTGAGCTTATAATGCTGCCGCCACACTTTAATTAAGACTGCTGCCGCCAGCCAATCAGAAGTCCGCGTGGATGCATAAGGCGGGGCCTGCTCGCTCTGACCTGCCATTGGATGTGTGGGAGGAGTGATGTCACTGCACAGGTGCATGCCGCTGGGGCACGGCACATCAGATTAATGCAGCGTCATTATGAGCTCAGCCTCGCTGATGATGTGGTGTAAGAGCACAGACGGCGAGACGGAGTAATCCAGCAGCGAGTTTACCTGAGACACTGTTTTTGCTCCGACAGTCTCACCTCCTGCAGACTGGGAGGAGTGGAGAGGGGCCGACCTTTTCCTCGAAGAATATCCAGAACCATGTTTTAACTTTTTAGCTGAAAAGTGCACGCCACCGACTTGATGAACGTAGAGACAGAGGTTTGTTGCTTAACAGTCTGCGTGGCAGGGACACTTTGCAATTTCAAGGCCTAAACGGTGATGCAGCAGAGTGTCTGGTGGACTTGCTACACCTGCAGCTGCTTTCGGGTTTAGTATGGAGAAGATACTTTATATATATATATATATATCTGAGGGTTTGGAGGACAAAACATCTGGTCTTGGAGATCTAAGGCCCTTTTAATGAAGAGTATTTAGTTTTATTGAACAAGATCATTTTAAAGCTTAATCAGCTTAACGATGAAAAACGATGTAAATATGTCCGCTCAGCAGACGTCAGGACTCTCCCGGGTGTTTAAACATCACTGCTATAAACAAATATCATCATTATCTATTAATAAACATGAATATATTAGCACAGCTTCATCAAAGAGTAATTTCACTTTTTTAATATCTGTATGTGTGTCACGGACCTGGGTCTGAAGGACCCACAGTCTGTGAACAAGCATGGACGTGTGTATTTTTGGTGCTTCTGTCCTCTGTTTCCTTATGTTTGTGTGTAGGTGGGTGTGTGTGGGTGTGGCAGAGCACCTGTTCTTCAGCCCTGGTGGGCATGGCAGTCAGGAGCCTGGCCACACCTGAAGAGAAGCACACACACCTGAAGTCGATCAAGCTTCGTCAGGGAGCTATTTAACACTTTCCCCCAGGAGGGCAGCGAGCACGGGGATCGCGAAAACACAGGAGCGGAGAGCACCAAGACACGGATTTTGGGAGAAGACACTGCACGGGAGTCAAGGGAGCACACGGGGATTTATTGTTATTTCTCCTACACTGTAAATAAACGCACCATTGCGGTGAAGAGTCCTGCGTTTTGGGTCCTATCTTCCCCACACACCCACGGTCTTCCCCACAGACCGTGACAATGTGACAGAGATGCTTTGTTTTGATTTTATATACTGTTTTGTTTGTTTGTTTGTTTGTTAAGTGGGTTTAGAGCTCTGGGTAGCTCCCCAGCTGGGTCTAGAGAGTATTTTAAATTCAGGGAATTTAAAATAGAAAGTAGCTCGTCCACAGAAGGA
>NW_005187420.1:2822486-2824683 GCF_000239375.1 Pundamilia nyererei
TTTCTGTCTGCTTATTTAGTTGGTTTTTGTTTTTTGTCCTTCTCCCCCGTCCCTCTTCTCCGCTGTTTTTCTTTCCCTCTTTCTTTCTCCCCTTTCTTTTCCTCATTCAAATCCGTCCCGTGTTACCAAGTGAAAATAAAAAATAAAATAAACAATAAAAGGTGAATCAGATAGACCATTACAGCAAGGCTGGGATGGTCCATTTGGTAAAGTAAATCCGTTGGGCATCTTTCTTTGCCTTTAGGCAATAATTCTGATGGCAAAGAGCCAAACGGGAGAAAAGTTCAAAACTGGCAAAGAAATGCAAGAGAAACTTTACCTGTGCAAAGTCAACCTAGAAATTTGCAGATAACCAATAACCAAAGTGCAATCTCAGAGAGGCAAACGAGGTAAATGTGTGGCACTTCCCATGAAATAAAGAGACCTTATTGGCCACTTATATCTGTGAGGATGTAAACAGTGCACGGAGACTATCCACACCTTGTTTTCTCAACTCTGCACATTTGAAGTGAGCCTTTGTCTGATAAATGCATTATCATTCGAACTGTGCAATGAGGAAAGTTTAAAAACATAAATAATCTCAGGCAGGTGAAATTCTGTGTCTATTGCAGATCACAGCTCATAATTTTGCGATGGAATAAGCTGGATGGGAGTAGCTTATCCCTCCATCCACAGTAGCATCAGTCACATGCAAACAGCACTAAAGTGCAGGATTCCCCATTTCTGTTTTTTGTCTCTGTAACCATGTAAAGGATATACCTTTTTGCTCTTAATGTCCCGTTGAGTTCACAGCTCATTCTAAACTAACTGTGCTCATCTACTGAATCAGACAGGAAATGTGCATCGACACCAAAATATAGAGCTAAAAGTTGCCGAAAAGCTGCACGCAGCTGCACATATTGTATTCTTTTTTTTTTATATATTCTTTGCATCTACTGTTAAACAGTAAAACTACTGATTAGAGCAAACAGCAAACAACGCAACATCATTCTAACGCAGCAGCTCAGCCTGTTCCTTTTTTCAGAGTTACATTACTGTGGTCACAGAGTTCCTCCTTTTTAAATCAACTGCGGTTACAGCTACATTACCACATGACAATAACATACCAAAGTTATTACTGTCAGCTCACAAGCTCATAAAAGTAGCATTTGATACTAAATTGAAACTTATCTGTTGATTTAAAAAAGTGTAAAAGCTGCTTTTCCTCTTCTTCACTTTTTCAGCTTTTTCTGGATGACTGTACGAAATAAAGAACATCATCCTGCAAAGGCTGCACTGCTGCACTAACAAAGAAAATACTAATACTGATAGAGAGGAGGCCCAAAATGAGCGAGTGGAGCCTCTACACACCTTAAACTCCACGCATATATATCTAATATTTGATGTATTTCATCTTCTTTCTTCCTCCTCCTCTGGAGTCCCAGAAAGTCTATAGAAGTGTGTTGTGAAAAAACAATTGTGACATTGTTTCAACTGATTGTTTGCTAATCTGTCTTTTCCTCGAGCTTTCTAGCACCACCAGCATGTTGAAGTTTCATGTGCGTTAATGCCTACAACCTTTGAATAGAGGATACCTGCTGTAAATATAAAAATCCAAAGTAGGGTGTTTCGGGATTTTTGGGATCAAGCCGAGTTTAAAATGCACTGCGATGGATTTTTCCACCATCTTATCAAAACAATACATTCATTTAGATACTTACATTTTCTTCTTCTTCTTTATTTGTCAGACAACAGGAAACTAAAGTGTTCCCATAGACGTTCTGGGCAGAACAGAATCCCAACCACAAAAGACATTTGTTGTGTTTTTTTATAAAATATCACTACACAAACTGCATCTTCTACTTCTTCATTCTGCTTTAAAAATAACAGCAGTGTGACCAAATAGAAGCAGAACTGAGACCGAGTAAAAACTTAAACAGAAACTAATAAAAACAACCAAAAGACGAAGTTAAAACAGCAAACTGAAACCGAAATAACATTATTGAAAAGATAAACCACACTGGTTTGTCTGCTGTTGATGACTTCCCGATAAAAATACAACCGATGGGCACACAAACTCAAGCCAGAGACGTTTACTGAACCATCTGCCAGTTTTACTTTGAAACTACTGAGTTTGAGACAATGTGGAGGATAATACGTCATGAAACAGTCCTGCTTGTGTGTGTGTGTGTGTGTGTGTGTGTGTGTGTGTGTGTGT
>NW_005187420.1:2824703-2830136 GCF_000239375.1 Pundamilia nyererei
GCGCGCGTTTGTGTAGTCCATCATGAAGCTGCAGAAATGTTAAGTCCGTCTGACTGCTGGGAGGAAACGCTCTGATCCCTCACAGGGGGACGCATCATCATATTTCTTGCAGTGGAGGAAAAGCTTTGTTGGCTCCGTGACTATCGTTGCGATTTATGTTGGCGCGTTATCGCTGACCTTCAGTTCGCCGCCATCAGCTTGCTGCACAGAGGCGTTCAGAGGTCAGGGGTCAGGATAACAGATTAAGCAGAAATGTCGCAACGTGCATTAAATGCGCTTCTTTATCTGAGCTGTAAATTCACTGGAAAGGTGAAAGAGAGGCTGGAGCTCTACAGCCGGTGAGAAACGTCAGAGCTCGTGATGCAACTGCAGCCCAGGAAATATGTTCAGCTCAGCTTGCAGTCACTGAAGCTTTTATCTGCTTTCAAGGAGCACAAGTCTGCTTTATGTCAATTTTTCACTCATACATTTATTTTTCATTCATTTTTCTGGTTCTCTTGGTTCCCGTGTTCTAACTTTTCTGTTATGTCAGACCTCGTTACTCCTACGTGCATGCAGAGTCACCTGACCTGCTTATACTCAGCTCATTCACCTGCTTCCACTTCACAAATCAGCCCCAGCAGCGTTTATAGCCCCAGCTTGCCAGCCTTCATTTGTCAGCTTTTTTAGCATTTTTGTTTGCCCGTTAACTTCATTGCCTGCTGTCTTGTGTTAAAAATGAATGTACTCTGCATGTTGGTGAGCATGAATTTGAAAGTAATGCCTTTCAATGACATTTCATGTCACGAGCACATATTTTTGTAGAGAAAACAGGGAGCACCATGGAAACCAGGAAAACTATGTTTTAAATCATGTTTTTTAACTACAGCGTTAGTTAGTTTTGAAATAAAACTATATCCAAATGACATATTTGTAATTAAAAATGATATGACAAAAACGGTGATGTCAAACTTAGGTGTCCAGCATGAAAGTCAAGACAAAAAACAGACTTTTTGTTTTTCATCAGCACGTATGAGAGTGATGCTCGGGGGCATGAAAGGTCATAATGTTGGGAAATTTTTGGTGAGGATCAGAAAAACAGTTGCAAGTTGCTCAGCACCACAGATTAATAGAAGCTGCTGAGATGAGACCAGGTCATGTGTGTATCCTTATATCCTTATTCAAGTAAAGCTAAATAAATAAAGCTTTTAATATATATTTTTTAACTTATAGCTTTGAGCTTATAGTTTGTATTTGATCATCAGCAGCTTTTAGCTTTTAGCTGCAAGACATTGAGTTTTGAAATTACATTTAGTATTTCTAGCTTTTGTTTCACTTCCCCTTTTGGCATTGATTGTAAAGTCAAATACCCTGGGGCCTCAGGGGCCTGCTAGCTATTTATGTAAAGACCTCTAAGCATTAAAACTGTGAGAAAAGAAAGCTGTTCTGCGATGCTCAATGAATCAGACTCTCTTGATGTTTCAGTCAGTTGCAGCTAATTAATGTACATTTTCTGAGTAGATATTAGCCGAACTAAAAAAAATGACTATATGAGGCACTAATGGGTTCATGTGACTCCTACACAGGCCTGGATGAAACATCATGGTGCCACATTTCTGCAAAGATAACCGCTGCTGACACGCTGTACAGCATCAGCTCAGCAACACACACATGCAATTACAGTGTGTGTGTTTATATCAAATTTCAGAGAATTTCCTTGCAAAAAAAAAAAGTGGGAAAAAGTGCAATTTTATCTGTAATATAAAAAAAAACAGGATATACTCAGAAAAACTCAGGCAGGCTCCTTTAAGTGAAGGAGGCTACAAACAGGCTCAGGAACAAAGTGACGGCATGCTGGTGTTTTTCAGCCGGTTTGTGTTGGAAACTGTAGCGTTGAGCGCTCTGGACACCAGTAATGAATCAGCACAAAATCTAAAACTCTCAAGAAGCAAGAAGTGGTTTGTGCGACTTCCTCTTTCGGGTTTACCAAGAGAAGTCAGCGAGACACATGATGGACAGACGCGAGATGAAGGAGCAGAAAATAAAAACAACAAACTCGGCAGTCCAGCTTGGCAGACACGGATGCCGAATCCTCTTAAGGAGCATGTGGCTGTTTGTCAT
This sequence comes from Pundamilia nyererei, assembly GCF_000239375.1. Lineage (NCBI taxonomy): Eukaryota > Metazoa > Chordata > Actinopteri > Cichliformes > Cichlidae > Pundamilia > Pundamilia nyererei. The sequence goes on from NW_005187420.1 coordinate 2,826,804, forward strand.
CGCTGCAAAGTAACACTGAGTTCAGCACAGTGAGTTATATAAGAGCAATATAAGCTGCCGGCAGGCCTCTCAGCCTCCAACACACTGAACACAAGGAGCTGTAAAGAGCTTAATAAACCTCCAGTCAGCGTGAAAAGCTGTTAAAACAATCCTCGACGTCACCAAAGTGAGTTCAGTGCACACAAAGCACCATTAGAACCTCCGACGACCCCCCCCCCCCCCCCCCCCCCCCCCGAGACCTGAGGTGGCCTCTCAACCAGCATTTCTGTAACTACGCACCCTGCAACCACACCCACTTAAACTTGTCCCACTGATGCCAGGACATTCAGTCAGTCACATGTCAGCAATATCTGGATCAGAACCAAAACATCTTGCTGAGTTACTTTATGTTTTGCATCCAGCTCTCCTAGGCCATCTTCCAAACAGCTTCTCTCTGCCTGCCTCACATTAAAAACAAGACTTACTGTGAACATTCTTTATGGAACACCATGCCCAGTTCTGGAATAGTCTACGGTCCCAATAAATTCCAGCAGTTGACCCTTAATCACCCACATTTTCGTGTACTTTACTATACTGAGGTGCCTGAGGTGATTTTCTAGTTAGTTGTTGAAAGTTTTGATTCTTTTTTAACAGTTTCACCCAGAAATGTGGTCTTATTTTATACGTATTGCTATCATTGCAATCTTTGCTTTTCATTATAATGTGAGATTTCCGTTTTGCATCTATATTCTTGTATATTTGAAGCGTTAATATGGGAAGTAGCCAGCTTCTAAATAAAGTGAGCTGACGTGTTTTCGAAAGCTGCTGATGCCATTTTCACCACAGCTATCTTTTTAGTTTATTCAGAATTGAGAAAAACATCCAAAGTAAAACCCCTGTGTTCAATTCAGTTCAATTTTATTTATATAGCACCAAATCACAACAATAGTCGCCTCAAGGCGCTTTATATTGCACAGTAGATCGTACAATAATAGATACAGAGAAAAAACCGACAATCATATGACCCCCTATGAGCAGCACTTTGGCAACAGTGAGAAGGAAAAACTCCCTTTTAACAGGAACAAACCTCCGGCAGAACCAGGCTCAGAGAGGGGCGGGGCCATCTGCTGTGATTGGTTGGGGTGAGAGAAGGAAGACGGGATAAAGACATGCTGTGGAAGAGAGACAGAGGTTAATAACAGATATGATTCAGTGCAGAGAGGTCTGTTAATACATAGTGAGTGAGAAAGGTGACTGGAAAGGAAAAACTCAATGCATCATGGGAATCCCCTGCAGCCTATGTCTATTGCAGCATAACTAAGGGAGGATTCAGGGTCACCTGGTCCAGCCCTAACTATATGCTTTAGCAAAAAGGAAAGTTTGAAGCCTAATCTTGAAAGTAGAGATAGTGTCTGTCTCCTGAATCCAAACTGGAAGCTGGTTCCACAGAAGAGGGGCCTGAAAACTGAAGGCTCTGCCTCCCATTCTACTTTTAAATACTCTAGGAACAACAAGTAGGCCTGCAGAGCGAGAGCCAAGTGCTCTAATAGGGTGATATGGTACTACAAGGTCATTAAGATAAGATGGGGCCTGATTATTTAAGACCTTGTATGTGAGGAGCAGGATTTTGAATTCTGGATTTAACAGGAAGCCAATACAGGAGAAATCTGCTCTCTTTCTAGTCCCTGTCAGGACTCTTGCTGCAGCATTTTGGATCAGCTGAAGGCTTTTCAGTGAGTTTTTAGGACTTCCTGATAATAATGAATTGCAGTCGTCCAGCCTGGAAGTAATAAATGCATGAACTAGTTTTTCAGCATCACTCTGAGACAGGATATTTCTAACTTTAGAGATGTTGCACAAATGGAAGAAAGCAGTCTTACATATTTGTTTAATATGTGCGTTGAAGGACATGTCCTGGTCAAAAATGACTCCAAGGTTCCTCACAGTGTTACTGGAGGCCAAGGTAATGCCATCCAGAGTAAGAATCTGCTTAGATACCATATTTCTAAGCTTTTCAGGGCCGAGTACAATAACCTCAGTTTGATCTGAATTAAGAAGCAGAAAGTTAGCGGCCATCCAGGTCTTTATGTCTTTAAGACATTCCTGCAGTTTAACTCATTGGTGTGTGTTATCTGGCTTCATGGACAGATAGAGCTGGGTGTCATCTGCATAGCAGTGAAAATGTATGCTATGTCTTCTAATGATGCTGCCTAAGGGAAGCATGTATAGTGATAGTGTATAGCAGGGGTGTCAAACTCAAATACACAGTGGGCCAAGATTCAAAACTGGAACAAAGTCGCGGGCTAACGTTAATATTTATTGAAACATATTTAATCCTCCAGATATAAGAATGAATCTTTTCTTATGGACTCAAACACATTTTGCTGAAAAACTGAATATGGAACAAGCAAAGCTTAATACTAAACAATATATATATTAGCTGTATAACACCAGTAGGCTAGCTCTAATAGTAATTTGGTATGGCTTCACGGGCCAAATGTAATTAGGCTGCGGACCAAATTTGGCCCGCGGGCCAGAGTTTGCCACCTATGGTGTCTAATGTATGTATAGTGAGCTCTGAAACCTGACTGAAACTCTTCAAATAAGCCATTCCTCTGCAGATGATCTGTTAGCTGTTTGACATCTACTCTTTCAAGGATGTTTGATATGAAAGGAAGGTTGGAGATTGGCCTATAATTAGCTAAGACTGCTGGGTCTAGAGATGCTTTTTAAGGAGCACCCCTTCCTCCTCTCTCAAAGGAACTCACCTGAGTATTGCCCAAGCCTGCTAGGAAAGAAAGGGACTGTGTTTACTGTTGGGTAACAGACCAGTCTTGCCTGCGTAATGTTCCGGGCTGTGAACCTGACTCAGATACTTACCTGAAAACCTTATCTGAGTTTCGGCAGAAACACACACCTGTGACAGTTAACTGTTGTGTGCCGTCTGAAAGTCTTGTTCATTAAAACTTGTTGATCGTGAGTCCTTCAGTGTTGTTCTGTTCACAGGCCTGTGCTATCCTGAGAAGGCAAAAGGCATTTTTCCCCGTAGTTTGAATTAGAAAAAAGGCTTTTTTGTGACTATTTCCTGTTTTAGACTGGGCCTTCTGTCTGAAAGACTTGCTGTCACGATGAGCTGTCCATCACCAGTCTGTGGGCGGGCACTGACCTGTGACCGCTAACGTGGGTTTGTTTGTTGTAGCAGCATCAGATTGTGCATACTGGTCAGCCCACTCATCTCTCCAGCCTTTGACCTTTAATAAGAACCAAACAGGCACTTTAGAAAACTTTGCAGAACTTGAATACACAGTTAGTGACCTTTAAACTGCAACAAAGATTATTTCCTTTTTTTTTTTT
>NW_005187420.1:2830525-2844726 GCF_000239375.1 Pundamilia nyererei
TGATGTTAATGCATTCATTGTTTACTTTCACTGTGACAGAACAGTTCTTTATAATCCTACAATGTTGGTGGTCGAGTGAAAGAAGTTAATGTTGGTGCATTTTTACTGATTCTGACAAACCTTCAGCCACATTTGTCACTGGCAGCAAACATGTGCACAGTGGTTTTGCTACCAGTTTGTCAGCAGTGCTGAAACAAATCTGTACCTGCCTGGTTTTTATTCAGGTTCTCCGGCTTTCAGCTGTTCCGGGTGGAACCTGGAGCATTTTACGTCAGACGCCAGGGAGCCCCTGAAAGATAAAGCAGAGCTAATGGTTCATTTAAGAAAAAAAAAAAATTGTATAACACTGAAGTTTTTCCATTTTAACATTTTTCACAGAAATATTTGCAGAAATCGTGCAGTAAGCTGTAAGCATCCTACACCTGCAGCAGTGGGATTCACAAGCTGACCAAACATTTATTAACTGTGACAACTTAAAAACAAATGAGCTACCATCGCTTACTCTTTGACCACACTTTAGATTTGTCATGATTCGGCTGTGTGGCAGGCAGGAAATAGGACCCAAACGCACACTCACGGGGACACGGGGAATAAACTCAGAGAGCACAGCTTTATTGCTGGAAAGACAGATCACGGGTAATACAAAACTAAACTGGGAAAAACTAAATATAAAGCTCACCAAGAAACACAGGGAGAATCACACGCAGCATGAGGGAGAACGCAACACCGAACTGAGGGAGACGCAGACATAAATACACAGAGGGTTAACGAGGGAAGTGGGAACACAGCTGACACTGATAACCATAACGAGACAGGGCAGGAGTGAACACAACATGACGCATACTGACGAGAGACTGTCAAAGTAAAACAGGAAGTACACGGAGGTTCAGACAGGAGGAGAGAGAGCACGGGGAGAACACAGACATAACGGGCTGGGGAAAACATGGAATAAAACACAAGGAGAGACGAGGGCTCACAGATACACAGGGCACACAGGAGGTAACCAAATAAGGAACATCTTAACTAAACAACCTAGGAACCAAGGCATAAATAGGGAACAAAATACAAAACACAAAAACTAAGAATACTGGGCCAACATGGCCCAGGACCATGACAAGATTTGCAGTAACATTTTTAAAGGTCAGCTACATCTTTATACAACAAACATAAAAGAAGTCAAAATAGTTTCCATCAGAAGCTCCGGATTTCCTGCAGTGTCTTCAGTCAGTCTGCTTCGCTGAACAGAGAGCACAAATGCTTCGTTTTCCTCAGGGCATATTAGCAAAGACTCCACCAAAGTCCACAAATGGGTTTTTTTGCAAATTTGTGGGAAATTTCAACAATGATCTTAACAGCTTCGTCCCTGCATGAGTAAAATGCTGATAAACAGTCCTTGATGCTCTGCATCAGTCAAGTATTTGTATTTGCAAATAAATTCAAACTGTGATCTATGACATGCGAATCTCCCCGTCACAAACTAAGTGCACGGTTTAATCCAGTAAATAAATAGTTAGAAATTCATGTCTTGTTATGAAATCTACATCCTACATTCATCTTTACTTTTTAGTGTGAGCTGACAGCTTTCAGAGCAAACTCACATCTCTCACAAACATCAGTTCCAATGCAAATTGCACGCGCGCGCGCGCACGCACACACACACACACACACACACAAACACACAAAGCAGTGACCCTTCAAAATAAAAGCAATAAAATTGTATTGTGCTTTCAGTGGCTGAAATTGCATTCAACTTCATTCAATTCAACTTAATTTACACAGCGCCAAATCACAACACAGGGGCCTCAGGATGCTTTATATTGTAAGGTGAACTCTACAATAATACGCAGAGAAAAACCCAACAATCATATGACCCCCTATGAGCAGCACTTTGGCGACAGTGGGAAGGAAAAACTCCCTTTTAACAGGAAGAAACCTCCAGCAGAACCAGGCTCAGGGAGGGGCGGGGCCATCTGCTTCGACTGGCTGGGGTGAGAGAAGGAAGACAGGATACAAGACACCCTTTCGATTACATGGATTACATGATGAATACTTATTTATGTTAGAATCGTATTTTCCCATCGACCTCATTTGGGACGCCAGGTCTGATTTAGACCTTTTTAAAAGTTGGGAACAACTGAGCCGGATGAAATCATAATGATTTCCAAGGGAGCTTAACAAAACCGCTGTTGCATCACTGACTGTCATCGCTAATATAAACACAGTAACTATCATAAGCTGCATATTAAAGATGGATACAGCCAAGTGGCCTTACTGCCTTGTAGTCTGAAGCAGGGGGTCATTGGTGATGCCTTCAACAATCATTGATATACAGTCTGTGGTTTTAGTGTGCAGTTTAAGTTTTCAAAAATATAGAAAAAGAAAAAAACGACATTTCTTATAATGCAGATGGATCTGTGTTTAAAGTGTATATGCAATACTCTGTTTCCTGACAGCAGATGTGCTTCCATGCTAGAGTACAGCTCAAGGAGCTTTCTGAGCATGTACTTACATGTTAATGTGCAAACTGGTGATAAATAAAGTTTTCTCGAACGCAGCCAGTTGTTCCAGCTGGTTTGTGTTCCACTGCTGAACAATAAACAAAAAGCCTGTGTGGGTTCAACAGCCTGCAGTTTAGCAGGAATTAAGCGATCAGGTCTCACTCATTCATGCAGGAACCTTTTGTCCCGTGATTGTTTGCTTCCTGTTGTGTGCTAGCTGCAGACTTTCAGGAGTCTCGGCTTCGCTGACTCGAGGTCGTCAGCCCAATTTGAACCTGAAAACAGACAAAGAAGAGAAAAGTAAAATATCTGCTGATGGGGAACTGAAGCAGTTATATTTCATTTATAAGTACATCAAAGTGATGGGAGTAAAGCTGTGCAGCTCCAGACTTTAAAGGCCCATTTTGATTCAGCTCAGCAATCCATGTAAATTTTTCACTTGCAAGAATCAAGTGAGAACGAAGATTTTAAAAAAGTTTTAGGATTCAAAATAATTTTTCCATCTGCAACAAAGCTGCTCATTTATTTATTCAATGTAATGGAATCCATCAGAAGTCAAAAAAGGTGGACAAACCAATATGTCATACATAAATGAGGAAGAAAATGATTCAAGTGGCTCAGCCACAAACTGCTGCTGCTGGGATCTGCTGGGATTTTTCCACACAACCGTCTCTGGACTTTACAGAGACTACAATTAGCACCAGAACTGGACAAATGAGGTTTACTGGTCTGATAAGTCTCCGTTTCTGCTGCAACATTCAGATGCTGGTGTCAGAATTAGCCATAAACAAAATGAAAGCATGGCTCCATCCTGCCTTGTATCGATAGTTTAGGCTGCTGCTGGTGGTGCAGTGATGTGGGGGATATTTTCTGGGCACTCTTTAGCTCCTTAGTACCAAATGAACATTGTTTCAACTCCACAACCTACCTGAGTATTGTTGAACATGTCCATCCCTTGGTTGCTTCCAGCAGGATAACCTGTGTGTCACAAAGCTCAAATAATCTCAAACTGGTCTTGAACACGGCTATGAGTTCACCAGATCTCAGTCCGGTAGAGCAGCGGTCCCCAACCCCCGGGCCGTGAGTCGTTCGGGTCCGGGCCGTGAGAGTTGAGGCTCGGGTGTGAAACTTATGGTTTTCAGGGTTTTTAGCATTAACTCGGTTTCCCTGAGTCTTTTCCTGTGTTGTAGTTGTGTGTCTTATTTTGAAAGAAATATTTACACATTACCATAGCAACCAGAGAGCATTAAGGGGCAGAGAGGAGGATGTTACTCTCAATGTTGTTGTTGCATTTCAGGAAGACGCTGCTGATAAAGTTACACAATTACAGTGACTTTGCTTTAATTACTATATATACAAAATAGCACAGTTTTTGTCTTGGTCGTATTATTTTATTTTGTTGCATTTATCCGCGACACCTTAAAGGCCGGTCCGTGAAAATATTGTCTGACATTAAACTGGTCCGTGGTGAAAAAAAGGTTGGAGACCACTGCAATAGAGCACCTTTGGGATGTGGTGGAGCGGGAAGTTCACGTCACTGATGTGGAGCAGCTGTGTGATGCCATCATGATCTCTGATCTTTGTAATGTGAAAAGTATATTTAAGGTAAAAGGAGGTCCAAAATGATGCTCGGAGGGTACCTAATAAAGTGGCCAGTTAGTATATGGTTTGTGACTTTAGTTACTTGGATCAGTTCACTCGTACTACAAAGCACCAAACAACAGCTGCCTCGCTGCACTCTATAATGTAGTTTGTAGTTTTTCTTTTGCTTGAAACTTTTTAAAAAGCTCTGTTTCTTATCACAAAGCGTCAAATCCTGTCACTCTGTCAGACGTCACCCTCTCTACGTTAGGCACAAGATGTCATTCGCCATCTGTAGCGTGACACACCACCGTAGTGCTCGGTCACAGCTGCAGCTGCAGGTGGGTGGCAGGCAGAGTTATGCACCCAAAAATGCAGGACTCAGCAACACAGAACTAAAGATCACAGAAAACAAAAAACAAAAGGTAAGAGAAACGCAACTTAACAGTCGTAAACATCAGGGAAGTCACAGAAGCACCGCTGTCAGACAGAACCGCCACCTACAACGAGGGAGAGCGTGACAGAGGAAACGGGCCACAGGTGGGAACACAGCTGGCAGTATTGTGACTGACAAGACAGGGGAAGCAAAGCTGAACATAACACACACGAAACAGGAGACTATCAAAATAAAACAGGAAGTACAAACGCTGAGAACATGACTAAGACACGTGGACTTGACACTTGGAGTTCAGTCAGATTACTTTAATAAATTATGTGGGTTACAGTTGCTCCAAGACAGTAACAGAAACAGACTAAACGAATTAAATAATACAATATATTACAACATTTACAAATATAAGAAATAGCACTAAATTATACAATCGCTCAATAATAAATATCAAGCATATTACAGAGGTGAAATATGCATGATCGACATTTAACTCTGTGAAACTTAATCATTTGTTATTTCACTGTAGAGCGTGTGCAAAGGGTGTAACTATCGCAGTGTTTACAGTTAGATGGCCACGGGCAGGAATGAGGGGACTCAGCAAACACACCTACAGAACCAGAACATGACAGACCATGTTTTCATTAACGGGTTGGATGGGCAGTGGGGTTTTTGTTTCTGTTATACTTCTCCTTTTTGGAGTTTTGTGTTTGCACTTCATTTGATTGATCCTATCAGATATTAACCTTTTGTTTACAGTTCAATGTGATTTTTGTTGTTTTTAATTTTCTTCACAAGCATCCATATGTGATGAGTTGAAGGTGAAAGACTAACTCAGTGCACCAGACACATTTTGATGAACTATTTTGCCTCACACACCACACGGTCTACTACTCCTCTATTTGTTTTTTAGAGACTTTGGTTTTAAATGCGATATTTTAATGAGCCGTCCATGTACCGACCCATATTCTGTGATGTAAAGTTATTGTTTTTGCAAACAGAGTGTACATTTGAGAAGTGAACATGTGTTTGCTATCAGAAAGGACAACCAATCATATGATTGTTGGGTTTTTCTCTGTATGTATTATTGTAGGATCTACCTTACAATATAAAGCACCTTGAGGCGACTATTGTTGTGATTATAAATAAATAAATCGTATAAATAAAACTGAACTGACATACTGACTTACATTTAATCTAATATAGAGTTTTTTCAGATGGCTAAAATCAGTGAGCTCCTCAGCAGCACGGGCGTCACGCCAGCTGTAATCTTCAGTAGATAAAACGAACTACTGATAAGAACCTCATTAAAATCTGTCACTCTTGTTGTTTCTGTTCTTGTTATCAGTTGATGTTCAAAATCTGAAATGTAAATTTGAATCCATTTACGTCTCACCTGGCTGACCTCTGATTGGCTGCACCATGTGATGTCACAGTGTAGCCTCAGACCATCTGGTGAAAAGTACAGTTCACTGTTTTAGGAACTTTGTGGGAGGCCCTCGGCCCCCACGATGTCTCTGTGTGTAAAACTTATCTGAGAAGATAAAACGGCTCCATTGACAGGTCACTTTGTCCTCCACCATCGATCGCACAGTTCAATAAAGTTTGCCGGAGACATTAGCAAACAGAGTCACAGCTCACTGTAACATGTGGGCTAGTGTTTCCTCTAATCACTCTCTGATGTTTCCACAGTTTTTATAGGATCAAATTCAGCTTCAAACGAACTCAACATTTGTTTTCCTGCAGGTTTCTCTGACTGAGAAATATATTAGCTTCAATATATTTTAGGAAGTGGACATCAAGTACAAACACTATCAAGATATGGAAGAAGTACTGAGGCTGGATTTTTAAAAGAGAACATCGTTCCTCAACCTTTTCTACCTCCTACTTTCCTTTCTCTGTCTCATTCTTTCCTTCTTTACCCCTCCTTTTCTTCTCTGTATCATCCTTTCCTCATTTTTTCATCTGTTCCATCTCCCTTCTTCTTTCCATCTTTCCATCTATCTTTCATTTCTACTTTTTTCTTCTTTCCTTATTGGCTTCCTCTATCTGGTCTTTAAGTCTGACGTCATTAGCCGTTTCCAGGTCGAAACTACGCTTTAGGTCCCAAAGTCAAACAAACACTGCGGCATCACTGAGAATTACAAACTGTCTTAATTCTTTCATCTTTGATAAAATGATCAGTGTGGCTGCTTTACCAGGTCTAACTATTAACTTTAACATCCAGGCATAGATGAAAACAGGATTTATGGAGTTTAACGGAGTTAGAAATTAGCAGAGAGTTAGCTCGCTAGTTTCCGTCTAAGCATGATATAGCATGTTCTGACTGAGAGATTTGTGAAAAATTCAAACGTACAGCTCTGCTATCACGTCCAACATAAATGAAGACAGGAAACTAAACAGCAGTGACGTTTGTAGGGTTACTGAAGTTGGGCTAGCTGCTATATAATGATGTGTTGCCTAGCTACACAGCTATGGTTGCTATTGCTAATTTTCTCGACTTGATAAAAATCAACGTGCAGAAAAAGATGCTGTAAACGGACCAAACTTCAGTCAGGAGAACAACTGAGATAATCAATCCACAATATGAGGTTAGTCATTAATACACTGCTGCTGGGCTGTAGTTACAGCGTAAAGTGCTGCCGATGAACAGCGGTAATAAAAACCGAGAGAGGCCGACATCGATCACTAACTTTATTTAGGGGCTTGTTCAGATTAAACAGAACAAGATACTAAACATTAAAACATTTTTTTTTTTAAAACGTAACAGCCTTAATAAACTCAGAGTAGTTTGGACCCCAAAGCACGGTTCATACGTCATCACTTAACAGCTGATACCTTCGGCGCCTTCTTTCATATATATTTACCTCTTTCTTCCTTTCCTTCTCTACCTTTTGTTTACTTTTTCTACTTCTCCTTTTCCATCTTGATTTCCTCTTTATGAGGCCGTTATCCTCGTGCTAAACGGCACAATACAACAAAAGTAAGATCACATCAACTGGTCATATGTTTGGATGATGACTTTCAAAATCTGTATTTTTTTCACTGAGCCACGCCCTCTGCAGCCAGGGTGACGGTGTATTTGCTGAGGTTTTTTCCATTTTAATGACATATCAGAAGCTCATAGATTCACAGATTCATGTTTCAACAGTTTGAAAAGTGAAACCACTGAATAAGCTCTTCAGCCTCTCGAGGATGTTTGAGAGTCGCGTAGCACTTTTGCCCAACTATCTGCATGTGTTTTGTGGACTTGGAGGAGGCATTCGGGTTACCCTTGGGGTAAACTGTGGAAGGCAGTTTAGTTCTAGCTACAACCATAGCTAGAACTTGTTTCGTATTGTCGGCAATAACTCATTTTAGTTGTTGGACTCCACCAGGGCTGCCCTTTGTTCATAGTTTTTATGGATAGAATATCTAGCGTTAGCCTCTGAAGTAGCCTCCGTATCTGGTCTTTGCTTTGTGCTTTGTCAGTCTGCATTCCCACCCTCACCTATAGTCCTGAGCTCTGGGTAGTGACCGAGATAATTAGTTCTTGGATACAAGTGGAAATTAGTTTCGTCAAAGAGTGACTGGATACTCCCTTAGAGATAAGATGAGGAGCTCGATCACTCAAGAGGGACTCAGAGTAGAAGCGCTGCTCCCCCACATGGAAAGGAGCCATTTGAGCTGGTTTGAGCATCTGAGCATGATGGGTCCTGGACTCTGTAGGTGAGGTGATCCAGGCATATCCTACAGGCCCTCGGGCAGAATCTGGACTCGCTGGAGAGATTATATCTCTCAGCTTGTAAGAATTTAATGGGGTTTTGTTCCTTAATTAAAATATAGTTGCCTCGTCTAAATCAGACTTATGGGAATGGGTGATTTCATGCAATGAAGAAAACTACAGCTATTTTATAGCAGCAACTATTTGAGTTTTAAAGCCATATTTAACTTTTGCCCACCATCACCAGCGACGTGTAGTTTAAAATAACAGCTGATGATAAAAAGTTTAAAGCTGCAGGTTGAAATAAGAGGATTGTGTGGGAGGAGTGCGACAAGTATGAACAAATAACTGTATGCCGTGCTGTGTGTTTCAGAAACACACACTTTTAAGAGAGCCATGAAGGGGGTGCCTGACACTGCATTGGCTCAGGAGCACATGGTCGGGGATGTTAGGCATGATAGTCAATGTTCAGGCCCATTCCTCTAAAGAATTTCTCCCCTCTGAGCTGTGTACGTTCTTCTATATGAAGCCTTTCCAGCAGAAAGCTGTGATTATCCCCTGCTCCAGCTTAATCTGCAGTAAGGTGAGGGAAATGAGCATGTGATTGCATAGGCTGCAGGGAGACCTACAGTGGCGTGTTTGTGTTTTGGTGACATTTTCACAGCTCCAGTCTTTGCATATGACCACTGCGGTTATTGCTTTCTAAGAAAAAAACGTACCTTAAACAGGTCACACAAAGGTCAACTGGTTTGGGATCAGTGGAAGCTGATTGGACCTCATGCTTGCTGGTTAATGCGAGCGAAAAGGAGCGGTGTGAGTAATCTACCAGCTTTACATTGACCTGCTTTCACAATAAAGCTGAATTAAGAGTTACAAACAGCAGTGACATGCTGGTCAAACAGAGGTCAACACGTAGCTGTGATCTGGACCAAAGGGTGTGAGACGCCTGACTACATCCATCCCTCCGAGAGTGACGAGCTTTAAAGGGTTCAGAGTTTATGTGGGTCCCTAAATTCAGCAGAATATGAAGCTCCAGCTCATGTTTAACGGTGTTTGTCTCACACAGGAGGAACAGGACAAGAACCAAACTAACTTGGAACCAGCAGCACCTCATATAATCACAAATCATCTTCTCAAAGCAACATGATAAATTAACTCTACCAAGTTCCAAGATCACTAGTTGATCATTCGTTGAAATATATACAGCGGTCCCTCGCTATAATGCGGTTCACCTTTCGCAGCCTCGCTGTTTCGCAGATTTGTTTTTTGTGGAATTTTGCATGTTTTTCTTTTTGTTTGTTTGTTGTTTTTTTACAGCCCATTGTGTTCTGCATCCTGATTGGCTGTGTAGACTATTGTCAATCAATCTTGTGTCGTGTCTCCTGTCCAGTACAGAAGCTTATCAAATTTACATAAATCTTCCATCGCTAGCTTTGTGACTCTGAAGTGCTGGACTCTATGTCTGACAACATAAAACGTTTTGCACCATCAGAGGCAACCGCGGCTTCCTTTGGCTTCATTCTATAATACTGGGCTTATTTTTCTACGAAGGTTTGATCTTTGAGAGTTTAAACAAGAGAGAAAAGTGTGAAAATGTCCATGCCTGTCTGAGAAAAGTGTATAAAGTGTGTAGTGAGGGGTTTTACAGCCTTAAAACATCTATAATAATTGTAAAAAATAAAGTTGGCTACTTCGTGGATTTCACCTATTGTTATTTTTAGAACGTAACACCCGCGATAAACGAGGGACCGCTGTATATGTAAACTCCCCGCTCGCCCCCGCGGGCGCTCTATCCCTCTACCAGAGGCCTGGGAGCTTGAGGGTCCTGCGCAGTATCTTTGCTGTTGTTAGGACTGCGCTCTTCTGGACAGAGATCTCGATGTTGTTCCTGGGATCTGCTGGAGCCACTCGCCCAGTTTGGGGGTCCCTACAACTGGGACCACTGTTACCTTCACCCTCCACATCTTCTCGAGCTTGTCTCTGAGCCCTTGGTACTTCTTCTCCTATTTTACCTTGAGACTTGCAGGCCATACTCGGCACAGATGTTTCTGTATACTACATGTATATATATCTGTGAAGGTTCTCAGTCATCCAGGTCGCGGTAGTCTGAGGAGCTTGGAAATACTTCATTTTTTAAATTGAATTGCACCCAGTTCACTCAGTAAACAGGAGCTAGAGTTTCAGTCATTATTGCAGATGTGGTGAAAAAGGAAGTGATGCAGGCAGAAATCCTGAATGTTCGGCTCAACGTTAGAAGAGAAAACAGCTCATTTTTTTTCATCACTGTGGTTTAGATTTAATGACTTTATATCCAAGGTCTATATGAGATTCGGGTGGTCCTCTGACTCTGAGGTCATGCTGACCGGCTGTTCTGAGATCAGATTTGGCTGTATCTGTCCCAGCTGAGCAGTAACTCCACCTCCCTTTATTACAACCGCACATCACTTTTTATTACTAAGAGCAAGGACAGCAGCAGGTCGGGAGGCTCCGAAGGTCCACAAAGAAACTTTAAAATGCTCAAAATGTCTGTAGTTTCATCAAAGTCCCGCCCTTTCTTTCTCATAAAACACTGCAGTCGCTTCCAAGAAATATTAAGAATGACTTTTAAGCAACGCTGCAGCCCTCAGAGAGCAGGTTACAGCACCCAGAAGGAAAATGTGGAGAAAGGCTTTCTGTGTATTCAGCTGTCATGAGTTAAGTCACATTGTTGTTCTTATCGTTATATTTTATCTGTTTTTAAACGATTTTAGTTTTTTGTAAGTCCGCTCCATGCTTCACCTGCAGCCGTTTGTCTGTTCTGTGTAAATACAGCATGATGTATTTAAATAAACTGCACAGCAATTAATAAAAGCTAAAAAGCTTTAATATACTTCATACGTGTGATTGTTCCCATTCAAACGTTATTAAAGCCATCACCACCGCCTTATTAAAGGAAGCGTCAGATAATTTATTTTCTGCATTCCTGTCAGTTAAACATGCTCATTTCTGCTATTTTCTGTGTCAACACATAATTTAATTATCTTTTTCTGTGTAAAGGCAAACACAAAAAACAGGCAAACATGGCAGGTTGTACAATATCACCACACATACGCGCACATGTCCTCGTTTGCTTTTGCTTGAGTTGTAAAGGTGGTGAACCTGCTGCTGTGTGTTTTCTGTCAGGCAAGCTGCTTAAATGTGAAACTGACATCTATTCATACTTTATGGTCTTTGATCACTACTTGAATTTTAGTAAATGAGGCTTCACAGCCCCGACGTTCATCTCTTATTTGGGCCAAACGTCCTGTGCTCTGATAGCACACGTCTGTCTTTTGTTTCTGGGATTAGAATAAAGGTTTGATTTTGTGATGTGACGTTAAACACAGCGCCGAACAGGCTCCTTTCTCTCTGATGCTTTCTAAATCTTCTGCTCTGTCTTCATCTCCTCCTTCTCTTTTCTCTTTTCTCCTTTCGATTGGGCTTTTTTGAAACTGGCTTCCTCTCGCCCTCCAAACTTCTCCAGAAAGGCCTCCTGACCCTCCCAGTGTCGTGAACAGGTCCAGGTCTCAGCGCTCAGCTCCAGCTTGCTTGCTTTGGATGTTATTTACTCACAGAGGGTTTGATGACGAACAGCGAGCAGCTCTATCTGCTCTGCTGGGAGGAAGCCGAGCGGGTTTTCATGCTGAGACAAAGACGAATGAAACCAGGAGCAGGCGCATTGTTCACACGGAGAACACGTCTCGCTTGCTCACGGCCCCAAAACAATATTCAGTTACTTTCACCGGCTGGGCGGGAGTGTGTCGGCATTTGTTAATCGCCGTTTCACTTTCTCTCAGAATCCTTGGAGATTTTATTGTGAATGTCTTTGGTTTATTCTGCACGTTTAGGTTCTATGCCGGGTGTATTTATGATCTGGTTTGTGATAGTTCTGGTCCCAAGCCGGTCTGCACCCTGTATCTACAGCCAGCAGGACAAAGTCCAAGTGCCTTAATCTGATTTGCAGAGAATTTGATGCGATAAGCAGCAGCGAGGGGAGGTGTGAGAATACAGCACAACAGCCAGCATTCTTATCAGACACACTTCTTTTTTATCCGTTTCTTTTCCACCTCCTTCTTTCTTTCTTTCCTGTGTCCTTCACATTCCTACGTCTCTTTTTATTTCCCACTTTAATCCTTTTCCTCACTTCTCAGTTCTTTTCAATCCTTTCTTTACTTTCCTAACATGCTGTTTGCTTGTCGAGCACTTTCTCTCATATCCTACACTATTGCTTCCTTTTTTACCTCCTTCTTTTCTGTTATGTCCTTTCCTTAAAATGCTGTAGACCTTCTCCAACTCCTTCTCTCATTCTCTTCCTTCCTTCTTGCCTTCTGTACCTCCTAGCCTAAAATACTGTGCCCTCTTTCTTTATTTTCCTTCCTTCCTGTCACATCCTTTCCTTTTCTACCTTTTTCCCTTCAATACGTCATTTTTTCTTTTCTACCTCCTCTCGTGTTTTCCTATAAAATCTCTTTTTTTTCTTTCCTATAGCGACCACTTACTTTGCTTTTCCTCTTCAGT
Source organism: Pundamilia nyererei (assembly GCF_000239375.1). Classification (NCBI taxonomy): domain Eukaryota; kingdom Metazoa; phylum Chordata; class Actinopteri; order Cichliformes; family Cichlidae; genus Pundamilia; species Pundamilia nyererei. Next base: position 2,843,232 of record NW_005187420.1, read on the forward strand.
TTATTTTTTACTGGTTTTTTCCTTTTACATCTTTTTCTTCATGTCCTCTTCTTTCCTTCTATGTCTCCTGCCAACTTCCCTGCTTTTCCTTTCCTTTCCACTTTGTACCTCTTTGTATTTTTCATTCCTCCCTTCCTTATTTCCTTTCCTTTCCTGCTTCCTTTCAACTTTGTACCTCTTTGTATTTTCCACTTCTCTCTTCCTTATTTCCTTTCCTCCCCCGTGCTCTCTTTCTCTCACCTTTGCTTCTGCAGTTTGTCTCCCGTGTCTCTTCTGCATCTCCCCCTTTGTTTCACTCATTTACCTTCTTTTATGTAACTTTTTATCCTCTTCTCCATGCTCTTCTTTCCTCTTCATCTTCCTCTTTGGATCCACACATACGTGCACAGTGAGTTGCAGCGTGTTGCCTCATGCAGCAGACGTGCACAGAGAGATCAGAAGCAGCCCTTAATGCTTTAGTCATGAGTTTCTGTGCAGCAGCCTGAGCGCTCGTCTCTTTAATATTTCAGGCGTTATCGCACCATGATGACATTTGGAGCTGAGGAGGTGTAACACTGCTCAGACAAGACCGGAGGACACAAATGACAGCAGCAGCAGCACAAGAAGAAGTCACATCCTTTGCTTCAGCAGAGGATGTCAGCGCTTCTTCATTTCAGGTCACCTCAGGTTGAGGAGAGAGGAAACACGATACCTTTTACGCTGATTTCACTTTGATAAAGCTCCTCACACAGGCAGTGCAGCAGGAGTCAGAAATTCAATATTAAATACACATGACCTGGTTTTTAGAAGCACACCGTGCAAATATACCAGAAACTAGCTGTAATTTGCCTACATGCACATGAACATACAAAGATTGCAGGAACACATTTCTGAGTGTGAGCCAGGGGCCAAGATATGCTTCACTCTTTTGATGGCTCTTCTAACATCGATACTTATTGATGATGTGCTGCCACTGATCATCAACCATAACTGTCTGAATAAAGTGTTTGAGTGCAGGTAACTGATAACATTCGTAGTTATGAAGGTCGTGTTTATAAGGACTTACATACGTTTTTTATTTTGCCCGCTTTACACTGCGGAGGCTGTGTCATGGTTCGCGTTGGAGATCTTGTCAGAATTGGTGAAATTATGAATGCAGAAAAGTCAGATTCGATCCACCGTGCAAGAGCATCTGGAAAGCATCTGATTTGGAGCAGCTTCATTTTTTAGCAATGATCCCAAACACGCTGCCAGTACAGTAAAAGTACACCTGGATGGAAACACACATCAGTCATGGATTGACTTCCCCAGAGGCCGGACGTCAACATGGCTGAAGCAGTGTGGGATCATCCTGATGGAGAACAAAAGGCAGAAACAGCCAAAGAGGACGTTTCGGTGTTCTTCAAAAAGCCTGAAGATACTTAAAGAAATGATAGAAAGCTGCTGAAAGGTGATCATGTCAAATTTTAACTTCTAAGCTTGTGAGAGTCATTTTTGCCTTCCATACCGTATCTCC
>NW_005187420.1:2845918-2866355 GCF_000239375.1 Pundamilia nyererei
GAAGAGGATGATGTGGACAAAATACTCATTTGCCTAATAATTCTGCACTCTCTGTATAAAAATGACGGGTTTGCACAGTATTTGTGTTGTTCTAGAAGGTTACTACAACCTTGCAGAAAAGTCTCCCTGCGGTTTGCTTATTTTGCCACCACAGACTAATTTTGTCACAACACCAGCCGGTGATGTTGCAACCTATTAAACGATGACCAGATGCATTCTGTATTATGAATCGCACGCATTACGTAATGTTTCTGTAGGGAAGGTTCTGATGTAAAGTCTGAAGGTTGCTTTTAGCAAACAAACCTCTATTGCGGGGCGTCGGGTGCACTCGTATCAGGTGTGCCGTACCATCCACAAGCATGTTTGTGTTTGCATATGGTCGCTTCATACCACAGGTCAGAAGTCGAGGTGGTAAGCCTGTACTGCGATTGCTGGTCATGATTAAGTATGCATAAACTTATTGACCTAACTGTGCTTTATAGGCATCCCTTTCTAATTCACTTCTAATAGTATAAGGACACAGAACCTAGTGTGAGTGCGCCCTAAGATGCTTCTGGCAAGTTATGCACAAGATGTCCTTGAAATCTACGTTTTGTTTTGTTTTGTTTTTTTCAAAAAAGGTGATTTGGGTTCAAACATTCCCCTTTCACAGCTTTAACCCTGCATCCTGAAGAAAACACGTTTAACCAGTGAGGTTAAAAGTGAAGGAGTCCTTTACAAGAAATGGGAGTGACAGATCCATCTGATTGTTGCCTAAACCGAGTGCTGCAGGTACAGATACTGAAGGAAACCTTAAACTGGGGACACCAGCAGCTGTGACAAACAACAGTATGTAACTCCACCAAACTTCCTTTGTTTAGAGGAGCAATGAAATTTAGACAGCACGGAGCAGCAGAACAGCAAAGAACGCCAGTGCAGAGAGCACAGACGTCACCAAGACCAGTCAGCGAAAAATATATAACAGTCCAAAATTCTTTCTTGCACATGCACCAGTTAATAACTGAAAAGGTGGTTCAGTTACATTTGACCATGCAGTTTTTGCATGACCCTACTGACCCTAAAAGCACACAAAGAAGGGAAAGAAATGAAAGAATGGAAATTCAAGTGCAGCAAACAATCATCCAAATACAAGAATGATTATTTTAAAAAATCCGGTGCTTTACAACAAAGAGACCTTCCTTCATTCTGGTGTAACAACTCATATTGTTCCATTTCACACAGTATCACATCTGGCTGACAGAGTTCAAACTGTTCACGGGTTCAGATCAAGTCTTCAGATGGTGGATCATGTAAACGTGTCCCTCAGAAATACAGAAAACTCTACTGAAAGTAGATCCTGCAGCTCTCTGTTCTAGACACACGTGCATGCCATCGCATCGTTCTATGCAGACCTTCTTTATCCTGCTTCAAACAACAGTGACTAACCAAAGTCTCCAGTCACAGGTGAGATTTTCTAAAGCACGAACACAGTCACAAGGAGGTGCAGAAGCGTAGTTCCTTCTCCGACCACTTCCTTAACAGCATGCTGAGAAATTATTGTGGTTCTTTTGTCCACTGACACCTAAAACATGGTGCCTACTCCATGTTTAACTCAAAGTGACTAAAGCTACTGCAGGCTATCCCAACAGGCCTCTTTGTGGAGGCGATGACGTGCAGCTGTTGTTGAAACTGTCAAAGAGACTCATGATGAAACTTTTGCAAGCTGCGCTGCTGGTCAGCCTGCCTCATAATGAGACCTGCTTCTCTTACTTAAGCTGCCCTCATCGACTGTTCCACCACAGAACAGCAGAAACAGCGTCAGACTCGAGCTCCACAGTCTTCCCGAACAAAAGTGTGCAGCTGCGTCCAAAAATACTTCATTCATAGCTGTTCAACGACAAACAGATCAGACACATAAACCCTCAATCAAACGTCAGCACATATATATATATATATATATAGTTATCAGGAAAGTGTGAGTGAGGGAAGGAGCTGAGGGTCGTTTTCTCATAGTCACTCTGTGCAACCAGAGGAGTCGCCCCCTGTTGGAGATTAGAAAGAATGCATGATTTGGACAGTTGTGCACTGGCGTCATTTTGCAGAAGTGGCAGACACGTCCATCTTTCACATGCAGTCTATGCTCACTTTACATCTGCATGTTAAATGTTTGTATACAGTTTAATTAAAGTTACTTTTTTCACAAAGGGTCACCACAGCAGGTAGATCTGAATGAAGTGATTCCAATCCCGAGGGACTTGTGTCTCCTGCCGAGATCAAACCAGGGACACTTGTTAAGCAAATGTGTGAACCACAACTCTACGGATCCACTTTAATGAACATATGCAACGATTTATGAGGAGCAGCCACATGGTGAGATATCTGCAAAGATTTCTGGCTTTTCAAGAAATGTCCTACAAAGTCTTAGCAACCAAGGGAGGAAAAACAGCGCATAAACAAACAATAACAATCTTTTAATTTTATTATGCATATTGAAGCCGTTATCTTGGAAAACTATGAAGGCATGGTTAATGTTTGTATCTGTCTTCTGGAGATAGGAACAACTTTTCCCTCACTGATCATCAGACTTTTGGGGAGTGTAAACTTGGTGCCTCGACGCGGTGCCTACTCGTGTGGATTTTCCATCTCTGACCTGTTAATGCATCACATTTACAAGTTCATCCTGCAAGTGAAAGTCTAAATTATACAAATATATATTTCTGTCAGTTATTTTAATGTGAGCGTGCAGAGTAAACCCAGCTGTGAGACAAACCCGTGATCTGCAGGCAGACACTGACACCTAGTGGCCAAAAGGAGGAAGGGACTCGTTAAGTCAACAGGCTGAGGTCTCCAAAACTATTCAAGGTCAGGTTAAAAGTTTATTTTTTTTATATGATAATTCTTATCCAAGCATAGTTCGTTCAATTATTCATTATAGTTCACTCAACCTCAGTAAAAACTGACAAAAAAATAGATTAAAAGCTATCTCTCTGACAGACTGGTGACCTGTACAGGGTGTACCCCACCTCTCGGCCTATGGCAGCTGGAATAGGGTCCACACGCCCCCACCTCACCCCACAACTCTGAATTTGATAAGCAGATGAGGATGGATGGACACATGGACACAAAGATATTGTGTCAAACTCAAATGAAAAAATGTTCTAATTTTAGTCCGTTTGGTGGTTTTGGTAAAGAATTTGTTGACTTTGAGTATCTTGCCTTTAAAGTTCTGTGTTCATATTGTCAAGTCCATGTTCAGCATTTCCTAGTCAAATATACTGGTAATGATTAAAAAACTAGAAGAACTGAAAAATAACTGAAACTAAACTGTATTGAAAATGAAATAACAACAGGGAACAAAACTGTTATAACTCTGGTGTCCCGGCTCTACCTCTGTCCGGGCTCTTTTCTGATAACCTGGTTCTTTTGTGGCTGTTCCTGCACTGTCATGGTTCTGAGTCCACACAGCTTCATCCTGCCCACAGATTTCACCACCAAACTGACCCTGTGGCCCCCACCCTGAGTGCCGTCCAGATTCAGTTAGTTTAAACCCCCAGAAGTTTAGCAGTTCGGTCGGGTTACAAAGAGCAGGGAGGCTCTGTGTTTTCTGTGCAGAGACGTGGGGGTCTCAGATTTGGATCTTTACAGGGTCTTGGCTTTCTGCTGAGCCAGGCGTTTGGCTTTTGTCAAGAGCGTGGGGTTTTATGGATCACTGAGGGGGTGTGAGTGATTTCAGGCTCAAAGAAAACAAATGACAAACTGCTGTGAGCTTTGGATGGACATTCGATAGCCAACACTTCAGCTCCTCCGAGGCTGCAGAGGAAATTACACAGTTCAGTAAGAAACAATAAATCTGGTTGTTTTATCAACAAACCAAACAAGAAGAAAAGACAACTAAAACAAGCACTTAATAGCAAACAAGGGAGAAACCACCTTCTTCATTAAACGCACTAATGACATTTCAGACAGGAATATTTTTTTCCAGTAAAGAAAGAGAATCATAGTGAACTAGAAGAAAAAATGTTGTCACAGTAAAAGTTTGTCTCACACTAACGACTTTAAGTCCTTATAAATAACTCATAATAACATAAACTAGTAATAGGTAAGCCATCATTAATTCTGTTATTTTGCTAGACTTTAAGATATTAGACTTTATTTTAATAATAAGTATATGTTTCAATATGCCTTATCTTATCTTAAATGAATTATATGAAATATTTACAATTGTTGATTTGTTGATTTTAAGGCAAGCTATATCTGCATAGATATCCTCACAACAGGGAAAGTGTCTCACATAAATATTTTACAAAAGTTTGAGTGAATGTAGTTACAGCTGATGTAGTTATTTGTAGCTAACGCAAGGTGTCGCTATTTTCCCCAACCGTTCTTGTAAAGCGCTAAAGTACACTTCACAAAGTTTGTCCTTTTGCGGATACCGTAAACGGAGTAAAAAAAATAAATCATGGCGTCCGACAGCGACAGCGATGAAGATTTTGTGACTTACGGGACTCCTTTGGAACCTTTGGAAGAAGGTGGGGTGAATTTTATGATCTCGGTCATCTGTTTACTTGCATTTAAAAAATCTCCCAGGTGTTTAAAGCAAAGCGTTACTAGCTGCGCCGTTCGCAGCGCTACTTCACTGAGTTCAGCTAACGAGCAGCTAGCTAAGCGCAATCATAGCCTCCTAGTTTGAAACCCAGACCTCATTCAAAAATCCTTTATGTTAATGTTGCTGATTAAAGTAGTTGAACATAACTACTGAATACAGTGCCATTTCTCATCTCTAAAGTTTCAACACTATCAGGTCTTCAGTTCGGCCTCAAAGTTGTAGAGAAAGCTGCCATTTATTTTTTCCCCTTCAAATCTGAAGCTGCAGTGTGTGTGATTTGTGTGCTTACTGCGGTAAAGACTATACTGTGGCTTTGTGCGACATTGTGTGTCTTAAATATCGTTACAGGATGTAGATTATTTTTAGTGTATTTAATGCGGGAAAACAAAAAGAAGAATATCAGTAAATGTCGTTACTAGTTGGAGGAAAAAAGAAATTGTATTACACAGACTCTGATGTAGTGGTTAACTCATAGCGCAGTGTGAGCCTACCCTGGGCTCCGGCGGTGGACCCGCTGGTTCTGCACGGTGCTGGGCTGTGAGCGCGGGTCCCACTGAAGGATATTGGACCTTCCAGCCACCGTCATGAAGTCTTTTTCTGACTGTTTGGTCAGAAACATGCAAACGGGTAACCAGCTGAAGGTCATCTTATAGCAGAGCTCATCCTGCTCCTCACACAAAGGAGCAGATGCCGATCTTGGGTGATGACCTTCTACGGCTCCATCTCCTGGTATCTCCTCCACATTCTTGAGACAAAGATGATACACATGGAGGAGCCATCCTGGAGGAGCTGGACTACCTGTGCAACCCAAATAGGATACAGACACCATCTCAGGCTGCCAGCAGTGACAAGTGGTGATCATCGGTGACACTAGCAAAAGAAAGAGGAGAGAAAAGGAGAGAGCAATGGACTGTGCCCTCATCTGCTTTTTGGGGGGTTGTCTTGTTGTTGCCTTTGCTTCATTTTTGACCAGTGTATAAATCAGCAATAAATTACTTCCAAATCCTTATAGTTTACTACAACCTCTGTTTTGTACAGAATTGACAACAATTTTAAATGTTTTCCCATTTCAATCTTTACCATTTAAAAATTGCCGTGTTTTCACAGACGAGCCGCTGAAGAAGCCCGTCCCACTCCACGATCAGACAGTCAAAGATGAGAAGGGACGATATAAGAGGTTCCACGGAGCGTTCACTGGAGGCTTTTCAGCCGGATACTTCAACACTGTCGGCTCAAAAGAAGGTGAGACACCTCCTGTAGAGTTCACACATATTTTAGTTAATGTGATATTTATGGAGCGCTGCATGCAGACGTGTAAGGGGAGGTGGTGTCCCCTCATCGTAAAGCTAACGGTGTTTGGTTCAGTCCAGCCTCTGATTTTGAAGTTGGCTTTAGAGCAGACCTGGCTGCTTTGTAGCTGCGTGTTGTTTTCTTTTTTTTGTCCTCCACTTTTCTCCCATGCTGCGATGCTGGCGTCCGTCGCAGATGTTGTTCTGCAAACAGTGAAACCGTTTTTTCAGCTCAAGCATTTTAATTTTGATTCCATATCTTGCCATTTGGCGTCCCCGTGTCTTTTTAGGCTGGACCCCGTCAGCCTTTGTGTCGTCACGGCAACAGAAAGCTGAGAAACACCATGCCAGGCCAGAAGATTTCATGGACGAGGAGGTACAACCACCCAGAGAGAGGGGAAGGTTTTTTATTCACATGTAAAAGAAAATCTGGGACTTTATCCAAATAACATCAAATACCCTAAAATATCAAATAACATTTTATACGCTTCTGTCAGAGCAGCTGTCTGATGTCTGGAAATCATCTAAAGCTGATTTTATAGCTTTTACGCTGCAGCGTTTGAGTGCTTGGTCTTTCCGGTATGCAGAACATGTTTCAGAAGAGACGTGAGGAGGTTTGAGGTTCAGGTTTAGTGGAGCTGATGCACATCGTTGTTGGTGTTTGTCAGGATTTCAGCGAACACGGCATCGCTCCCAGAGAGATCACCACCAGTCAGGAGTTCTCGTCCAGCCGCAGAGACGAGGCCGGAGAGAAGGCGAGAGCCATCAGCGCTCAGGCGGCTCTGATCCCCGGAGACACGCTGCTGGAGGAGCTGATCGCACCTGCCAGGTAACTGCTGCCACACCCACATCCCACCAACTGTGTCCCAGCAGCCTGCTTCTGCAGCACCATCCTTCCCTCTTTAACAGTTTGCAGAGTGAATTTGCTCTGATGTGTGTTTGTTTTGTCTCTCAGGTCTTCCATCGGGGTGGAGCTGCTGATGAAGATGGGCTGGAAGGAAGGTCAGGGCGTCGGGCCTCGTGTGAAGAGGAAAGCTCGCAGGCAGCAGATGGGTAAGTGTGTCATCTTTACAGGCACAAGGTTGCTTGACCAATAAGAGAAATTCAGGAGTTTGTAAAGGGTAAAATAATCCCTGTGACACTTGACTTAGGGCGTTTTCACACCTGTAGTTTGCTCACTGTGATCTGATTCATGTGAGTTCGGAAACTTGAAGCTTTTCACACAGAATAAACTGCGTCAGTAAAAACCATGTGAGCACATTCACTCTGAGGCTGCCGATGAGGAGGTGGAGTTAGCTTTGGTGTCTTGGATCATTTAAAACCAGAACTTGAAAAAATGAAATGCTGAATCAGTCCACTCAGCGTCTCAAGTGAAGATTCGCAGCAGCTTTCATGTTTGATGCCGGTTTTTTAAATTCTGTTTTTCCTACTTCACCTTATGCTGTGTTTCATTTCAGCATGAATCCTGTATCTGTCTGGTGTTAGTTATAATGTGTAAATACTGACACTTTGTCCTCCTGACAGACGGTGGAGGTAAAGTTTACGGCTGCACGCTGCCCCCTGCTGGTTCGGAGGAATCGGAGGTGAGTGCGGCTGCTTAGACAGAATATTTTAACACAGAACCTGATGGAGGACGATCTAAACTGAATCTGAAATTCATAATGCATGCTGCATATTTTCACCTGTGCGTGCATGAAATCTCTGCCTCATCAGGATGACGATGAGGAGTTTGCTCCAGAGAACGTGACCTTTGCCCCGAAGGATGTAACTCCGGTGGACTTCAACCCTAGGTTGGGAGTTCAGGGTTTGGGGTACCGCGGTCTGGACCCGAGCCTGGCGTTGCTGGGTCACGGCACGGCTGAACACATCGATCTGTTTAAACCTCAGTCTGAGACGAGGAATCGCCTGTTCGGAGACACAAAGAGCAGCTCGAGGAGAGGAGGAGTGGTCGGACAGGTGAGCCCACAAAACCCAGAAGTGTTTTTGGTTGTCTTTTTTAAATACAAAGTGTTTGGCTGCTGACCTTTGACCTGCAGGCCTTTGGCGTGGGTGCGTTAGAGGATGACGATGAAGACGTGTACCACAGAGACTCCATGTCCAGATACGACACAATCCTGGGAGAAGAGGAGCCGGGCGACAGCCTGTACGGCTGGACGGCCCCGCAGCAGTACACTAAGAAGAAAGGTAATGCTTCCTGGGAAAACCTGGAATGTTCCAGGCATTTTGAGAGCCGTATTTTTTAGTTTTTTTAATTATTAAAGAATAATGTCTCTCTCTTGTCCATGAAAAACTGAAATGAAAGCATTCATGAAGTAAGATGGAAAATTATTTGGATTTTTTTTTGCTTCCAGACAGAAGTAAAGATGCTTCGTATCTCGGCAAAATCCTGGAAGGATTCACTCTGGCACAGAAACCCCTCGAGGAAAAAACAGTGAGGAGCTTCAAAATATCTGATCACGTGTCCTCATCGGTACCTGGACACACCCCTCATGTTTCTGTATCTCTCTGTAGATCTTCCCGCCTCCCTGTCTGCCTCGCGATTATCGTCCAGTCCATCATTTCCGTCCTTCGGTCGATGTTTCGCATCTTTCCGGGGTCAGCCCCGCGTTGGCCGAGGCTCTCCGGGTGTCCAAAGGCCACATGGTCAAAGAGGAGCCCCAGCAAGCAGGACGCCACCAGCTGGACTCTGGCCAGAGGAGGGCGCTGCTGGGAGAGGACGCCCTGCAAGGTAAGAGATGGCTGAAAAATGAAGCAATCACAGAAGTGCAAAAAACAACAAATGAGGAAAATCAAAAAAGGTTGAAACTATATGTAGTTTTTCTAGATTAATTAAAAATGTAGGATAATCAGGACATCGTGTCCCATTCTGATGGCGAGTGCGTTAATGCTGCTGGTGATGTTTTCCCAACTTCATCCCGATCAGGTCCCAGTTCGGTCATGGAGCTGCTGAGGCCCGAGGACAGGCAGCGCCTGCTCAGCTTCCGCAACTCCTCTAACCCGCCCTCGGCCAAAACCTCCACCCCCGTCTCCGGTCATGCCTCGCAGACATCAGGGAAGTCGGCACAAGTGCTGCCTGCCTCCTCCGGCCTCCAGCAGGAGGCTCTGGCAGCGTGGAGAGGCATCCAAACATCGTCACAGACCTTCAAACCATTTGAGAAAAACCCCAGCAAGCAGGCACGCTACGAACTCTACCTGAGCTGTCTCAAGCAGGGAGACAATGGTACGAGGCTCCGCCCTGCAGGTCCCATCATGCACTGCAGGATCCTTTGATATAGTTGGTACAGTTTTAGTTAAACCACAAAAACCATCATTAACCCTCTGGGGTCGACAAACGCGTCGGCGCGTCAAAATCACATGACCAATTTAAGACGCCACAGCTACAAGATGCAGCGACTCTGAGTCGCCATTTCAACTTGGGTCGAAAGTGCAGACTTCAAACTATATACCAGTTTTTGAATTGTGTCGATGGGCCACGTAAAACCAGAGTTATGATTAAAAAATACACGTGATGTTTTTTTCTGAACAAAACAGCGGCGCAGGAAGAACGGTAAAAACAGCGTTTTCTACAGACAGCGCTCGCAAACACTCTCCGCTTACGAGTGAAGAAAGAAAAAACACCCCTTCCCTATTTGATGTTAGAGTTTACCATGTCAGCCAATCAAAAAAATGATATGGTAACATGGGGCACTTGGTTGCTTAGGGAGAAGGGGAAGATTTAGGAGTGACACCTGTGAGAGAGAGAGCGAGTTTTCATATGTGAGACATTAGTGACGTTTAGTGTGTTTGGAGGCTGTAGTTAGTGTGTTGTGTAGTTATTGTTTTGTGTTGTGTGTCAGTTATACTGCTGAATGTCACATTTGCTCCAAAAAAGCCGTCAAAGGCAGATTCCAGTGTAAACGCTGTTCCCACATGGAAAACAGGACGGATGCTCCTCCTGCTGTCAGGCCTGCAGGTTTAGGCCGGTGCTGTTCTCCTCTGTCTTATACTGAACACAAACTATTTTTTTGGACCGGCACAAATAATTTGTGTCTTCTTATTTGATGCAGCTGATTGTTCTGTAAATAGATTTAAATGGTTATATAAACGCCTGAGGCCTTGGCTGCATTTTTAGGTGAATAGTACCATATAACTTTGTTGTTTGCAAATCTTGTGCATAATTTTTAGAAATGTACAATTTCTATTTGCATTTCAAGTTATGAAAATGATTCGTTAAACATGTTTGTGGGTTTTACAGTAAAAAATATAACTTTTTTCTACTCGGATTTTGAATTTTTTGTCTGAATTTAGATCATTTGTTCTAATATAGTTTGCCAAAATGCAAAAATAACTCAAATTTCAGATATTTGAGGTTGTGCTGAAAATAATGATACCAAACAAGGCAAGATAAACAGTTTTTAACGGTGAAATATAGAAGTAAAATCAAAAGTAGTCAAAAATGGCCAATTATACCCTGGACCCCAGAGGGTTAATGCTCCTACGTGTCTGAGCACGTGCGTATATGTGATTACTGGCTAACATTAAAGCTCCCACATTAGAGACCGCCTGGATATTAAAATGTAAAAATCTTCTGTGTGTCCCTCAGACGCTCTGGAGCAGAGTCTAGACCCGGGAATGACAGAGTGGGAGCGCAGCCGGGAGAGGGAGGAGTTTGTCCGAGCTTCTATCTTGTACCGGCCCACCTCCTCCTCGCTGTCCTCCCGCTTCACCAGAGCCAAAGACCAGGAGGACGATGACAGCGTGGAGGTCAGCCAGGACCAAGAGGTAGGACGCCACCTGGTGCTGTAAAAAACCACACCCCTACACTGCAGGTAAGCTCAGGAGTCACTGATGCTTTCTTTTGGTTGTCAGGGAGACCTGGATGACAAACAGTCTGCAGTAAAGATGAAGATGTTTGGAAAACTGACCAGAGAAACGTTCGAGTGGTATCCTGACAAACTGCTCTGCAAAAGATTCAACGTGCCCGACCCCTACCCCGGGTACGGCACACAGATCTGAATCGGCTCTAAACAGAACGTCGAGGTTAAATCCAAACTCTGCTGAGCTAAAGTCTCACTGTGATTGGTCCTGCAGGTCCGGCATTGTGGGTCTGCCCAAAGTGAAGAGAGACAAGTTTTCAGTCTTCAATTTCCTGACTGTGACTGAGAGCAGAGAGGCTGCAGGTAACTTCATTCACACACAGGAGGCGCTAAAGAGTTTTAACAGGCAAGCAGTAGAATATTCTGTAAGAGAACTTTAAGCCCTTTTTCTTGTTTCTTTAACTTAAAAGCTTGTTTAAATCCATGTTGTCTTTACTGCCACCCACAGCACCCACCTGTAACAATGCTCGGTATTATTTTAAACATAAAAGATGTTCCCAGGTGTGCTGTGAGGGAAGATCAGACCTTCAGTATCAACTTTTGCCTGCTTGGCTTGTTTCTGTCGGCCACACGAGCAGCTGTCAGTGCACGAAGCCGTTAAGCAGAGTTAGCTTTGACAGCGAGACGTGAGCGAGCTCCCAAGCTCCATTTACACATCGATGAGCCAAAGCGAGTAAATGTTTCTGACTGCAGCAGCTTTATCACATCCTGCCCTGTCACAGTCACACTAAACCTCAGTAAAGTAGACAGATTTTGTTTTTCAGCACAAATGAAAGTTAAATGTGTTTTTAAAACTCAAGTAGACGAAAACTGATCCAAACTCATTTTTATCAAAGAATATCTCAGTGTGACTGAAGAGTTATGTAAGAATTTATTTCGATGTTTTAAGGGTTAAATCTGCTGTTCCTCAGACTGAGGTTTGTTGACCAATCAGGATTTATTTAGGATAAAAAAGTAAAGCCAGGAAAACTGAAGTGATTGCTTTTATTAAATACTTTCTTTCCGTTTAGTTTTTCCTCCGTGAATTTAAGTTTCTTTGTAGCCTTAACACAAATTTGATGTTTTCTTAGTTTCCGTTTAACACCACAGTGTCTGTGCTCACAGATTAAGCTCATTGTTTCTCTTCAGCACCTCCAAAACCTCCAGAATCCGGGAAGAAGTCCAGGTGGGATGTCTCTGAGCAGAAGGTGGAGAAGAAGAAGGAGGACCCGCTGGGTGAGCTTCTCAGTGCTGCACGCAACCAGACCGAGACCAAAGTGGAGCACACCCCCACGCCTGCCTTACCTGCCTCAATCAGCAGCAGCGATCAGGCTCCAGGAAGCAAACCGGAGGTAGTGAAAGAGCAAAGTGTCCAAACCAGCAGGCGAGGAAGTCCTTAAATCTAAAGAGTTTATCCTTCCTTCTACAGATAAAGTCATCAGAGCAGAAGAAAGAAGGTGATGAAGAAGAGGAGGAGGAGGAGGAGGAAGAGGAGAGCAGGCCTCCCATGGATCTGTTTAAGGCCATCTTTGCTAGCTCCTCTGATGAGAAGTCCTCCTCTTCATCAGAGGGGGAGAGCAGCGATGAGGAGGAAGAAAAGGTGACAAAGGAGGATGAAGGAAAAGTGGACTCGGAGCCACTGAACCTCTTCAGCATCCCCTCCTCCTCCTCAGCCACCGCCTCCTCCTCAGCCACCGCCTCCTCCTCAGCCACCGCCTCCTCCTCAGCCTCAGCCGCCTCCTCCTCAGCCACCACCTCCTCCTCAGCCACCGCCTCCTCCAGTCACCAAGCAGGTACTCTGAGTTTGCTGAATCACCTTAACCTTTCCTCTAATCTCACGTCCCTGGCGAGCGTAACTCTGTTAACTCTTTTCCTCTCTGCTCCTTCAAAACCAGCAGTTTCCACTCAGGCCTCCGAACAGGAAGAGGAGGAGTTTGGGCCGAAGCTGCCGCCTCCCTCGGCTGCTCTGAGTGAGTGTCACCCACCAGATCAACAACAGACAACTCAAGTTTATTCACCGTGACCCAGTCACATGGTTTCCCTTGCGTGGACATTGTTTTTATAGATACAGCAGTCTCTCTGTGATCAGCTCCGCTGGGTTACATTCGTGTGAATCGATCCACATTCAGTGTGTAGAACTAGAGCGTCTGTTCATCGACGCTTTCACTGCTCCTCTTCTGCTTCTACTTCATTAAGTGCATCCTGCTTCGTAAAAGCGTTGCTGGAGGATTAATAACCTCTGCCTGTTGTTCCTGTGTTTAGTCAGAGGGGGCGCCGCCTCCATGTGCCCTCCAATCAAGGAGGTTAAAACGGGCAAGAAGAGCAAAGAGAAGAAACACAAGAAAAAGAAGCATTACAAACACAAGAAGGAAAAGAAGGTAGAAAACGAAGAATAAGGATCAGATCAGATAAAATGGCTCCTTCCTCACGCTGAAGCTGTGACTTCTTTTTTCTTTGCAGAAGAAGAAACACAAGAAGCACAAGCACAAAGAAGCAGCCGAAGAAGAGCAAGGAGGAGGAGCCGGCGAGCAGGAAGGTGAAGACGGACAGGTGTCGACAGACGAGTTGCTAAAAAGGTCAGAGGTCACCTGTCAGAGCATCGAAAGATGACCCTGATTGAGTGGTAGACACTTGGAAATTAGTTTGTTATAAAGTGCTGATGTAAGTCAGAAGCTGTGTATGCAAAACAATCATTATTAACAATGTTTAGAGTTTTTCCTCTTTTTTTTGTTTCCACCAAAACGTTTTAAATCCGTAATCCATCGCTCACCGACAGAAACGCACTGCGTTCAATTAAGAACATAGTTTGTTTTCATCTGCTCTTCTGATTCTGATATCATTTTTATCTATCAGATCTCTTAGAGGGGGGAGTGTTGTGTTTACGTTTAGTAAACAGATGCTTTTATTTTTAAACACTGAATTTAGTGTCGTATGCAAAGCACCTCGAACCGTCTTCTTCACTGTCTGTGTGTTTGTGTTTTCTCTTCCAGACTAAAGAGCATCCGCTCCCATCAGATGTGGTGAATCAGTTGGAGGTCTGTCCTCTGTGAGGACCGTCAGTCAGCTGATTGTTTCACCTGACAGATTACCTGCTGTGTAGTTTTAGGTAATAACATAAAATCTTTATAACCAAGTGTTCTGTATTTACTGACCTGCTGGGAAACCTTCAATCACACGAAAAACTGACGTTTTGTGTTTAAGTGAAGAACTCTCTCTTAAAGGAGGTGAACATGTCACTGTCACAGTCTGCAATCGATGAATGGAAACAAACGATGAAACCTTAGGTTACACTCGAGACCAAAAAGGCCACATTGGACAGAAAAGACGTGTAACCACGATTACTATGGAGACGGAAAGGAACAGCTGATTTGGGTTGCTGTGGTAACATTCCTGCTGCCCCGTATAGATTCCTTCGTTACCAGTTACATTGTAAGAAGTTTATTGATATTGACACAAAGAGAAAACTGTGATCTTTTAGAACTTTTGCTACATATTCTGATGATTTCAGAGACTTCTGTGTGTGACGTCGTTTAAGGTTGACATTGATATAACATTACAAACATTAATCCAAGATTACAGATTGGTAAGAAATGTGTTACAAATGGAAGTATGTGTCACAATTACTGGATTCCATGTTTCACCACATCTCAGACAGAAGCAGTTATATTTTTTTTTTCATCTTTATTTAATCAGAAGGAAAAATATCCTCATTTCCAAGAGAGACCCGGAGGAAGAAGCAGCACAAACAAGCTCTTTGTTAGCTTGTTTCACAGTTTGTGAAACTGTGGGATGAAGAATATGTTGTGTAAATGTCACTTGTGACTTTGAGCTACACAGTCGACAGGTGAAAGTAAACATGGACAAAAACAGTAATAAGACTTTCATTATTCTATAAATCTTTGATCAGGATCAATAATCAGGATTTATTCATTTCAAATTATACTGTAAATCTATAGATTTAAAAAACAAACTCTTTCCCGTTTTAGCTTATGCACCCAAAGCTGTGTACTATTCTAATAATAACTGATAGAAAATAATTGATTTTCATCAGTTAATTCACACATGAGACGATACATGAACACTCAGACTGCAGGCTGATCTAAATAATTTCATCTCATCCAGTGGAGCACACGAAGGGTTTTAACTTTCAGTTGAGGACAAAGCTTGGTATCTGACCATCGATGTTTCGGCCCTGAACGTGAGCACGCCACAGATCATAGCGACAGCAGCAAGAAGACATCCAGCTATGAAGACCAGGTTCAGGTTCATGGCGTTCCCTGGAAACAAGAGAAGATCAGTTTTAATTCAGCGTTATCCAAAGTTACAGTGACTAAAACAAAGCACCTGCACTCCTGCTGATGTCTGCTGACCTCTTCAGGCACAGGGGACCCTGGGAAATTAAGTGCTGTGCAGTCTGCATGACAGTCCCTCTCTTTCAGCAGTGGGAGTGGTGGTGAGCGTCTGACGTGGAGTTGATGCATCCCTGTGAGCACCTGGTGTTGGGGTTTCCCGCTTCACATACCATCACTGAACAGCTGATGTATACCTGAATGCAAGTGAAACCTTTGGCTGTGCGTGTCACTCAACCTCAAATCTCTCAGTATCCAAGTGCTGCACGTGCATTAAAACCTTCTGATGGAAAAACTGAATTTACGTTAAGTGGACATCACAGATTTAAATAGAGATTATTTATTTAGCTTCCCTGTCTGCAGCGCTACAAGTTGTTGATGGAGATCATGGAGATCTGCCCAGCCCGGGAGCCAGCCTCCTCTGAGGCCTTCCCCAAACCGCAGCCTCAGTTCATGCTTAAGACAAAACTAGAACTGCTGTCAAACCTAATGTGAGGATGTATTCCCAGCCAATGAAATAACTATTTTAAGCATTAAATTATAAGCATCATAGCTGCTCTCTCAGTCTGTTGCTGGTATTATCTGTAAAACAACAAATACAATCTTGATCTTAAGAACAATTTTGGCTGAAACCCATTTTCATCATGAAAGTTTCACTGAAACATACTGAAGGAGGATTCTAGTGACTGATAGCAAACATCATCTGCCCTTTGGCCACATGAGCAAACAACAAATGACAAACTATAGCATATAAACAAAAGCAGGCCTTTTTCCTGCAAAACCAGGCCCCATGATGGACACATTTTCAATGTTTTCTTCACATAATACACTTTTTTTAAAATTAGGTAACTTTTAGCAAATTTCAAGCAATGTGTGCACGAGATGTGTGAGTATGCAATAAAGTTAATCAGATTAAAAAGATACGGCTTGAGTTTTGGGTGTAGAATTCATCAGAATCAGAACCCCCTTTTTTGGCCAAGTATATGCGCAAACACATACAAGGAATTTGGTTCCAGTCGATGGTGCTGCTCAAGCACCACAATGTGAAACGTATTTAGAGACCTGGTCTAAACTCATTCTTTACCTGATCGTGCAAACCAATGAACTTGAAGGCCTCGATGGAACCTAAATTGTCTCTTGTTGTCTGGTGCATGGGTCATAACAGTGGAGTGCACTGGGCACCTGATCACAGCACAATGCAAAGAAAGAGACTACAACTTACAATTTCATCATAAATCCTTGTTTAACCATCATACAGCGCCATTCACAAATATTCAAGTGATAGCCTGATGCCTTAAAAACCTTTAAAGAGCCTTGTTCTATGGACTTCCACTTCTGTATAACACCTGAAATTCTTAAAGATGAGAGAAATTTTTATTCTAAAAGGCACTCAGGTAACTGCTTCAAGTACAAACAGATAAACAGGAGAACCTTCACTGATACATCACCTGTCCTCATGCCTACCCATTTTCGATGATGGAGTAGGTCGGCAGGTAGTTGGGGTTGTCATATGGCGAAGCTCTGCAGGACTCCACAAAAATCTCAGTGTTGTTGACTGTAGAGGAGGCATCTATCTCCATGTAAACCTTATCTCCTACGTTATACTGCAGAGGGTATGAATTTGTGTGTGTTGACACAAATGAGCCCTCGTTACCTCGATTTGAGTGCCGCAAGCACTGAGGGGGATGATGCCGATGACGTGAGCGCTGTTGAAGTATCTCTCCAGGCTGCAGAGGGTGTTGCTGGGTTCACTGAGACGCAGGTGATCCTCGTGGAGTCCACGGAAGGACGATTTGTCAATCTCAACTCTCATTGTGGACTCAGTGCAGATCACATTGGTTTTAACTGAAACAAGTCAATAACACGTCAAAATAAAAACACTCACATTACTTATTTAAAGTAAGCAAGTAAAGTAAGTGAGTAAAAGTTTATTTATATAGCAGTTTTCACAGATATATGTTACAAAGTGCTTCACAAGAGAGGCATTACTCAAACCACTCTGCAGTACTGCCAGTATGTTAAAACTTCAAGTGTTAGATAATAAATGTTGACATCAGAGCAGCCTTTAGACTCACTTTCCTCCTTCCTGACATCCAGGATAGCACACCTCATCTCAGACTGATAGACTCCAGACCTGAGAAAAAAAACATTAATGAACAATGACTTAACAACTTTACTATGGAGAGGATTTATAATTACCATCATTCACGTAGGCTGATTAGACTTGGGTCTGGTTACTTTCCAGTAAACGGATACACCGGATGTTTTATGTGTTTACCTGAATTAATCATGTTAAAGTTCAGTGTTGGTAGCTTTGTCATTATTTGTTTCAGATCCTTCTTTATTTTCATTTTTCAGGCAGGAGATGGTTTATTTTCTTAACACCTAACATAATGATGAGTCATTACATCGTCTACCGGTCACGGCAGATGGCCCCGCCCCTCCCCCAGCCTGGTTCTGCCAGTTTCTTCCTGTTAAAAGGTTTTTGTTTTTTTTTCATTCCCACTGTCACCAAGTGCTAGCTCATAGAGGTTTATCTGCTTGTGGGGGTTTTCTCTGTAATATTGTAGGGTCTTCACCTTACAATATAAAGCAGCTTGAGGTGACTGTTGCTGTGATTTATTGCTATATAAATAAAACTGAATTGAACTGAACTTACTGTGAGGTTGGGTTGGCATGTGAGTGGGAATGTGTAACGCTTGAAAAGCTGGTACACCCAGCCTGCAAGACAGGGAATGAGTCAGTTGATAGTTTTTGGTCCCCATACTAACTCCATCATTAAAGGAATGAATGAAAGGCTAACCCTGTCACGGACTCCACAGCAAAGCAGACTGGAAAATGATCTCCCAGGTGACTCTTTAATGGCATCCACCGAAGGACAAACTCATCATGTGTGGTCCTGTGTTTGGTCATATTGGCCCGCTGATGATGATATCTTGTATTCTGTATGAAGGCAAAACAACCTCTGCAGGTTTGATCTTGCATGCGGAAATGTTGACAACGTTTTGCTGGTGAAATTTGGTCTCACTTACACTGAATGTGGACAGAATAGGCGTCTATAGATCAAAACAAAGCATATATGGAATAGAGCTGCTGAGTTTTGGGTTGCAAAAGAATCCACTTAAGAAAATATTTGCAGCGTTCATTTAAGTTCTTAAGACAAACTAAAGTATTAAGTGTTGCTTTTCGAGACAGTTGTATGACTACTTGTATGATCTATGACGGGCAATCGTGGCTCTAGAGTTGGCAGTTCGCCTTGTAATCGGAAGGTTGCCGGTTCGAGCCCCGGCCGTTGTGTCCTTGGGCAAGACACTTCACTCATTGCCTACTGGTGGTGGTCAGAGGGCCCAGTGGCACCAGTGTCCAGCAGCCTCGCCTCTGTCAGTGCGCCCCAGGGTGGCTGTGGCTACATGCCATCACGAATGGGTGGATGACTGGATGTGTGAACACTATACACTATAAAGCGCTGTACAAATACAGGCCATTTACTGTAGGAGCCATATGAGTTGTTCCTTTTTGACTAAGTGGGTTGGTTTAAATGGACTCACTGTATTGGTGCACGGGTGTGGGGCGTGTCTCATGGGTGTGGTAGATGATAAATGTGGTTGCACTCACCTGTTCACGGCACCTGATGTTGATGAGCAGAAAGGTAGGGTGAGCATGAGGCAAAACTTTCTGTTGACCGCAGCTTGAGCATGTGGAATAAAAGGAGCAAATGGTACAGAAGTGTATTTTATGCGTTTATTGTTGCACGTCATCTGTGTCCTCATGTTTAGCCTGCCGCGGCCATTGGTTGGAGGAGCCGCAACAAATTGTCAACAGAAAAGTTTGTAGGTTTTATTGGATTATTTATATATAGATGAGTTTTATTGATGAGAGTTTTATAGTTTGCTGTTGCCTTTGTCCATGCAGCTTTTAGATGAAGCCTTTGGCTACATAAAACAGATTTCTTTCAGGAGTCATATTCCCCTGTTAGGTTTCAGCAGTACAGCTGCACTAGGCGTTGTACTGATTTGCTTTCTAGTTATTGTGCATCAGGCGGCTGAAGCCATTGGCTTGGGAGTACCGGTATGGAGGTACATAAATACCCACCGCTAGTATGTACGGAAGATTAGGTTGAGTTAGTTGGGTTTAATAGGCAGATAGTGGGGGATATTGTGTGTGTCCAAGGTTTATTGAAGGGAATGTCATCAAGTTGATGTGTTGGAATGAAGCTGTGTGGCATAGATGCAGTTCAGCGTTTGGATTTTGTAATGTTTTGAAGAAAAATGGAGACACACCAATTAATACAATGTGGTGATGTGGATGGAAAGAAAAGACAGCCGAAACCGACTACTAAGGCTTTGGAGAATCAGATTGAAAGGCTTCAAACAGAACGTCACACTAAGATTAATAAAATTAAAAAGGTCATAAAGGTTATTAAAGAATTAAAGCAATCTGAAGATGTTTCTACTGTTGCTTAATGAGGCAACTCATCTGCATGAAACCTTGCTCCCTTTGCTTCCTCAAGAAGAGCAAGAAAAACAAACTGCTTGGTTTATAATAATACTGAGTTTATGGAAGAGATAAAGAAATGGCTTCATGATGCAAAGGGAAACCCTCAGAGTAAAAATCTGGGGTCTGAGCTTGAGTTGTCACATTTAAATCCACCTGTTGTTGAGTCTTCTGATGTATTACCTACTGGAAAGGGTTCTGGTGCTTCTAGGCACGCCGGGAATGTTGGTAAAGGTGCTGCGATAGATGATGTTAATCCAAGTGATAGCATCTCTAATGTTGGAAACAAAAGTTGTAGGAAAAGTAAATCATCACTCAGTGGCTCAATGGTTTCATCTGCCTTGTCAGCACGCATAATGGCAGACGCTGACATGGCTGCCCTTCTTGTTCGACAGAGGTTGTTGAAGGAAAAGCATGCTTTGGAAGAACAAGAAATACAGCTTAAGAAAAGAAAGGAGCTGCTTGACTTAGAAACTGAAATAGCAGCCAGCAGCAAAGGTGAATGTTTTAAAAGCTTCTGAAATGTCCCGAGTCTCAAGTGCTGCTAGTGTTAAATCTGATGGAATGAATTCGTATTTAGAACGAGAGCAGGGGCGTTTAGACGTTTTAAATCCTAATGCTCCGACGTTCAAACCTGTGTTACCAGAGCGACCATATCAGGGTGTTGATGCAAGTGATCATCAAGCGCATGTATTGGATGTAAGGCCCAAGGTTAAAAGCAGTCAGAGACGAAGTTACATCAAGTATTTCCAGGTGCAGTTTCGACTACTCGGACGATGGCGCAGTCTCACGCACAAGTAAAACATCTTACACATACAGTGCAAGGTGGTGAGGGTCATGATCATCTAGTCACAGTTTTGAAGAAACAAAATGAAATTACAACTT
>NW_005187420.1:2866673-2883287 GCF_000239375.1 Pundamilia nyererei
CTATAAAATCTGATGATGTGAAGGCTTTGCAGGAATATGGGTTTTTATTAAGGCAAGGTTGTAATGCAATGGGAGACGTTGAGTCCTTGCATGAGTTGGATGTCTTTGCTAATATGCAAGCAGTTATAAAAAAGTTGCCTTATAGGCTCAGGGATAAGTGGAGGAATGTTGTGTACGATCTGCAGGAGAGGTTTCAACGTAAAGTGGTTTTTAGCGATGTTGTTGAGTTTGTCGAAAGGCAAGTTAAGATCGCAAGTGACCCATTGTTTGGAGATATACAGGATCCTCCGACAGCCATCAGAAAAGAGGCGAGGAATAATAAGTCTCAGTTTTACCCTAAGGCTAAGCGGAGTAGTTATGCTACTACAGTGGCCAAGGTGGAAGAGAAGATTGAGCCAGTGTTGAGGCAAGAGAGTGGTTCAGTTGTGACCAAGGTTTGCTTGTTTTGTGGAGCAGGGCATATGTTGGATTTGTGTCCTTCATTTGAAAGAAAGTTGCACTTTTTTGAAAGAGAATGGTGTGTGTTTTGGTTGTCTGCGCATTGGGCACAGAAGCAAGGACTGTAGGAAACGTCTCTTGTGTAAAGTCTGTAATCAGAAACACCCCACACTCTTACATATTCACTCCAAGCGGAGGGAAAGTGTTTCAGTGCAAACTATAGGAGGGAGAGAGCCACCAGATGAAGGTCCTTCGTGTGCTGTGCAAAGCAGCGGTGTTACTGGGGCCGGTGAGCAAAATAGTGCTCTATCTGTAATACCAGTTAGAGTGAAGTCCAAGAAAGGTAATCAGTCACTGATAACCTATGCTTTCCTAGATCCTGGGAGTTCAGCTTCATTTTGTACTGAAGGGCTCATGAATAGGCTGAATCTTTCAGGAAGGAAAACTGGCATTCTGTTGCGGACAATGGGTCAGGAGAAAGTAAAGGAAGTAGCTGGTTTGGATTTGGATCACTACTGTGACTTGCCTGACTTATTTACTCAGAAAAGCATGCCTGTTCATCAATGTAATATTCCCCGACAGGAAGATCTCGATAGATGGCCACATTTGCGCTATATTAAGATACTGGAGATAAATTCCAGGGTAGACCTGTTGATCGGGACCAATGTGCCCAAGGCTTTAGAGCCATGGGAGGTTGTTAGAAGTCAGGATGGAGGTCCCTATGCAGTAAAAACTATGCTGGGTTGGACGGTGACTGGTCCTCTCAGAGAGGATTGTAAGACTGACATTTTTGATGTGAGTGTCAATAGGATTTCCGTGGCAAGATTGGATGAGCTGTGGGAACGTCAAATGAAGGCTGATTTTCCAGAATGTATTCAGGATGAGCAGTTTGCTTTGTCTAGAGAAAATCAGCAGTTTATGAAGTCAGTGATGGACTCTGTTAAGTTGGTTGATGGTCATTATACCATTGGTTTACCTTTTAGGTGCAATCAGGTAAAAATGCCAAATAATAGGAAGGCTGTAGAACACAGAGCTATGAGCCTTAAACGGAAGTTTGTCAAGGATGATTCCTGGTTGTCAGGGCCAAAGTTTCTTGCTGAACCAGAAATTAATTGATTTTGGAAAGATATCTTCAAATGATCCAGAGATTAAAATGGCCATTTTAGTTCATGCTGTTGATGCAAATGAATGCAAGAGTGCATCAATCAGGGACATCAAGAAGGCCTACAGAAAGCTGGCTTTGCAGTTACACCCCAACAGAAAGCAAGACGACCCGCAAGCCCTGGACAAGTTCGCAGACTTGGGGGCAGCCTATGAGGTCCTCTCAAATAAGGAGAAAAGGAAACAGTATGACATGTATGGAGAGGACGGGCTTAAAGAGGGTCACCACAACTTTCACAGCGATATCTTCTCCAGCTTCTTTGGTGATTTCGGGTTCATGTTTGGTGGCAACCGACAGCAACAGGACAGGAATATTCAAATACCTCGGAGTTCACATCACGCAGGACCTGTCATGGTCCTGTCACATCAACACCGTGGTGAAAAAGGCCCGACAGCGTCTCTACCACCTCAGACGCTTGAGAGACTTCAAACTGCCCTCCAAGGTGCTCAGGAACTTTTACTCGTGCACCATAGAGAGCATCCTGGCGGGAAACATCTTAACCTGGTTCGGGAACAGCACCATGCAGGACAGACGAGCTCTACAGAGGGTTGTGCGGTCAGCTGAGCGCACCATCCGCTCCGAGCTCCCTGACCTGCACTCAATCTACAGCAGGCGGTGCTGGACCAAGGCCAGGAAGATCGTGAAGGACCTCAGCCATCCCAACAACAGACTGTTCTCTCTGCTGAGGTCAGGAAAGCAATTCCGCTACCTGAAGACCAACACAGAGAGACTGAGGAGGAGCTTCTTCCCGCAGGCGATACGGTCTCTCAATCACACCACCACACAGTACTGACCCACACATACAGTTCTTACACACACTGGACTTTCTGGACTTTGTTTCTGCACAACACTGGTCACTATATTCTTCATTTCCGGTTAATACTTGTACAGCTGCTGTTATTGTGTATATATTTATTTATATTTAGATTTCTTCATACATTCTTATATAGTTCTATATTGTGTATTTTGTTGTACAGTTATTTTATTTTCAACTTTAATTTATATATTTTATCTTATTCCTTCCCAGTTAAATTTACCCTTCATTCTAATTTGTGTTGTACAGTTATTTCATTTTTAACCTTAATTTATATTTTATTCCTTCCTAGTTAAATTTACCCTTTTTAATTTTTCATATTTATTTCCTATCTTATTCATAGTCTTTTCCTTTTTTGTTTTCTTTAGGTCACGAGCAGTTGTCCAAGCATTTCACTACATATCGTACTGTGTATGACTGTGTACGTGACAAATAAAAATTTGAATTTGAATTTCCCAGAGGAAATGACATAATACTGGACCAGGACTGGAAGACACTGGAAGAAGTGTGCTCTGGGAACTTTGTGGGTGGCGAACGTGAGTTGAAAGAGGCAGTGGAAGGATGGAATGAGGCACAGATTCATGAGATGCTGCTGCAAAAGGGCATAAAGTGGATTTTTAATTCTCCTGCTGGTTCCCATCATGGCGGTTTTTGGGAACGTCTCATAAGGTCTGTCAGGAAGGTGTTAAATTCCATTTTGAAAGTGCAGAATTTGGACGAAGAAGGCCTTTGTACGGTTCTTTGTGAGGCAGAGGCTACTGTGAACAGTAGACCAATAACCAAAGCCTCTACTGATCCTAATGATTTGGAGGCCTTGACTCTGGTCTTGACATCTGTTGCTGCTTAAGACCAAGCCATTGATGCCACTAGGAGTGTTTCAGAAGGGGGACGTGTATGGACGACGTCGATGGAGGCACGTACAGTACATGTCTGACTTGTTCTGGAAGCGCTGGGTTAAGGAGTACCTGCCCCAGCTTCAAGAGCGTCAGAAGTGGCAGAGAATCGGACGGAACTTCATTCCTGGGGATGTGGTTATCGTTGTCTATGATTCTGCGCCTCATATCTCTTGGGTGACTGGAAGGATTGTGGAAGCAATTTCTGACTGTAAAGGACTTGTACGTCAGGTTCGTGTTAAAACAAAGACTGGTTGTTTGGACAGGCCGATGACTAAAGTGTCTTCTACAGGAAGCAGAAGAGTCATGAAAATTGACTTTTTCAAATGTCTCTTCGTATTAATGTGTATTTGTTTGTTTTGAATTGAAATTGTATTTTTGAATGATCATGTTTCTCAATATGTCTCCTACATGGTAAGTATGATGTAATTATTGCTCTAAAATAATTAGGGGCCGGTATGTAGGAGCCATATGAGTTGTTCCTTTTTGACTAAGTGGGTTGGTTTAAATGGACTCACTGTATTGGTGCACGGGTGTGGGGCGTGTCTCATGGGTGTGGTAGATGATAAATGTGGTTGCACTCACCTGTTCACGCCACCTGATGTTGATGAGCAGAAAGGTAGGGTGAGCATGAGGCAAAACTTTCTGTTGACCGCAGCTTGAATGATTTGGATGTATTTTGACTGGAACTTGATGGTTTATGTATATTTATGTATAACTGCAATGGTAGTTTACTGAGGGGAGGACTGGTGGCAGCTGGTGACTTGCGTTGGTCCAGGACCATGAGGTTGTTTGATTTGTGTTGATGAAGGCCTGCCTCCTCCTCACAGTCACTTTTTACGAGACCATGAGTGTGTTTCATTTTTTGTTCTGTCAGTCTTGGATGTGACTCACCATGATTCTGGTTCTCCTTTCACAGTCAGTACTGCTGGTTTCTCTCTCAGACTGACTGAAGATGAGTGATCTGGAGTCTCCAGGATCCAGCCGTCTGTCTGTGACCGACACAAAGTAAGATACTGTCTCTAATGTACACGAAGGAAATAGAGAACATAGGTAAAATCAGTATATAGAAACAATTACAAGTTTAAAAGGACAAGTAAGATTGAGTGGGAGAGGACTGGTTTAACAGGAAGAAGAGAAAATTCCAACGTATCCGTGCAAAAAGTTTCACTTTGAAATCTTTAAAAGAATGTGGACAAACAGGTGGACTTGGTGTCAGTGGAGTTTACTCCTGGAAGTTTGAGATTATGATGATTATTACTTCAAAAACACCTGTACAGACGTTTATCAGTCATTCCATACCAGTGCAGTGCCCAGTAACACTTTGAGGTGACTGGAGCTTTATATATAAAACTAATACAGTCAAAAGCTTGGCATAATATAGTCATACATTTTCACCTGAATACATCTGCCCTGTGCAAATCCGTTTCAAAGGCCTTTGCAGCTAATAATGGTCAATATATTAATTTAAAGAACACAGAAAAACAGCTGGTTCTTTTTCAGGGTTTCATAGCTTTTTAGTGTAGAATACCAAGCTTTAATATTATAGAGATTTGCAAGTATCTACAAAGCATGATATGATGTGAAGTTCAACATCTGGGACATATGTCCCGCTATGCATTGCAGAAAATGACTCAATCTCTTAGTACAGCAAACAAACAATGCAGGAGGGCGGGAAAATAATGGTCTCCTCTGCCGTGGCATCAGAAGTTGAGAATTGACGGGACAAAATGTTGGGTTTCTCGTTTTGGGTTGCCGGGTCTATAGATCATAACACAGTTGAACCAAGCAAAGGAGAGGGCCCACCTGGCTTGTCTTGAGTGGCTGCTGTGAGATATGCAAGATGCTTGTGGTCAGTCAAACGATGAACAATGAGCAGGTGTTGTGCTCCCTCCCGCCAGCTAGCAGTTCCACTTCTCCCACGTCATAGTTTTGCTCAGTTCGAGAAAGACAGCAGAAGGAAAAAAGCTGCATTTTCCCTTGTTCTGGAACAAGATGAACTCCAACGATAAATTGTTGGGTGGTCACACACAGCTGACTGCAGCTTTCCAGTCTTATAAACAGTACATTTGCACAATGACTGAAACCAGCCCACTGGCTGTGACGTCAGTTCCTTGATCATTAATATTCAAATCGTCATGACCATTGATCAACAATCATTGATCAAAGACCATTGATCGTGGAATAATCTTCCACACTGCACCTGACGTGACAAACTGAAAGCAGTCATTGGGTGGGAAAGCTTGAGAAAAACACTTTTGACCTTAGAGAAGAGCTCTGCATAGAAAAGGTTTGAACTTAGTTTGTGCAGCTGTACCTTTAACTAAGGCAAGTTCCTGCATCAACTTGTCCTGTTGTCTTTTTGAACTGTGCTTCACTATTCACTACAGATGAATGCACTGTAAACACCTGCGTGTGAGTCACTTTGGTCACTTTGACAGTTGTACTGGTAATAATAATTTTCCCTTTGTGTCCTCAGAGAGAACAGTGATGTTGGTGTGGAGGAGGAGGAGCAGTTGTCCTGCTGTGCTTTGGGTCAAGATGTCTCAGAGGATTCAGTCGCTACCAGTTGTGGCATCTCTGTCCAAAGTAAGAGTCGGTATCGGTGTGCTGATGAACACATTTTTGAAAACTTGACTTCTTGTTTTGTAGGTGCATGAAAAAGATTTCATTAGATTTTTTATGGTATAGGTTTTTTTCCTGTTTTACTTTGAATGTTGTTTCCTTTCATGTCTCACGTTAGTTTTACTTCCTGTCTTAATTATTTTTCACCTGGTTTGCTAAAGTTCAGCTGTCATGTTCCCCACCTGCTCACAATATCAGGCAATCCTCAATATATAGTACTCAAAAAAAATCAGAGGAACACACTGAAAGCATAATGGCTCTCGCGCGGAGAAAAACTTGCTGGAGATCAATACTGATGCAAACTGGGTGATGTGTTGGAAACTAAAGGATTCAATTGTTTGTTCGAAATAAATGATCAAAATACTGGATACTGGCTGAATCCAAATACAAACAGAAAATCAGAGTGAAAAACGCTGCAGCAGGCTTTTCCATTTGGCTCTGATTTCATAGCAGCAGCTGAAAATGAAATAGTTTGTATGGCTGCGTGTGCTGCTGGGCCAAAATTTTAGCTGGTCATTTGTAGATTTTTAGATGAAATAAAAACCAAAAAAAACACCCAACAAAAGATCATCTAAAGAAGAGCAGAGTTCATTTACACACTTTATTAAGCAGCTACTGTACAACAAGAACAGAATCATGTAAATGGCCAAACAACAGCAACAGTAATCCCAGGGTGTAGCACAGCAGGCAAAGAGACGCAGTAGCACAGAGAGAGTAAAGGATCACATGGAGAACAAATGGAGCGCGCTCACGAGCCCTCACTTCGTACAGAGCCAGAAACGTCTGACCCACAGAGCTCACTAAGACGACAATAACTCTAGTTTTTCCCACACAGATTACATATAACATCACACTGAATGAAATTACATGTAGTAGATTAAATGAACTATATAAGATGAGGATTCGCATATTCAGAACTATTTCCTTCCATTATTTTCTTGGGTTAACAGTTTTTGTTACTTTTGCTGCTATCGCTTAAATTTTATTCATATAGCACCAAGTCACAACCGCCACCTTAAGGCACTTTATAGTGTAAGGTAAAGCCTCAGTAATAAAGCCTCAGACAACTCCCTACGAGCAACGACTTGGAGACATTAAGAAAGAAAAACTCTCTCTTTGTACAGTCGAACACTGAGACGGAACCAGGTTCAGTGACGGGCCGCCATCCACCACGACTGGTTGGAATGAGGGGAGGAGGGCAGGATAAAACCTGCAGCCTGAGAGCAAAGTGCTCCATCTATCTGATATGATACTGTGAGGCCTCTCACATAAGATGGGGCTGTTTTATTATGGCCCTTTTTATGTGAGAAGCATTTTGAATTCAGCTCTGGATTTAACAAGAAGCCAATGATGTGAAGCCAGTATGAGGGGGATTTTCCCTCCTCTTAAAATGTCTCATTAGGAACATTTTTAACAGTTGCTTCTTGTCTCTGCTGTGACAAAAAAAGGTTCTGATTATGAATCAAAATGTTTTAAATAAGTCACACACTGGTTATAGCTTAATGCCGAAAATGTCATGTTACATGATTTACTATTTTCTGAACCTTATTTACAATTTACAATGCTTAACACCTTTCCCATCCCTCCCGTCAAAAGATAAAAATCTGTTTTTCATGCAGTTTCACACACTAAAGACATTTCATTCTTTTTGGTTTCTTGTTGTCAATCAGCAGATGCGAGTCTGGAAGACGTTATAGAAGAATATAAGACCAGTCTTAGAAGGAGGTTTGAAAGTGTGACTGAAGAAACTGATAATACAGGAAGTGGAACCCTCCCGAACAGGATCTACACTGAGCTCTACATCACAGAGGCACAGAATGAAGACGTTCATAACCAACATGAGGTGATGCAGCTGGAGACAGCTTCCATGATGGAGGCTCTTGATGACATTACAGTCAGGTGTCATGACATCTTTAAAGCCTTACCTGACCAACAGAGACCCATCAGAGTGGTTCTGACCAACGGCGTCGCTGGTGTTGGAAAAACCTTCTCAGTGCAGAAGTTCACTCTGGACTGGGCAGAGGGCTTGGAGAACCAACATGTCAGTGTGGTGGTTCTGCTTTCATTCAGGGAGCTGAACCTGATCAGAGATGAGCAGTACAGTCTTCTGGAGCTGCTCCATGTTTTCCATCCAACACTACAGAAGGTCACAGCAGAGAAGCTGGCTGTCTCTCAGCTTTTGTTCATCTTTGACGGCCTGGATGAAAGCAGACTTTCATTGGATTTCACCAACAGGAAGCTTGTGTCTGATGTCACACAGAAGTCATCAGTCAGCCAGCTGCTGACAAACCTCATCGAGGGGAATCTGCTTCCCTCGGCTCTCGTCTGGATAACTTCCCGACCTGCAGCAGCCAATCAGATCCCTCCTAGACGTGTTGACAGGGTAACAGAAGTACGAGGCTTCACTGATGCCCAGAAGGAGGAGTACTTCAGGAGGAGATTCAGTGATGAAGAGCTGTCCAGAATCATCTCCCACATGAAGACATCCAGGAGCCTCCACATCATGTGTAGAATCCCAGTCTTCTGCTGGATCACTGCTACAGTTCTGGAGCACATGTTGACTACAGAGCAGAGAGGAGAGCTGCCCAAGACCCTGACTGACATGTACTCACACTTCTTGTTGGTTCAGATGAAGAAGGAGAACAAACATGTGGGGGGACATGAAACAAGTGAGATGGCTAAAAGGAAATTTCTTCTGAAACTGGGGAGGCTGGCATTTAAACATCTGGAAAGAGGAAACACCTTCTTCTACCAAGAAGACTTAGATCAGTGTGGTCTGGATGCTACAGAGGCCTTGTTGCACACAGAAGTTTATACGGAGATCTTTAAAAGAGAGCAAGGTATCTTACAGAAACCAGTCTACTGCTTTATTCATCAGAGTATTCAGGAGTTTCTGGCTGCAGTCTACATTTTCTACTGTTGCAACAACAGGAATACAGAAAGAACAGGAAGACTGGATGATTGCAACTCATCTCTAGATGTCTTTCTAAGTGGATTAATGAAAAAGTTACTCCAAAGTAAAAATACCCACCTGGACAAGTTTGTTCGCTTCCTTCATGGCCTCACTCTGGAGTCCAACCAGAGACTCTTAGGAGATCTGCTTGGTCAGACCGAGAACGGTCCAGAAATTATTCAGAGAGTCATCAATAATCTGAAAGAGATAAACCTATTTGGACAGCCTCCTGCCAGAAGCATCAACATCTTCCACTGTCTGATGGAGATGAAGGACTTCTCAATATTTCAGCAAATCCACAAGGAGCAACTTTCTTTGATGAACTGTTCAGATCTGACCTACATGTTGCAGATGTCCGATAATGTTCTAGAAGAGTTAGACTTGAAGAAATATAACACAACAGAGATTGGTCGGCAGAGTCTGATTCCAGCTGTGAGGAACTGCAAAAATGCTCGGTGAGTACGGATTTGATTAAAAAAAAATTTATAAATCTTTTGTAGATTAATAGTTTAATTTTTCAGACATTCTCAGTATAATGTAATATAATGTTTGGGATCACAAGCATCAACCCTCCCATGGCGCTTCAACCCCTCATCTTAATGGGCCACATGATGGAGTGAGGCGAGGTCTAACAATGCTTTCACCCAAAACCTCTGATGATAATGACCCACGCTTTTTTCACACCTTGGCTCATGTGGTGAGCCACATGGTCAATAGTGGGTCAGTAACCCTCTTAAGTAGGGGTGTCAAACTTCATTCCTCGAGGGCAGGTGTCCTGAAACTTTTAAATGTGTCTCTGCTGCAACACACCTGAATAAAATGAATAGGTCATTAGCAAGACTCTATAGAACTTGACTGCATGCTGAAGTGGCACTTCAGCCATTTGATTCATGTTACAGCAGCTCAGCAGAGTGAATGAACACAGTGCAATAAAAGTACTTTTGGAGGTACAAAACGTACTTTACTTACATTTATGTAAATTTAATTGAGTAGGGTTAGGGGTTGCTGTCTATACTACACAGTAACCTGAACTGTCTATCAAAGTAACCAATCACATAATTGAAAAATGCCCACAATGCTTTGCTTTGACTTTTTTCAGTTGCAAACTAAATATTATTTGTCCCACGGAGTCAATGTGATCCATAGCATCATCTTTCATTAAATGTTTTGTAATATGCATGTCCTTATAGACTTGCTGCCTGCGGACTGTCTAAGATGCACTGTGAAATTGTGGCCTCAGCTCTGAAGTCCAGTCCTTCACATCTAATAGAGTTGGACCTGAGCAAAAACAACTTGCGTGATTCAGACGTGAAGCAGCTATTTTCTTCACTGGAAAGTCCAAACTGTAGACTGGAGACTCTGAGGTCAGTTTGCTAACAGTTTCTGCTCCTTAACATATTCAACAAGATAAAATGATCGACTTGTGTCCTGACTCAGAAGTAACCCAAGAAAGGGAATATATTTCTTTGTGCTGTGTAACTTTGTAAGACATCTACTTGGTTTGTGTTCAGAAGGATGATTGTAATATAGATAAAATAAGAGTCAGAATCTTATATTTCTAGTCCAGTGTTTGATCTGATGGTGTTAGGGGAATGATAGACTCCAGTGAGACATGTCTACATGCGATGTTATTAATTACTTTTTTCTACATCCTTTATTCACTATTCAGATTGAGTCACTGTAATCTGACAGATGTAAGCTGCGATGCTCTCAGCTCAGCTCTAACATCCTACCCTTCTCGTCTGAAACATCTGGACCTAAGTAGAAATAAACTGCAGGATTCAGGAGTAAGCCATCTGTGTAGTTTTCTGAAGAACCCACAATGTAAACTGGAGACTCTAAGGTCAGTAGATTACTGCTTTCACCAAATACATTTACGTCAGAGCAATGATCCTGTAAACCTGCAGCCTTTTCAGCTCCACCATTCCTTAGTGAAACTGTTTGGGGGAGAATGGTGACAGTCAAAAAGCCAAGTCACATGTTGTACAGCACATTTATAAACAACAGCGCGCACACAAAAAAACAAAAATGAAAGATAAATCAGAGATGGGGTTTAAAAGAAACCCCAAAGTAAGAAAACTTGAGCAAACTACATGGTTTTTCAAACAGGTTCTCATCAGTGGGGTGAAATAAAAAATAAATTCTCAATAAAAAGAGAATGATTGCTTAGACACTGTTAATGACAAAACCATCAAAACCGATGAAGACAGTCTGTTTTATGTGGTTAATTGCTGCATCAATTAAATATTTTAATGCTTTATCCTTAACAAAGTGCGTCAGAAATCTTTCTTATTTTATTCATTCATTCAGAATTTCAACTCAATTTAAATTAAAAACCAAAAAATTGGTTTCAGCCTGATGATTAAAGTGTCTAATGCTGGAGAGATTCTGATATGAAGAGGCAGTTTGTTCCACTGTTTAGGAGTAACTGCTATAAAGGCCCAAGCTCCCCTATGTCTGGACCTCCAGACAACTGAGGCAAAATAAAGGCATGGATAATCCCTACAAATGACATCAGCTTTGCAGTTAGCCAAAGTTTAAAGAAATTAATTTCAACAGTATTTTTATTGAGCCCAAAGGCAGCATAAAAATTGCCAAAAGAGCTGGGCCAAAAATAGACCCCTAGGGTAAGCCCAAATGACAGGTCCCCTAAAACCTATTTAATGTAAAACTTCTGTGGGTTAAACAGGTTTAAAACCATTGTCAAGAATTAAGGATTAAAGTGTCTCAACCTAGAGTTATGGATAGCATGATCTATAGTATCAAGGGCAACACAGCAGGCTATGTACTAAAATGGCAGAACCTCCTGAGTATATAATGGTTACTGAAAGTTAGAGCAAGGGATCAGAAAACCAGTAACATCTGTCAGAAGGATGTTGGGCTCATGCTTACAGGAAATGAAGCTGGATTACATCTGACAGCCTCGCAAGATGTATATAGACATCAGTTGTTGAACTGCTGGAGTAAATCTAATTTCACATCATTTGTTTTCTCATGGAACTTTTACTTTTGTCAGAAAACAACTGATCTGTTTCATCAGTGAACACTAGCTTTTATTTTAGAGAACTAATATCTGATTGCATAATCCTATTGATTATTCAATATCTGATTTGATGTTTCATTCTCAAATCAGATTGGATGACTGTGGTTTGTCAGAGATAAGCTGTGCTTCTCTGGTCGCAGCTATTAAGTCAAACCCTTCCCATCTGAAACATCTGGACCTGAGTTTCATCAACATGAAGGATTCAGGAATGAAGAAGCTGTGTGATTTTCTGGAGAGTCCAGGTTGCAGACTGGAGACTCTAAGGTTAGACACGATGCTTTTGTTGTATGCTAAGATGAATATGATATGAACAATTATTGTGGCTGATATCACTAATGTCATGAATTTTGGGGCTCATGAAACACCAATCAATTGATCCCTGTCAGTTAATGACTTTTTGTACTGTGGAAAGCTGACATTTACAAGTGCTAGTAAATTGCTGGGATAAAACCTTAGCAAATTATGTGGTGAGCATGGTTGTGAATTTTGTCAAAGGTGTAAATTGGATTAAATATTGCAGCACTTCACTCAGTTCTGCATTGTTGGAAAACGGTGGGGGAAAATGACTTGCTATTGTTTGATAGGGTTGTCAGTGGGAGAAACGTTTCATCAAAGCTGGGAAGGCTCCTAAGTAGAGCTCCAGGTGATCAAGGAGAGAAGGAAAACTGCTGTCTAAGCGAAAACCCGTAGTGGTCCTTTGTGTCAAAAGTATCGGAAACTCTGAGACACATCTTCACTAA
Organism: Pundamilia nyererei; assembly: GCF_000239375.1. Taxonomy (NCBI): domain Eukaryota; kingdom Metazoa; phylum Chordata; class Actinopteri; order Cichliformes; family Cichlidae; genus Pundamilia; species Pundamilia nyererei. The sequence continues at coordinate 2,879,342 of NW_005187420.1, forward strand.
ACATCGCGTCTCTCTAGCTTTTAAACTCCAAAGCACACTGCACCAAAAATTGAATGAGGATGTCCACATCCTGGATGAGGAGGAATCCTGGTTTGAGCACGGAGTCAAGGAGGCCATTTACATGAAAAAGGAAAGACCACCTCTGAAGGAGGGGGCCTAAGGGTACATCTGTCACCATCTTACAGTGCTGTGATTGCAGCCATTCCCCAACTCTCTGTGAATGGAACTCATGGCCAATGAACAGTGGTCTTGGATTAGTCGTTGTTGATCAATAGTCTATCCCTCGGTGGTTGTTGAGCAATTTGCATATTAATGATCAAGGAACTGACCTCACAGCCCATTGGTCTTTCAGTGGTGCTGGTGTCAGTCATTGTGCAAATGTAGTGTTTATAAGGTTGGAAACCTGCAGTCAGCTGAGACTGAAGAAGTCACTTGGATGAGTGACGAAACGTTTCTCCCACACAAAAAAACGCTAAGTCCAGATGTGCAGAATCAACTTTTTGGCATCTACTTACCTGGATGAAAGAGCATGCATCAATATATCAGTGAGTAAATTTATAGACAAAACATGTCACATCACCAAACATGTTGATTCAGAGTCAAACTTTTTCTGAATAACAAGCAGTTTTAAACCATCAAAGATACCTTTTTCTTTTCATCAGATGTCCACTGTGTTGCTCCCAGCAACTGTGAACCATAGGACACTGGTAGAACACATTGAACCTCATGTTGAGTCTGGCAATGACAAAAAAGGGGAAGGGTCATCCCAACAGTTTACATCCACCAATTTACATAAAAAATAAAGCCCGGTCTACCAGCAACAGCAGTGATGTGATTTAATTTCATTTTATTGTGTTTTGTTCTGTTTTGTTTTATTTTTACTTTCTATGCCAAAGTTTTTAACAGTTTATAGACAGCCTGAGGGAGAATAAGGAAGGAAGGAACCACACAATTTTACCATTATTACATTAGAGACAGCAAAAAGTAGTCAAATATCACTCTTTTGTTACATTATACTCACGAAGAACGTTTGGCCAATATTTCCTCATTTTTATATAGAGAGTAAAAAGAATAGCCAAGGCTGGACTTGAATCCAGTGCACTTTAGCAAGGACTCAGTAGCCCTCAGTATATTCATAAGTCACACTTATCTAAATCAATTAGCCTCTGACTCAGGACTTCTTAGCATTAGCAGCATGGTATTTTTTCAAATCCCAAGGTTAAAACATACTAAAAAGTTATTTACATACTCTGTCTATGCTATTAAAGGCATTCAGAGGCAATGCCAATCTGTGAAAATAAAATCAAAGTTGATTAGAAAATGTATCTGTTTATGTTCATAACAGAACAAAGGGTGTTTGCAGCGGTTTCTGCTGACACTGGTAGTAAAGCAGTACAACAGTCAAGATGTTTGTGTATGTCTGTTAAAAATTGTTGTGGGAATCCAAACCTAGATGTGACACCCATCTCAGTTGTGGTTATGACTTTACTAAACATCATCAGTACTCCAAAAGAATAGAATGCAGAAGTAAGGGAAGCATGGAGCGGTTAGTGCTAAGCTAAGGGTTACCCCCTCTCAAGCAGGCGTTCCCTACCATCTTGTTGGTGAACATTTACTCTGTAGACGTTTACATTTACACTATGGAGAACTATCCACTGAGCAGTGAGGGGCTGCTGCAGCTATGTGCGCACAGAGCTGACTGACAACATACTAGAGTCTTGAGTTGAGCTGACCACTTCACAAAATGGACAGAGTAGCTATGAACCCTCTGCAGCAATTCTAAAACACTGACTCATTCACCCAGCATTGTTTTCTAACCCTGCATATTTTTTTTTGGTCTTTTTACAGTTTGAGGGGCTACTATTTGTCATCAATCAGCTGCGCTTCTCTGGGCTCAGCTCTGAGGTCCAACCCCTCCAACCTGAAACATCTGGACCTGAGCTTCAACTACAACCCAGAGGGTGCACTAGTGAAGGAGCTATGCGGTTTTCTGGAGAATCAAAAGTGTAAATTGGAGACTCTCAGGTAAAACCAAATATCATTTATTGCAGAACATGTCCACTGTTAGTTTTTAAAGTAAATTTGTTTGTCCATTCTAATTAAAATGCATGTACAAAAGATCCACTGAACTCAGGTTTGTTTCAACTGATAGCTGATCAAGTAGTGTGTCTGGCAAGGTTACTTCAGCCTGACTGCATAAATAATGTCTGATGATCATCTTATCATACTGATCCAGAACACATTAAAGAAAATTTTCAGATTTAGGACCTTAAAGCATTTTTATGGTATAGACCCAATATATGTTTGAATGTTGTACTGACAATTTGATGTTTTTGGAAGAATGTCCTTCTCTTAAATGGACCATCGTGTCAAAGTGGCCTTCCTGTTTAAAGTGAAAAACTAATCAATCAGGATAAATTAAACTTGAGGTATTTATTTAAAACCAGCACATCTGGTGGGTTTATAAGTTTACTTTCATGTTATTCTTTTTTCCAGATTGATTCGCTGCAATTTGTCAAACGAAACCTTAACGGCTCTGGCCTCTGCTCTGAAATCCAACCCTTCCCATCTGAGAGACTTGCAGTTAAGAGGAAATGACCTATGTGATTCAGAATTCCACAAGTTGTGTGGTTTTCTGGAGAGTCCACAGTGTAAACTGGAGAGTCTGGGGTTAGTTCATGGACTGTCTTTCAGAAGGCTTTACAACTTTTAATTTGTTTCAATAAAGAAGGCGTGGATAGTGTGATGGATATCAGCTGTGCCACCCAGCCTTCCTTGGCACTGTTCCCTAAACCCGCTGCTTCACCCCTCCCCTGCAGCTGAGCCACAAACCACACCCTGCCACATACCCCCATTTTCCCAGTTTGGGCCGGGGGGCCATTCGGCCTTGGATGAGGTCAGTCAAGGAGCAGGTCGGCTCCCAAACGTTTGGCACAAACTGGTGGTAGAGCTAACACATAGAGAGAGACAACCCTTCACACTCACACCTATGGGCAATTTAGAATCACTAACCTAACCCCACTAACTGCATGTCTTTAGATCACCGGTCCCCAACCTTTTTCGCGTCAAGGACCGGCCTTTAAGGTGTCGCGGATAAATAAGACAAAGTAAAATGATATGACTATAAAAAAAAAGCATGCACGGCAGGCCCAGTTGTGTTCTGTACGTTTTTATTATTATATGCACAACACCAACGGCACCCAGGACTCGCGGACCGGTACCAGTCTATGGCGCGTGGGTTGGGGATCATTGCTTTAGACCAGGGTCTCGAACTCCAGTCCTCGAGGACCATTGTCCTGCACCTTTTCCAGTGTCCCTTTTGCAACACACCTGAATAAAATGAGTAGGTCATTAGCAAGACACTATAGCTGACTGCATGCTGAAGTGGCAATCCCTAACCCCACTCAAGTAAATTTAAATAAATGTGAGTGTCTGGAAAAATGTACTTTTAAAAGTACTTTTATTGCACCATGTTCATTCACTCTGCTGAGCTGCTGTCACATGAATCAAATGGCTGAATTGCCACCTCAGCATGCAGTCAAGTTCTATAGAGCCCTGCTAATGACCTACTCATTGTATTCAGGTGTGTTGCAACAGGGACAAATGGAAAAGTTGCAGGACACTGGCCATTGAGGACTGGAGTTTGAGACCACTGAATTAGACTGTAGGAGAAGATGGAGTACCCAGAGACTCCACACAAACACGAGGTGAACATGTGAACTCCATACAGAGAGACTCTAGCTGTGTCCCAAAACGTAGGCTGCATCCTTCGGAGGCCGCATTTGAAGGCCGGTTACGTCACAGCCAGGCGACGTCCGAATTGGTCGACTCGTTCAAATGCGGCCGACAATTGCATCCTTCATTTCCCCGAAAAAATTATTATTATTATTTTTTTTTTTGCCTGTCCTGTTTTGCTCTTTTGCCATCAGAATTATTGTCTAAAGGC
>NW_005187420.1:2910085-2919008 GCF_000239375.1 Pundamilia nyererei
TTATGGAAATTTGGAAAGCAAACAGTGTTTAGTCTCCTGCATCTCACCTAAGACATCCTGTAACCAGGTACAGGACAAACAGACGTAGCCAGGATGCTAAGGCTGATGGTCTCAACATCAGTACTAAGAAAAGGCAGCAAATCAACATAACGCCACACAGGTCTGACTAACAGTGGTGAACAGCTGGAACGTGCTGAAGGTTTCATGTATTTTGGCAGCCCAATCAGAGCAGAGTTTGACGTCCACGCGGATATTTAGCAGAGACGGACCAAAGCGCGTCATCTGAGAACAACACAGGTCATGCAGAAACTTTCTGATGCCGGCACATTTCACAGAAAGACGTCAGAGCAAGAAGTGGGTGAAGACACCAAAGGGTGTGTTTGTTTTGTATTCTGAGCTGGTCAGGTGTAAGCAGCATCATGAGCCCAGGACGGGTGGAGTCAAAGTTCCTTCCTATCTGTCACAATGAAGAAAACTAGCTGCAGGGTCACATCACCATGTGGGACTGATGGAAAGATCTCCCGTTCACCTGCATTTGGACTCCAGGACCATCTTCAAGCTGTGATTCCTTCAGTGTCAGTAATTATATAACAGAGTCACATTTGAAGCCTCGTGACTGCAGCTCATGGCTGTGAAGTTCAGTGCAATTCAACCCTCTGTCAGGATCAGAGGATGCTCTCCACTCAGTTTGTTGCTTCATTTCCTGATGAAGATGAAGGTGTTTTTGGGGCACATATCATTTTTAAATATTGAAGGTGGAATTTGAAACTCTGTTAGACGACGACAACAATTTCACTGCGTCTGTCTCTGCAGGACGGGACTGTTCGGCTGTGGGACATAGAGAACATGGAAGAAATCCCAGAGGTCATGAAGAAGAGGAACGCGGAGGGAGCGGGAATTCACATCCTCAAGGTCTGAGTCGTTCATGGATCCTGTGTCCTTTTTTCTCTGATTTAAATGTTTTAGACTCCCCACAGCTGCTGGTGGTCTGTGATGACGACACTGTGTGTGTTTGCAGTGTGAAGAGTGTGGAAAGCCATTCCCAGTGTCCAGACTGCTGACCTCAGAGCTGCTCACGCAGTGCGTCTTCTGTCGCCTCAAATCGCCACCCAGATACCGACCGCAGCCGCCACCGCTTACATGACTTCCTGTGCAGGAGGAAATGTTGTACTAAGTTTTGCAAGGTCTAGTTTTTAAACTGAAAATCGAATCTGATATTAAAATGATTTCGAGTATGAAACTCTGTAATCCTGGTTCTGATAATGCTGCTGTATAAATAAATGTGTAAGTTCTTTGAGTCTGGAGTCACACATCTGTCTGCTTCCCAGGTGTTTGGTGGCTCATATAAGCTTTACATCACCTCCACCTCCACCCACGCTGCCAAGCTCATGAATCCAGTCTGAGGTGTTTCTGGATGGACTTCATATGTTCTGCTGTGTCTGTGGGTCCTTCCCAGTCTAAAGACATGCGTGTGGTGATTCGAAGTTGCCCGCCTGTGTAAGCTCTCCAGGATGTGTCCAGCTGACCCACGTAGGTGGTTACACAGCATATCAATAAAGAGAGGTCCAAGCAAGGAAGCGAATATGATTCATTGAAGTACAGAATTCATTTTGAGATATTTGTCTCTGATGGCATTGAATCCCGGCGGGATCGGGATTGATGCAGGGACGCCGGTGGTGGAGATGAAGATGCTTGAATGGAGGAGGTTGGTTGCACAAAGGCATCTGCAAGTGAAATGGCAGATGTGCACTGAGATTTAAAGTACGTGTAAAGGTTGATTGGCCTGAAAGATGATTGGACCAGACCAGTGATGTCACAATCAGCTGACAGCATGGGAAAGTGGAAGTGATGTGATGCGTAGATTAGCCACCAAACATCTGGGTGTGTTGAACTCAGCTGAAGTGACGCCTGAAATGCATCTTTGAATTTCAGTAAGTTGTAGCTTTTTTAGATAAAGGTTAAGCGTAGTGGTGGATGATGTCATCGAGCTTTAGTTACACGCACACACTACAGGCTGTTATGTGAACAGTGACCTTTGTATTGCGACGTCTGTTTTAAACTGGACGCTGGAGAAAAGCACAACTGATTCAGATTTCATGCACAAACATACTTTATAACATTTGAAACTATTCAGTCTTTAATTTTCTACAGAAATCCGTCACAGTCCGCGACGGCGTCTGCAGTGAGGCAGAGAGCTGCTGCGAGTCTTCGCCGCATCATTCGCTTCTGAGCGCGGCGACTCCGCTGTGTTACAAAGCACCAAAGGTGAGGTCACATCAGTGACTTGATTTGCCACAAAAATGCGATTTTAGTCGAGTCGTGTGTTTCATAATCTGCGTTCGATGAGTCTGTTTTCTTTGCGCTTTTTTCCACGTACAAACTTTTCCAGCTTTGACAGACAGAAAAACATCCGTGTTTTTTCACTTGTGCTAATAAATCATCTTTGCCATCTCTCCTGGACTGGATTCGATGCTGAGATCTCGCTCTGGAGCGAAGTGTCGGACGGACTGATGTCGCCTCCAGCAGAGCAGCTGCTGATCTCCCATCATGTGATCACAGAGGAGGTTTTAAACATGGCGACCCCATCACGCGGAGCGTCCGCGCCGCGTCAGAAGGTGCTCTGTAGCAGACAGTGGCAGCCGCAGCCGGCCGGACACTCGTCCTGCCGCCGAAACCAGTCCATCATGTGACTGGTGTGTCCTCCGTGGCCGCAGCTCAGGCAGAAGTTGGAGGAGCCGCGGACGGCGACGTGACAGATGGCGCACTGGAAGGTGAGGCGCTTGCAGACAGCGCACTGCGTCCCACGAGCCTGACTGCGGCAGTGACAGCAGTACACGCCAAACTCTGCAGAGAGACGACAGAAGAAGAGCGTCAGCAACACCTGCGGACACAGAGCGTCTTCACCTGTGTGAGGTTTGTCTTCCTCAGAGCTTTAAATACTTAGCTGTGCCTCTATTCTTTGTTTACTCTCTTCACATTCTTCTAACATTACAGTTTTCCTTTATAGAAAGAAACCTGAACACGTTTCTGATTGGTCAGATGCTGCAAACCCCGCCTCTTTCGTGTGTGTAGCTAGATAAACCCTGGGTTTACTCTTCGTGTGACTCCTTAGCTTGAATGATGATGTTAGGGTAACTGAAGCTGGATAACAGAGACATGCTGGATAGTGCAAGTGAATCAGAGGTGCAGGTGAGGTCGCTGCAGTGTAAGTTAGTCTCGTCACGCGTGTTATTTCATTGTTCTAACACATCAGCGACTTCTTCCCCAGAAGACGCACCGATGCCTTTGTGAGGTTCGGGTGGGCAGGAGGCGAACTTGAGCACTTCGGCTCTCTTGTCTCGCAGACCCCAGCGGTACAAGATTTCACCGTAGCACTTCTTAAAGTCGTCAAACTGCAGTGTGTTGGCCGGGTCCAGAAGCCTGCACAGGGAGAGGAAGTGACATCAGACTGACAGCTGGGCAGAAATGATTAGGCGCAGCTGGAGGCGGAGCTATGTCACCTCTTGTTCATCACGTGCTGCTCTCGCTCGCGTTCTCGCGGGTCTGTGTAGCCCTGGTTGACATAGCGGTAGTCGTCGGGAGAGGATTCGCCCCACGGGTTGGCGTGCTCAGAGTCTCGACCTGGAAGTTAAACAAAAACAGGAGACCGTGTTGGCGGAGATGAATCCAAACATTCCCAGAGGCGGCGTGTGTGAGGAGCTGAGGAGCCTCACCTGGGTTCCAGGTGGTCGTGGTGATGGAGTCAGAGGTGCTGGAGCAGGAGCCCGAGGTGACGGAGCTGGACGTGTAGCTGGGCTGAGATAGCCAAACACACACATTACATCACTTCCTGTAGCTGATTTTACTGTAATGACCTAAACAAACCCTGTGGAGTCAGCTGGTGTGGAAGTCAAAGAGCCGAGTGGGCGCTTAAAGTTTTTATTTAAAAAATAAACTCTCATCCAAAACTAAAGCTAAAATAAATTCTTCTAAACAGGATTTCCCAAACATCACGGTACCTTCGTCCATCTTTTAAACTCAGTTTAGCTCCCTCGTTTCTAAACAGCAGCTCAGCTGTGTCCATTTCTGTCAATAAGCAGCCTTTAATCTGACTCACATAACGAGCGTGGTGCGGGGGGAACACGGAGGCCCGTGACGTATGGTGCCCGAATAGTGCGTAAGAGTCTGGAGGCGGAGCCTGAGCTTTGAACACGCCGCACAGCATGGCCAGAGTCTGAACGTCACTTATCTGACTGTAGTGATCCAGGCTGAAACACAGAGAATCAACATGTGAATCAGCTGCTCCGTCACCCAAACCGAGAGCTCAACACGGCACAGGCGTGGCGATCAGGAGCCTCAGCTTTGCTCTCAGTAACTCACAGAGTCTCCAGCAGGTGGCGTCCAAATGGGTGTCTGGCCCAAGGAGTCTCCATGTCCGGGTCAGAGTCTGGGCTCAGGTCCTGATTGGTTGCTGCAGACGCCAGAGCCCAAACCTGCACAGAGAGGCGGGTTTAGAAGAGGCGGACAGCACCTCTGGTTCAGTACTTTCTGCTCTCTTTATGTGGGGAACACTTCAGCCACAAACTAAACTCAGTTTTAACTAAACTCACTTTGCTTCCCTGTTCTGTGATTTTGTTACCTCGTCTCTAAAACCTTCCTGGCTCCACGTTTTGTATAGTTTCTACTTGTGTAGCATCAACAAAAGCATTCAAAATCTGATTCAAATGCAAGTTAAAAATAAAAAGGATGCAAGCACCAACCTTCGCCACGTCTCTGCGTCCGACAGCGAGCGCCGCTGCTGCGTTCTTCTGACACGTTTCCTGGATGTCGTTCATGTTCAGGCTGAAGAGAGAAAATAAACCTGTAACGATCAGCGCGAAACACGAACGTGAAGAATTTCTTTACATCACAACAGCCGTCATCTCGATGTTGTGAAGGCTTCTGGTGAGGGGGGGGTAAATCCATCTTTTATATACAGTCTATGCTTTGGCTTTGACTGTCTGTGTGATAGTCGGGCGATCCAAACCTTCCTGCAAAGGCTCATTTCTCTTGTTCTTGATTGATTGTTGATTAGTTAATCTGACCTTTTCAATAAATAAAATAACAGAAATAAGTCAGAGACACAGTTTTCTTTCATATGCAACTGAAAGGCATCAAATGCTCCTGTTTCAGAGGAACCAGAGGATTATTTTGGCGTTTACGCTCGGCTAAATCTGTTTAAATGAGTTTCTGTGAATCAGCTGTGATGTGACTTGAGTGGGTGAGTGTTTGTTTTACAGCCTCGTGTCTCACATGTAGTTCTCTCCCAGAGTTTTGTGGACGGGCAGCAGGCAGGAGATCTCCTGGATGATGACTTTTCCGGCAAGTTTGATTGGACGGTTGCCGTAGTCCGTCCCCTCTCGCTTCGTCTTAAAGCGGCGGGATTTCTGACAGACAGAGAGAGACAGACAGACAGATAGAGAGCCGAGAAGACACAACAGAGCACCACCTGATTAAAAGTGGGCCGGAGGACCGGGTTCTTCAAGAGCCTGTTCACACTGCGAGACGCTGACTGACCAAAGACTCCGAGCTTTGAGATAAAGTGATTGTTTGTTTTTAAAGGTACTTTTTGTAACTTTGTCCAGGGAGCTCTCCTCCCAGACCTGGATGACGGCATCAATAAGCTCCTGTCTGTAGCTCTGTTAGGCAGTGTCAGATGCACCGATACACAACGCCTACCAAAGGTCTCAGTGGGATTTATGCCTGAGGAACATGAGAGCCGGTCCATGGCATCACAGAGGATCTCTGGCCACGTCAGGTCAGGCACCAGGAGGAAATCAGCGTGCACGGGACCATCATGAGGTCTGACAGATACTGGTCCTACAGCCCCATGCAGCTCTCCTCCACCAGGCGACCCATCTCCTGGTAGCTCCCCCACACTCTTTGCTGGGAGACACAGCAAACCTGTGCTATCCTACCAGGTACCATCTCGTGCTACGAGCAGTGACGAGGATGGTTGTAAAAAGCTAAAGTAAAGAGAAATCGGTGAGGAGAGAGCGACGGTCTCATCGTGGTGTCGCCGGTGCACCTGTGGTCAATGTGATTTGAACCAAAGCAGGTCAAACGGATTCACAGTCCTATATTCTTCCTAACTGAAGTGTCCTCACTTTGTTATACTGCGATACTCGAGTCCTCCTTTGACTGTTTTGGACCACAGGAGACTTCAGAGGGGAATTCTTACACACTTTTGGTGACCTCTAAAAAAGTCAGAAAACCAGAATCGAACTCGGGCCGCTGCACTCATCTTTCAGCACCTGTGTCACCTGTGACCTACGCCAGCGCCCTTTTTCCTCTCTTAAACCAGGAAGTGAAACTCTCGACATTAAAAATCTCACCTGGAAGGTCAAAGACAGGCCGGATTAACCCAACAACATTCTTCATGGGTCATAAACTTCACCTCAGCAGTTTTCCGAGCCTTCCCGCAAAGATCCGCAGAGATGCAGGCGGTTTGTGTTTATGTGTTCACTCTGTTATTGATAAGAGGGCGATTAGTGCTGATTGATTGATCTCCATTTGATCGTCGTCCTCGGCAGCTCGCAGTGTGAACACGGTTAGCTTCCAGTTTAGTGACACACGATTATGCGGCCAAATTATTTTCAATAATAAGTTGCAGCTCTGCGCTGAGACTTACCTGGACGTGTTAAATGTTAGTGAACATTCAAAGCTTCACACTTTGATGAGCAGACAGGAAGTCGGGCAGCAGGGTTATTGCAGCACCGTTACATGATTTAAGTTCAGTTATGTGCTCAGAATTATCGGTCATGCTAACGCTGCAAATTAACCTAAAATCACTGCGCTTTCATCCCACGCTACCTGAGGGAAGTTGCCTTTGCTGTGAACCTTTGGAGTTGCTGCTCAGTACAAGAAGCAAGAGGAAGTCTGTCTTTTATTTTGAAAAATAAAACAACCTAAATTCTTCGAGCACCAAAGCCCTGCAGCATCCAATCCAAGTGCAGCAAAGTAACCCCAGCTGCTCAAACGCCACCATCCTGATGTCTTTACATCAGCTTTGCCCAGAGAGCTTCTACCTCTGTGAGCCGCTGCTGAGGCCCGTGTCCAGAAACACGTCTGCGTCCACGCCACAGTTACACAGATTCTTCCTTCACCCGCGCTCCACCTCTGCACCGCCTTTATCAAACCCTCGCTGACAGACGAACAGCACTCTGCTGTAAACTTACTAACTATGACAGACATGTTTTTTTAGCACTTTAAAAATGTACAAAACACATTTTTCAAACCTTTGAGTTAAAAATTCTTCAGATTGTGACACTTGCAGTTTTTCACAGAGCGTAAATCAGCCCTGAGAGTTTCTCATGACACACTTAAATCCAGAACACATAATTTAATATTGTTAAGGAAGCAGAATCAGGATGTGTTAGTCGAGGCGGCTGCAGCCAATCAGTGACATGCAAAAAAACCAAAGTTAAACCCGAACGCTGAGGAAAAGCCCAGAGCGAGGAGAGGAGAGGACGGAGATCAGGAAACGGGGATGGGTGCTCGGATGGAGGAGCTCAGTACCGGCCAATCGTGGAGGGTTTGGACAGACCAGCGGCGGGAGGCAGAGAGTGGGAGCTTCGGATTGGAGGAGAGTAAGGAGGAGGAGTGGCCCACAGCGGCATGGGGGAAGGGGAGCGGGTGATTGGCCGCAGAGAAACAGGAACACAGGAATAAAAAAACAAAACAAACAGAAACTGATCAGAGAGGACGGGACAGGAAACAGCAGCAGCGTTCAGCTCGACAGAGGCGAGCGGCGAGGGTTCTACTTCCTGTCAGGGTCCAGAGTGACTGACGCAGAGATTGTTTTAAAAACTAATTCTTTTGGAAATGACAACATCAGCGTTCCCTTCCATATCGAAGCCTATCAGATATCACGCCCTGATTCGTCACATGACCTTTTCCAAGAAGAAAACAAATACACAGGCTTTAACTGCCAGCGGTTGATTCAGCGCGGATACACAGCTGCCGCTAAGCTAGCCAGAGCTTCCACCAGTTCACTGCGGCCCCCCGCTGGGCCCAAGCGCCAAGGATGTGTATGTTTATTTCAGCTCACGTAGCTTTTCAGCCATTTTCACACAAAGAAACAATTAAAAACACCAGGCAGATGTTATGGCTGTTCAGCTGATAGCCACCAGCTTATTTTCCACTGTTCTGATTTTAATGGCCAACAGGGGGCGCTACTCTGATGATGCAAAAAGACTTCAAAGCCATACAGACAACAGGAAACAGCCTTCGACTCCGTGCTCTGATGATGATTTCATTGTCTGTAATACTGAGTAAAACACAAATTATTCATCAAGAGAGAGGATTACACAGCCGTCAGCCAATCAGTGTGCACGGTGCGATCAATCACGAGCTGTTACCCAATCAGTGTGCGGTGTTCTTGGGTTGTCACTCAGATCCACCCGTCTTCCGTCAAACGCTCAGCTCGAGCCATCCAGAACAGGCTTCACCAAACAACCGGTTTCCATCTTTTATACGATGAACAGTTTCACTTTTATAAGTTGTGCATATAAAAGGCTAAAGCAGCCACAGGTCTAACAGGTCCTCTGACACAAACACTAGAAGCTGCTGCACAGTTAAACTCTGCAGGTCAAGTTCCAACCGCCTACAAACAACAACGCCCAGTGTACGGGGACGGTCATGTGATATTTGTTTCTATGCATGTCGGCTCACTCTTTACTCTGGGCTCATCTAAAAGGGAACTCCTTTCTGGATTATCTGCAACCTTAAAAATAAATCGGTGTTTGATTTGAGTGTAGCAGCCAGAACAGTAGACGAATCTTAACACAGTTTTATGACTGAGACCCCGAGAGACTCCCGGGAGAACTAGAGGCTAAACTAAAGGGACCTGTGTGTGTGTGTGTGTGTGTGTGTGTGTGTGTGTGTGTGTGTGTGTGTGTGTGTG
>NW_005187420.1:2919383-2925623 GCF_000239375.1 Pundamilia nyererei
CGTGCAGATTCGTGTACTTTATCCGAGCTCCATCAAACAGAACCACAACAGTTTATAACCACAGCTCGCATCCACAGACGTGTTTGGATGTTTCATTATCAGACGGATACAACGAAACAGAAAACATCCATTTAAAAGGAAAATGTTTGGATTATGTTAATTTAATGCACTTTTCTTTAATATGTCATAAATACCTGGATAAAAACCAAACTGAGCACATCCATGTCGGCTAAAAATCAAAAGTCACTGCTCAAAGCCTTCTGGATTAGAGCTGCAGGGACACTTTAAAGTTTGTCTCCATCATGAGAACAAAACATGAACACATCGCCATGAAAACTGGCGCTGACACGGGAGGAGATCCGACGCCACTTTGCACAAAGAATTTTCAAGATAAGTTGTAAACTTTGCGTCATCTGTTTCCTACAAATCTGATGTTTGTTTGTTAAAAATTAAAGAAACGTTGACATGATTGTTAAAAAAAAAGAGGTGTGGTATCTTACCTGGGAGTGGGCTCTGTGGGCGGGGCAGAGCGGTGCATGGTTATCGGTCGGGTGAAGTAAACGAGACAGCCGGTGCCACAAAAGCGAGCTCCGGATGTCCGAGGGAACGGGATGTTGGCGTCCTGGAAGGAAGCAGAAATCTCCTGTGACACTTTAAGAGCGTCAGGCAGAAACGACCCTTCAGCTGTCACATGGAGAGGACAGAAGAAAACTGTCCTGCACAGAGTAGGTTACCTGGCGCAGGTGTTACCTGGCGCAGGTGTTACCTGGCGCAGGTGTTACCTGGCGCAGGTGTTACCTGGCGCAGGTGTTACCTGGCGCAGGTGTTACCTGGTAGGAGCCGTAGGTGTTGGTGACTCGAGGAAACGCCTGCAGGGACGGAGTGACGGGGTTGGACAGGACGAAGGGGCCGGAGGCGGGACTGTCCTCCTGTGTCTGAGACAGGAAACAGACAGAGCAGTGATTGGCTGAGATTTTGTTACAGTCACATAAACTTATGTAAAAAATAAACAAAAACAAAAATAATTTGTACATGAAATTCAACAGAATATCCCTTATCCTTCTCAGGGTCACGAGGGGGAGCTGGAACATATCCCAGCTACCGTAGGGCGAGAGGCGGGTACAACCCGGACAGGTCGCCAGCCTGACGCAGGGCTAACACAGAGACAGACAACCATTCACATCACAGTCACACCTACAATCAAATCACCAATGAACCAACCCCACTAACTGCAAGTCTTTGGACGGTGGGAGGAAGCCGGCGTACCGGAGAGAACCCACGCACACACAGGGAGAGCATGCAACCTCCACACAGGAAGACCCCGGAGTCAAACTAAGGACCTTCTTGCTGTGAGGCAACAGTGCTAACCACCGCACCACCCTCACCAGAATACAGCAAACAAAGTTTCCCCACAAAACAGAGCCTACACCTGCGAGAGCGAGACAGGTGGTGGTGGAGCAGCGCCCCCAGGTGGTGAAGGACTTCAGGGCGCAGTTTTAGACACAGACACGTGACGTTATTCTCACCATATCAGACTCCAAGCAGGACACGAGCTGTCGGACGCACGGCTCCAGGCAGTTCTGGTTCCTCTTCACCTTCTGCAGAGACGTGTCTCTGAGGATCTGAGCACAGGGAGACGCCTCAAACACCGACCTCACTGAACTACAGCTTCAATCACAGTCAGTTTGATTTAAAAAATACAGAAGAAATCAGAGCGTGAGCTGCATGCAGCCTCCAGCATACACAGGTCTGGTTTACTGACAGCGTGATGCGTTCGGGTACCTTCTGGATCTTGGTCTTCATGGCAGAGGGGATGGTCGTCGGGGAGACAAACTGGAAGGTGGGCGCGGCGTTGTTTGGATACTGAGCCGGAAACTTTACAACCAGGTGAACCTGATGGCTCCCGAAATGAGCCGACACCACGCAGCTGTGGTTCAACGCGTCCATCTACACAAAACAAACATCACCAATCCGTCTGATTTCAATGATCGTCCATCAGTGAGCTCAGGACTGCTCGCCCTCCTTTGAAACGTTTCCTCACTATCATCAGGCACCAGCTCACCTCCACGTTGACGTTTCTAATCTGCAGGTTGACCAGAGAGAACTCCTGCTGCAGAGTCTGAGCGAGACCCGAACCTGCCGCCGAGTCCTGAAGACCTCCAGCAGTCAGAGAGCCGTCCTGATCTGAGAGATGCATACAGAAAGGTCAGAGGTCAGACTCAGACTGGACCTGGATCAATGTTACATCTGCTTACAGCCAGAGTTTTCTAATATCCTCTGCTGCAGCCTCGCGCGTTCCTGGAAGACTTCTTTTTGCATGCTTTCATATAGTTTCACATTGAGACGGTAGTGACGTCTGTGTTAGCCGTCAGTTAGTGTGCAGTCAGTGAAACGTGCGAAGTCGTCGTCTCACCCTGCAGGCTCTCCGAGGCGGGGCCCCCGCTCTGCTGGCCCTCCGACTCCTGAGACGACAGAGGCTTCTCCGACTCCGCGGTGAGGGACATCGCGTCCATCAGGTCCTCCTGCACGTCACTGACACACAGCTACACAACAAAAAAACAGCACATATATCAGCCAATCAAGTCTCTGTGTGAGCTCGTCCCCGTGACGCCGCGTGCTGACCTTCTGCAGCTGAGGATCCACCCTCCATATCCTCAGAGTCTGATCTCTGGACCAGGTGACCAGCTGGTAGTCCTTGGAGCCTGCAGGGGAAACACCGACACGGCGTCACTGAAGAGGAGAGAAAACAGCCACAAACCTCCGCTCTGCTTTTCCCCATCTCTGCGGCGAGTTTCACCTTCTTTCTGCGGCCGCCACTGGAACTCCAGCACCACGTCGTCGTGTCCCACGAAGGCGTGGACGGGGCTGTTGAGGTCGAGCGTACTCCACAGTAAAAGGCTGTTCTCCCTCCTCAGCTGAGGAACCATCACCGTGACCAGACCATTGGAGAACGGCTGACGAGGCAAAAACACACTGAGCTGCTTTTTCCTCAGTTTTATAACCAAGCGCAAATCCAGCAAGTCTGCATGTGACTGAAGGATGCACAGCAAACTGCACAAATCCAGATTCGACCACGGTTATAACCCACTCAGGGCAGTTACTGTGGCGCTGCGCTTGTTAGCAGGGTGCTAAAGGTTAGCTTGCATCTGAGTGATGTAAATTTCCTCAGCACGCGAAGGCGCCGTGCCCCCCAATTTGTTGTGATCTGATGCTAAGGCAGCAGAAACTGTGACCCCAGACGAACCAGGAAATATAAGCTGTCTGTGTGCATTTCACCACGAGCAGCACCCTGCAGGAGGGTGGAGGCCATGATGGAGGCCCTGATGGAGGCCATGATGGAGGCCATGATGGAGGCCATGATGGAGGCCATGATGGAGGCCATGATGGAGGCCATGAAGTCATCATAAAAGTGGACACAGATCAAAGGATCTGAAGGTTTTTCCCCTCACACACTTCTACACAGCCTGCAGTATTTTTGGAACCAGAGTGGCGCCCCCTGCTGACCATTAACATGAATGCAGGGTTGAGGCACTTCCATGTTTGCTTCACCTCTCAGACCTTGAAGCTTCATCCTTTTTATCCCACTACAGAAGCACAAACAGGAGGCCGACACTCACCGTGTACCTGGCCTTCCACACCGGCACCTGACACGACAAGATGTTCAGGTACTTCCTGGGCTGCCGGTAATCCCAAAACTGCACAAAACACAAAAGGTTTATATTTCAGATGTTTTGCTGCTCATGTGCATTTAAAGAATTATTTAAACATGTCTGCGGTGCTTTTGTGTCTCTTTTTGGTGATTTGGGTCTTTCTGTGGTGTTTTTTCATCCCTCTGTTTTGGTTTTAGGCGAATCAGCTGGTTGGTTTTGTTCAGTAACACTCTGAGAGCTTTGAGTGCTCAGGTAGAGTAGAGGTCACACTGACAGACGCAGCTCTGAATTCTGTTTTTCCAGCTGGGACGTGCGTGCGACAGGATGTGAATCTGCTGTTTCTCGAGTATTTCGCGTGCTTATTTGTGGCCTCTGGGTTTTCTCTGCTCTCACCCTCACTGAGTTGTCCTGGCTGGACGTGGCGAAGATGAACTCGCTGTCCGGATGCCAGTCGAGGCCGTGGATCTTGGACAGGTGAGCGGCCACGTATTCTGCCGCCGTGTTCGGCTTCTGCTCAGAGGAAACACGCACCGTGAGACGACCGAGTGCGTTCACGTGCACACGTCAGCCCGAAGCCAGTGAGTCAGGACGGGAGCGCTCACCCTTTTGTCCCAGATCCGAACGTCACCGTCGTGACTGGACGCCAGCAGATTCTGGTTCTTCTTGTTCCACTTCACCTGAGACGCCCCAGCTGGCAGGAGGGAGAACTAGTTTGTAATTAGAGAGTTAACCAAGCAAAGTTCATCCATCACAACAGCTGACTTTAACATTCAGTTGCTTTTTTTCCCACATAATATTGCATTTAAGAGCAGTTATGGTGCATTCAAAGACACTCAGCCATCTGGACGTCTGAACCTCTAAAATACTTCAGACGTTGTTACTGTTTGAAATCATTTATGGTTTCATTTCATGTAAAACTGTTGGCTGTGACTTCCTGGACCCGCTGGTTCTAAATTTTAGCAGTTATTAGAAACTGATATATAGATTAAGAAGTAATTACCAGCTTGCACACATTTGCCTAAATCTAAATGGAGACTTTTCAAGGATCCCCTTAGAAGTTGACATGAAAGCTGAGACGTTACGCTGATGCAAAACTGAAAGTGTTGGCGAGGCAGTGAGGACGGTAAAGAGAAAAACATATGAATGAATAAATGAGCAAACAAAAAGCTTGTTTGTGTTTACATCGGTAAAGTGCGCGCTCTCTGCTCTGCCCTCTCGTTTAATCCTGAGCCCGACTCCATCAGGACATCAGGCTGTCGTGGACGCGTCCCCTTATAACACACAAACCAGCGTAACTCTGACTGACTGTGAGGAGCTCAGTTAGACTCAAACTGAATGTGTCAGCTGTGTGATTCATGTGGACACTGACGGAGGAAACAGTCCGGCCCTTTAAATACTCACCGACCGCGGACAGCGCCAGCGTGGGTTTCCGAGTGTCTCTGTGGGGTCAAAGAATCAAAAATCACTCAGAAGCATTGTCGGGATTCTTCAGACCATCACCAGTTCCCTGTGACCTCTTAGTCTAACTGATGATGTCAGGCTAAGAGAAGCCAGATAACAACGATATCCTGGGTTTGTTAAACCAGCTTCGTAGTCCAGGCCACGAATCAGGATAAAGATCATTTTACCAGCGAAGCTCATCGTAAGCACACCTGTTATATCAGGTTACATGATGTTAATGCGGGGACGTGTGAATGTTTTGTCTTAGACAGATAATAAATAATAAACATGATACTGGAAGGTCTTCCTTTGCTCTGACCTGGTGTCCCAGATGTAGATGTAGGTGTCCACGGAGCTGGTGACCAGGAACTCGGGTTCAAACCAGGACCAGTCCAGATCGCTGCGGACACGAACACATCAGTGAGGCCGGACCGCGTTTACCTGCTGATGGGTGCGTTTGATTTGATCTGCTGTTACCTGATGACCCGGGTGTGCCCCTGCAGGGAGGTGTGCGTTTCGCCGCAGCCGTCCCTCCACGAGTACAGATCCACCCGCTGGTTACTCTGAGGACAACACGCACACACAGAAATACACACTGGGAAACACACAAAGCCTCCACCTTCTTTACCTACACGACATTATTTCTGTTGCGATGATTTTATGATGAATTATTCTGGAGGTCTCACTCACAGAGGCGGCGAAGACGTGGGCGTCGGATCTGTGCGGGTTCCACTGGACCGTCCCCACGTCCCACTTACTCTGTCGCCCGATTTTCCGCGACGGTTCAGACGGCAACTCCAGGTTCACCAGGTACAGGAAGCGACGCCTGCGGCACGATTACGACGACAGAAGGTAAAATCGTGTGAATTTAAAATCTTCAATCACAATAAAGATTTTTTTTTTTACTTTTTAAAAAATTACAAAAATATGCTGCAGGAGAAATGAAGCGCTGGACAACAGGAACAACACAAATGAAGCCACTAACAACTCCAACATCATTGTGAAGTTTGCAGACGACACTACAGTGATGAGACGGCTTACAGGGAGGAGGTCAGCGCCCTGACCCACTGGTGTCGAGACAACCATCTCACCCTCAACGTCGCAAAGACAAAGGAGCTGATAGTGGAGGTGCAGAGAAGTACACACCCCC
>NW_005187420.1:2926282-2934166 GCF_000239375.1 Pundamilia nyererei
CAGTAATGCATACACTCTTATATTGTACATATATTTATTCATATAACTCTCAGATGTAGCCATTCTTATATTTTGCTTGTTTTATGTTATTGTATTTTGCACACCTGCTTGTGAAGCTCACACAGAAGAATTTCACTCACATGTGCTGTACCCGCCCACCTGCACATGTGATGTGACAATAAAAGTGATTTGATTTGAAGATAAGAAAATATATTATTTATTATTATCTCAATATCTGTATCTCATTCGTGTCTCTTAATCTTAGATCATTTAAAATTTTATTACAGCTGACTTTGTCTCAGTGTTAACTTCTTATTAATAATAATTTTTTTAATTAATATTTGACTTTTCTTAACCAAAGTTTGACTTTCTTGAAACTCTAAATAATGACATAAAAAATTTCATAGCTGCAAATTTCAAATGTTTTCATGTCATAAATCATAATGAAGTTGATTTTTTACATAAATATAGATCGTTTTCACTTTTTTATCTTTATTAACTTTTTAATAATTTAAGTATCCTGTCATTCTGATACTAACTTATTATCAATGTATTATTACTACACTTATGTTCCTTCTCTCAAACATTTATTGTAGCTCAGCGGACAGAGCTGCTCTGAAACTGAATAATTAACTGACTAATGAATAATTACGAGCCTCTGATGTGACATTAAACACATTTCATTATTTGTTGTTTGAGAAAAAAGGACTGTGGCGCGTTCAGGTGACCCAAACTTACCCGGACAGCACAGCGTGGGAGCCCAGGCAGTCCACGGACATGGCGGTGGCCTGAAAACACGAGACAAAAGCAGCAGTGGCAGTTTTTTATTTTAGCTAACGCCGTGTAATTTTCACTGTGCCTATTTTAGTAACAATCAAAATTCAAACAGAATTAAAATCGTCGAACTTCAGTTCAGAGAGATTTCCTCTCATTCAGAGCAGATGTGCTTTTCCCTGAATTAAACGTGAGATTAAAGACGAAGTAACCTTTGCTGCTGACACAACGAAGCTTTGAAGCTTTCAGGTGATATGAAATTACCCGATATGATCATTTATTATCAACTTGTTTCTGTTTATTTTACTATTACATATACAGATATTCAAAGATTATCAAAAATGTGATGAGTCTGCGCTTTTAAAAGTGACCAGAACAACTATTCAATCACCTGAACTACTGATTAACTTCCTGATTGGCTGATTAATCACTCAGGCTGTGAATAACTTAATTTTCATTCTAATTGATCCACGTTCATTAATCTGGAGTTACTCTTTGTTTGTTGGTGTATATATATATATATACATACACACTTTTATTTTTTTTTGCCGAGTAATTCATTATTACATTTATAATCCTCCACACATTCGGTGCCACATACACAACTCCATCGATTAATCGATTAAAAACATTCAACTGGATCGATCTACAACAAACACTAAGAAGAAGTCCGGGTGATTCAACTTGGACTGAGCAGTTTTCTCTTTTACGAGACTTTAAACGCTCCCTGACCTGCGCGCGCAGGCGCTTCGTACAAACATGAAATTAAAAAATATAAAAATAAAAATAAATAAAAAAAGAAAAACTCACCTGGGCGTCTCTAAACTCCACCACAACATTCTCACTGCTCCAGCGGGCCGCCATCTTTCTCACTCTCCTACCGTCAACAAACACCACGTGACGCTAAAGTGACGTGACGTTCAGGACAGTGGGAACAACACGCAATAGCAGCCGCGACCTGTTCTATAAAATTACTGTATATAAAATATGAGTTACATTAATACATCGATTAAAACAATACACGAATTAAATAAGAAAACAAACGTTTCACTTTTTTAAAAACAACTTTAATGGTTAAGTTCAACTTTCCCACATGAATGACGTGTTTTCGGCTTCTCCGTGTCACGAGTGTTTCCCCTCTCTTCTGATTGGTCGCTCCCGCTGCTGGTCGCCAAACCAAGATGGCGACCACCCTGGTAGAGCATGTTGTCGCAGATGCAGGAGCGTTTTTAAGGAAAGCTCCTCTCCAGGTGAGTCTGTCCCTCCTGATACAGGTGGACCGGGTTGTGAGGGTGTGATTGACCCGGGAGAGGGGCTTCAGAGACCGGGGGTGTCAGCGAGGCGAGCCAGGGGGAGAGGACTCAGCGTGGAGCCGGAGGCCAACAGGTCCCCGACAACAAACCGAGAAACCGGATCGTCTTCTGCTTTCACAGGGACAATAAATGATCCAGGACCATAAAACGGAGTTAAATGTGTTCATCTGGTCCCGGATCTTTAATGTCGTCCAGAGAAAGGAGATCTGGATCAATGGTGCTCAAAGCATCACCGGATGCTGTAGTTCAGGTTTAAACGTAGATGGACCGGTTTTTGGTCCGGATCTGGTCTCTGTTCTCAGACTGTTAACGGAGAAAAAACCTTGTTTAGTAAAATAAATATTCACTGGAACTTTAATGAAGATTTCAGCTTGAAGCGGATTAAAAAACGAATTCTGGCTGCTGCCACGATAAAGATGAGGCTGAAGCGTCCCGATGTTATCTCACTCTGTTGGTTTTATTTGGTAGGAAATCGGCAGGAATATCTACACCCTGAAAGATGTGGTGGAAGAGATCCGAGACAAGCCCACCAGGAGGAGCCTGGCCTTCCTGCCGTACCAGCTGCACTTTAAGGAACCTCATCCAGAGCACATCAGACACGGTGAGCGGGCGTCTGAATCCCAAACCTCTTGTAAAGGTGTGATCTAACATCCTTGTGTCTGTTTTCAGTGACAGAGTTCTCCAAGAAGACCGGAGACTATCCGAGTCTCTCAGCCACCGACATCAAAGTCCTGGCTCTGACCTACCAGCTGGAGCTGGAGAACGTGGGCTCGCAGCACCTGAGGAAGGAGCCGGAGGTTAAGGTACCTGCAGCACACAGACTCGCGCTCCTGTTTGCTGTTTATTCCTGATGTGTTTAATATTTATGTATATTTTTACTCCTGTGCAGTTAGCCTCGCGTGTTCATTGCACCCATACTTTTGTTGTACAATGCCAATAAAGGGTTGTTCTATTCTATTCTATTCTGTTCTTGACTTTGTAAAGCAGACATGTAGAAGTTTAACTCCACACTGTGATAAACTCAGACTCCTCTGGTTATTTTCTGATCCAGGTGAACATTCAGAGCACGCAGCGCCACCCCGAGACTCCGATGAACGTCGCCGGGTTCCACTTTCCTTCCAAGGTGAGAGTCAGACGCTCGTGTCAGCCGTCAGGCCGGCGTGCAGTCAGGAACGTTTTCTCACTTTGTGTTTGCGTCTTCAGAAACCTGCGGACAGCACGAATGTCCAACAGACGGAGACGGAAAAGAAGACGCCGAACGAGACCGACGGCGACGAGTTCAACAGCTTCCAGTTCTGGAGGGAGCCGCTGCCGGCCATCGATGACGAGCTGCTGGGTTTACTGGTGAGGAAAGAAACACAGCTCTCTTTGGTTCGATCGTAGATGTTTTGAGACAGTAGCTTTAAAACAAGAAGTTTCTGTCGTTTAATTTTTGCATCTTTTCCTCATAATGTGAAATTATTTTAATCAGGAAACCAAATTTGAGAGATTTAGGAGAATCTGAACGTCACAGACAGAAATACTCGACTCCTTTCAAAGTGTTTAAAAAAGTTATTTCCTTTCTTGTAAATCTCTCGTTTCTTTACGCTGTCAGTTAAAATTGGGGAAAATCGGACGACGTACCTTCTGCTGACCTTCGTCTGTGCTTAGTTTTTAAAATACACAATTTTGAGCTTTGTTCTGATGTTGTTTCGGAGCTCGTCTTCATTTCCTCAGACTTTTTCTATTCTTTTGTATTTTTGATGCGACAAACGTTAAAAGCACGATAAGTCTGAGACTTCATGCCGTGGCGAGAGGACGAGGAGCACCTGGACCTCACAGTCTCACCAACTCTCGCTGTAACGACTTCCTCAGAGGGTTTTAAATCCCTCTGCTGACACAGACGCCTGTGTTTGCACAGATAGTTTCAATGCTCAGAACCTTTCCTCTGTGAACGTGTCTTAAAGCGATCGTAGAAAACAGGCTTCTTGAGTAACATCCACAGAATAAAATCATGGAGGACGGACTCTGTGAGCTGCATGTGTGAATGTCTGTCCCCTCCCACAGCCAGTGGCGTGGTTCCACCTCTGAGCACAGAGGCTTTGTGGTGCTGTGTCTTTACTGGGTTTTTTTCCTGTGAAAACATGTGGAACTGGTTTGGAACATCGTGCAGTGGTTGTTAGTCCTCCACACTGAAGGGAGCCAGCTAGGGTGCTTTGGGGATCCGACCAGAAAACCTGCAGCGCTGCAGGTTAACTGTTTCCCCCAGGACAGAACCAGGACACGCTGGAGAGGTTAAAGCTCACAGCTGGGTGGAAATTCCCGAGAAAATGTCTGGAGAGAGGAACATGTGTTTTTCCCGGCCACTAAGGATGGATGGACAGACAGATGGATGGAGGCATGGGTGGATGAATGGAGTTGGGTGCCGTGTTGTTGGAAAAGAGATTGTGTCTCCAGGTTGTGCACGTAAACACAGCGTGTGTGTTATCGCTGCTGCTCTGTCAGGGTCCAGCGGAGGGTTTAAAATCGAGCGGTGGACAGAAACGAGCGGACACACGGACGACTTCGGACGGAGACCAGTTCACCAGCTTTCTGTTCTGGAGGGATCCGCTCCTGACCTTCAGCGATGAGCTGCTGGGTTTACTGGTGAGTTGAAAGGGAAGAATGTTTTCATGCTGGGAGTCTCGTAGAGCAGCTTTGCATGATTCACAGTTCAGAATAATCCTTTGTGTTCCTCCGAGCCTCGGTTCAGCCCCTCAGTGACCGGCTCGTGTCACCGGCTGCAGTTTGCAGGAGACCTCGTTCATATTTAAAGGAGCCTCCATGAGACTTTGAGGGCTGCAGGCGTCTTTGTGTTTGCATGGTTTCACACGCCAGTCAGACTCTAGTGCATCAGTGCATTACCCTTTTATTTCTGTTGTTGTGTTGCAGCCTCTGAACTTCATGTGCATGCCCTCCACCTCCACCTCCACCTACTGCAGCACATTTCAAGAGAAAAAGTAGTTCAAGTGTGATCTGAGGTCTTATTCTTGTGTAAATGTGTAAATAGTGAATCGTGTGGAAAACGTTCCTGACGTTGATGGCGTGGGATAAACAGGGTTTCCTCCTCAACATCTCCCCGTAGGAAAGGATGCATGTGAGAGGAAGCAAGGAGACAAAGGAGGAATTTTACATCTCTCATTGAGTCATGACTTCTGTCACCTGTCAGACTGCAGTGATGATGATGATGATGATGATGATGATGATGTTTGTTTACAGAAAGAGGGCAACGAATCACCACAGACAGAGAAGAGGGCGGAGCAAAGGGCGTCGGCGGGCCAATCGGACGACGAGGACAAAGAGAACGAGCCTGATGACGAAGATGACGAGGAGGACGATGACGATGGAGGAGGATGGATCACTCCCGGTAACATCAAAGAGGTGAAAATGGACTCCGCTGATTGGACGGCTCCAGCTGACATCAAAGTCGGCTGTCTCACCACCGACTTCGCCATGCAGGTAACGGATGCAGACGGTGCATTCGCTGTTTTTCACCTTCTGTCTAAAGGTTTGTGTGAATGGTTTCAGTAAACCGCTGCGTGAATAAATATTCTCCTGCTTCAAAAAGCTTTCGCTGTCTGTGTCCCAGAACGTTCTCATTCAGATCGGACTTCACGTTCTCTCTGTGAACGGGATGCTGATCAAACAGGCGAGGAACTACATCCTGAGATGTCACGCCTGCTTCAAGTGAGTCCGAACAAAGTTAACAAAACCTCTTCAGGCTGAAAGGGAGGCAGCTCGAATCCGTTCCAGCGAAAAATACAAAACACGACATTTAAAACATTTAAATTTATATCAAGAGTAGAATAAAGGTGCTGAACAAGTGAACAAGTCAGGACTGCTTTATTAAAAGAATAAAAATACATTAATACATAAATAAAATGGACAAAGTCAGTGAAAGGAATAAAATAAATAAATAAATGTATTAAATTACTGCTTGAGTAGGTTAAAATAAAAATAATAAAACACAGTAAAAATGATGCTTACATAGAAAAATATAATAAAGGTGCTCCAGAGATACAGATGTAAATAAGGTCAAAATAAAACATGTAAAAATCTGAATATAATCCATTAAAGTGGCTCTGCACCAGGGGTGCGAGGGCCGGCGTCCTGCAGGTTTTAGATCTCACCCTGGGTCAACACACCTGAATCACATGATTAGTTCATTACCTGGTTTCTGGAGAACTTCCTGACATGCTGAGGAGGTCATTTAGACGTTTAAATCAGCTGTGTTGGATCAAGGACGCATCTAAAAGCTGCAGGACTCCGGCCCTCGAGGCCTGGAGTTGCCCACGCCTGCTTTAAGAAAAAGCACAGATGTTAAAGTGGATCAGAACGATGGAGCGTGGAGTGCAGGGTTGGAACAAACCTAACATGAGAGGACAGATGTTCCTCAGACGGACAGATGTTAGTGACCTGTCCTGTTCTTAGAGGCTGTAAGGAGAATACAGCGAGGGGTCGCCCGTGCAGGAGCATTGACCTGTTAAATGTTTCGATTCCAGGACGACGAGCGACATGAACAAAGCTTTCTGTCCTCACTGCGGGAACAGAACCCTGAAGAAGCTGGCGGTGACGGTGAACGAGGACGGCAGCGTGCAGATGCATTTCTCCAAAAACCCCAAAGTGTTGAACCCCAGAGGGCTCCGGGTGAGACGCGGCGTTTTATCACTTCTAAAATGACTCTGCGGTCGCGCTGCAGCGTAAATCGTTTTTTCAGACCGCTTCAGTTCTGCCTGAGTCGGGTCTAAACGTCCTAAACATGACTGCTGCCGTCTTGTGTTTCAGCACACGCTGCCTCTGCCTCAGGGGGGGAAACACTCCACCAACCCCCACCTGGTGGAGGACCAGCGCTTCCCCCAGCAGAGGCTCTCCCGGAAGGCTCGCCAGAAGACCGATGTCTTCAACCCGGACTACGTGGCCGGAGCGTCGCCGTTCTGTGAGAACGACATCTACAGCCGAGCCGCCAACCTGCAGATCAGAGACAGCCAGTGTGGCGGCGGCAGGAGGCGGGCCAACCCCAACGCCACCCGCAGGAAGTTCATCAAGAAGAAATAAAGATGGCGAGCATGCATCGTGTTTAAATTAAAGGACCGTCATTTCCCAAATCGTCCATCAGCTCTTGTGCAACAGATAAACTCACCAGGTCTTCTGGTGCGTTCATGGACAGTCAGACATCCAAGACATGAGGATTAACTACAGCTCTAAACACGGTGTTCACAGCAGAAGAGACGAGCGTGACAGCCAGAGGAAGTCGATGACACTCGGGCGAATTAACTGCTGGCAGCACGAGTGACTCTAACAATACCAGCTCCAGATTATTACAGATTACATAGCATCCCTTATGGAACGAGCCAGAATAATAAATACATTAAAAGTGTGTGAAATTTCACATCGGTGTCTGTTTCTGCTCATTACCTCCACCACAGAGGCAGGAGCGCGCTCGGTCTGCAGGGCGGCGGCGTGATACAGAGATTCTGTGAGTGAAGAAGAAGAAATAAAGCTCTGCTCCTAAACACTCGCTGCTGGAGACGTTTCTCCTCCGGTCGATTAGATGAAGGGTGGCAGAGGTGGCTGAACATCTGTAAGAGCAAACGGCAGTACTGAACGGACCAATCACGGTCACTCTGGGTTACGCGGCTACAGCGTGCAGGTGCACATCAGGTCCAGGGTTTAAACAACGACTGAGGTGTGAATCCTTCTTCCTTCAAATTTTAAAATCAAATCAAATCACTTTTATTGTCACATCACATGTGCAGGCACACTGGCACAGCACATGCGA
>NW_005187420.1:2946988-2978832 GCF_000239375.1 Pundamilia nyererei
ATTTCTCCAGAAAAATGCTCTGTGGCATCTGAAAAACCACCTCGAACGCCAAAACCTGGGAGCATTTCTCCAGAAAAATGCTCTGTGGCATCTGACAAGTCACCTCAAATGCCAAAAACTGGGAGCATTTCTCCAGAAAAATCATCTGGATCCTTGAGCCTGAAACACTCTCTCAAAGATTCCTCCAAAATATCAGAGATGGGTTCTGTGTCAGTTTCATCTTCTGATGTTGAGAAAATTTCCAATGACCTTGCGTTGCTCCTTATCATGAGAGTCATCCATAAATCTAAACCTGAGACCCAAAAGTCTGCTGTTCGGATCGCAACTACTACAAAAGGAATAGACACGGTCATCAATCGTCTGAGCAATCTAATGCAGCCTGAACTCAGCAGCACAGCGTCTGCCACAAGTCTGACAAATGACAAGACAAAGTTCATCAAGAAAATAGCCAAACGCCTCATCAAGGAGTTTGGCTGCCCAGACAATGTCTTAAAGGCTTCGATGGCAAATGATTCATCTTTTGACGAGGCTCTGATTAGACATCTAAAAATCACTCTCGGAGTCATCCCGGGTCCCCCAAAGACGTCCAAAATATCCAGGTTTTTTTCTGCGGTGGGAAAAACATTGCTAAAACCCTTCAGGTGGTTCACTAAAGCCAGAGATCATTAAAATGACCATTTTGGCTTTTCCCACTGCCCTGCTTCTTTTAAAATCTTGAAGCAGACTTTTAGCACCAAATCCTTTTTTTAAAAACATCACCATAAAATTTTGGGATCAGCCCTCAAATCCAAATTTTAGAACTGTAGTTCACGCCACCTCGTCTCCTTTTGATTTCCATCCCCCCAACCGGTCGCGGCGGATGGCTGTCCCTTCTGAGCCCGGTTCCGTTGGAAGTTTCTTCCTGTTAAAGGGAGTTTTTCTTCCCCACAGTCGCCTCGTGCTTGCTCAGAAGGGGATCATTTGATTGTTGGGGTTCTCTGTAGTACAGTAGGGCTTTGACCTTACAGTACAAACAGGGAGGAGACTTTGTGATTTGGCTTGATTTTTAAAATATCTAATTCGGCATGAAATAAAAAAAATCCAAATTAAAAATACATTCCAAGTTTGTTTGTGTTTTTCTTCTGTTGAAATATGTAGAAAGTGTTACACGTGTGATTTTAGTCATTTTGCATCAGTTTGTAGCCGACGTGTCTGTTTGTGATCATCCTGCATCTGTTTTTGTCTGATTTGTGTCTTAGTTTGGTCAATTTACATCACTTTTGTGGCCCAATTTAGTTGTTTTGCATGTATTTGTGGCAAAATGTGTGGACCCTGTTTGACGTTGCTATGTTTTGTCTTAATGCTTCACTTTGGTTGTTTATGTATGTGCTCATTTTGATTCTAGATGTAGACCTGACATCTGAAAATTAGCAGTAGGTGCTAATTTTCCACCTTCAAGATTAACAAACACTGTTTAAAGATCTCCGTATAAAGTTCTGTGTGCAACAAGGCCTCTGTAGCATCCAGACCACACTGATCTAGGTCTTCTTGGTAGAAGAAGGTGTTTCCTTTTTTCAGATGTTTAAATGCCAGCCTCCCCAGTTTCAGAAGAAATTTCCTTTCAGCCATCTCACTTGTTTCATGTCCCCCCCACATGTTTGTTCCCCTTCTTCATCTGAACCAACAAGAAGTGTGAGTACATGTCAGTCAGGGTCTTGGGCAGCTCTCCTCTCTGCTCTGTAGTCAACATGTGCTCCAGAACTGTAGCAGTGATCCAGCAGAAGACTGGGATTCTACACATGATGTGGAGACTCCTGGAGGGTCCACTGAAGGGTCACGTTTGGTCCGGCTTTACAAAGTGTGAAAGTCGGTTTGTGTTTTTCAGTGCAGGACCCCGACGTCTGACAGTAAAATCACACAAAAACCAACGATTCAAACACGACGCAGAGGGAGAACATGATCACTGGTTTACATTTTTAAACAGGAAAATAAGACCTAACAGGCAGGTGTAGTAAGGCTGTTAGTTGGTGGAAGTAGCGCCCACGAGGTGCTCACCTGTAGATCTGTGAAGGTGGAGATCCTTGAGTTTATCTTCAGATATTCCAGACAGGTGGAGATCAGCTCAGACTGACCGTGACTGTGCAGAAACTGCAGTACGCTCCTTTAAACATGAGACTGACTCGTCAATATAATTGATCTTTATTGATTTCCAATGAATCTTTGAATCAAAGTGAAAGATTTAAGTGTCCAGACAGTTTAACAAACCCACCATGTAAATCAGACACAGCTGACGGACTACAACTCCCAGCTGACGGACTACAACTCCCAGCTGACGGACTACAACTCCCAGCTGACGGACTACAACTCCCAGCTGCCTCAGCAGAAAAAGCTCAGAGATGAGGCCGACGCTGGATGAAAATGCAGAGTCAGTTTCTGCCCTTCAGGACTTTCCTATAATAAACCAAACTTTTGGTTTTCTCACATTTCTGACACGTTACCAGGAAAACACAAACATTCAGTTTTTCCTTCTTAGAGGACGAGAACGAGCTGAAGATCTCCGAGAGCAGAGTTAAAATCAGGTGGACTCCATCATCGATGGAAAAAGAAGCAAACTAAACTATTTGCTTATTTTCCTTCTACATTAGTGAGTAAACCTTTAAATAAGAGAAGAAATGTCACCATTAAAGCCTTTTTCTCACATATATAAAAATATTTTAATGCTTCAGTTTTGACAGATGTCCGTCACAGGATACAGTTTACAGAGCCAGCGTTTCCTCGCCTTCACTCCTCGTCCTGCTTCGGCTCTTCAAACTCCGTCTTTGTCAGTTCAGCTCCGGGTTTTGAGTCTCTGACGTCGGATGGGGTCGGCGCCGAGTCTGGATCTGCTGCCGGTTCTTTGGGCTCTATGTCAAACGTCAGGCTGCTCAATTCAGCCGTAATGTCGACCTCTGGCACCGGCGGCTCCTTCTGAGGAAGCAGGAAGTCCAGAGGCTCGAGGACTGCGGCGAGGTCGATGGAGCCCAGATGGCCGTACTTATGCAGCTGGGTGGGAGGAACACCTGCGGAGAGACAACCGATTTGATTCAGACCAAACTCTGCTGCTCAGCACTTCTTAAGCTGTTTTAGCCATTACAAAGAATAACTTTGAGATAAGAGTCGAGGGCAAAAAAAGAAAAAGAGGTTAAAGATTTTTCTCTTTTAAACTAATTTTGTGAAGTCTTCTTCTCATTGACTGATTGGACCAAAAGTCTACTACAGAAAAAAAGCTTGTGTGGTGATTTTGTGGTTTTATTAGTGCCCCCTACAGGCTGAAGCGGTCATTACTCCAAATTCAGACCATGGTTTCACAAACGTCCCAGTGGCTACGCCCATCTTTTATATACAGTCTACCATGTACGTTCGTGCGGTTTCCAGCCCAAGACCGAAGGTGACCAACAAGAACAACAGTTTAAACTGAGACCACATTATTGGAATAACGACTTCACTTCCAGGCCCGTCGTTAAACGTCTTCAGCATCACCGTGTCCGTTTTAAACAAAGAAACAAACTCAGACGTTGCTGCGAGTCCTCACCCAGGATGAGAGCGAGCTGAGCCGGTGGAAACAGGACCTGCAGGCAGCGGTTCAGGAAGGGCAGCAGGTCTTCAGCGTACGCACAGCAGAACTGAATAAACAGCTCCTTCTCCCGGCTGCTGAAGGCCGTCTCCTCCGCCCGGTGAAACACCAGAATCTGACGGGTCACCTGACAAAAAACGACACCGTCAGCAGCTGTTAATCCAGCATCAGTCTGACTTTAACCCAGATTACACCAAAGATCCAGCTGCTCACCATCTTCAGGGCTTCCTCCAGGCATTTGGTGACATTCTCCACCACTCCGATGGGGCAGCAGAGGCGGAGGTCGTTGAAGGCCGTCAGGATGTTGTTGAGAAAGCAGGCGAGCGGCTGGAAGTCCAGCAGGGACATTGGGGGCTGCAGGGTGCCGGGCTGCGGGGCGGGGGCTACGACGGGGATGGTCCCTGCCAGCACTGAGGGCAGGGCGATGAGGGTGTACAGGTTCATGTCCTCCTGGAACTTTTCCACCGCCTCCTTCACGGCTCCGCGGAACGTGTCCACCGCCACCCGCTGGAACATGGGCGCCAGCTGCCCGCGGAAGTCCGCCCCCACCCTGCTGAAGGACAAACCGAAGTACATGCACTGACCCAGCAGGGAGTCCAGGCGGCTGCCCACACCCCGCTGCAGGTCCCTCTCTAAGGTCTCCAGGAACTCCGCCACCTTGTGCACCACCCAGCCGTGGAAGATGGCGCCCTCGTTCACAGCCATGAGCCCACCGGCGGGGGGCACTAGCGGGTCCTCGTCAGAGAAGATGGCTCTGTACTGGGTGATGATGTCAAACAGGTGCACCCTGCAGGCCTCGATGGTCTTGGTGATGTGAAAGTAAGCATCGTTTTCAGGGATGGCGGCGAGGATGGAGTGCAGCCAAGTGCTGCGAGCCTGCAGGAACTTCACCCGCAGCTCCGCCTCCGTGAACACGTCCATACGCCGCAGGTAACCGATGACGCGGAGGCACACGGGTAGCTGGGAGTTGCTGCGGAGCTGCTGCAACAGCTGGTTGAGCATCAGCTGAGCCGACTGACGCACTTCACGCACGATACCCTAAAGATGGAGAAGGTCAAAGGTTAGAGGAGCCGAAACATTAGATGTTCTCCACAGTGACCTTTTCTGTTTTATATCTCAGCAAAGAGAAAGTTTCTCAACTGTTTTTCTCCAGTTTTTGTCAATTTAGAGTTTAAACTAGCGATTTCCAGCCTGTACCTGAACCTGAGCCCCATCAACAACCTCCCGCAGTCACATTTTAGCCTTTTCACCTTCTCTGAAAGCCTGCTTTGTTCCAGCTGGCCAACACCTGGAAGCCTGCTGAGGGGCAAAACCCAGAGCTTGTTAGCTGTGCACGTAACAAAAGAAAACTGAGTATTCAGAGCGGTCTGGAGCCTGAGCTCTTTAATTCTCTTCACACGTGTAATTGTTTATTTGAACATTTTTTCTCCAACAGCACACGACAGAAAAGTAACGTTTATTTAGCCCTAACAGTTCATTTTCCTAAATAATATTTAGAGTTTCATTCAGGCAGTAAAAAAAACCCAAACACACCCGCTTTTTGGTCAGCCTGGTCTGGACTCACCTGGATGACGGGCAGCGACGAGTGTTTCTTCTCCAGCCTCTTCACGTATGCCGCCAGCTCCAGAGCCTCTTCGTAGTAGCCGTTGCGGACGCAGGTGTCCATGAGCTGAGGAATCTCCAGAATCTCCAGGATCTCCGTGTGGCGGTTCAGAGTGAGGCTGTTCATCCGGCGGCTTGCTCCGATCTCCTCCGCCTCTTTCATGAAGTGCCTGAAAACAAAATGAGCCCCCAAAGCTCAGAGAGACAGCACAACAGCAAACACACAACTATGTGTAACACGTAACACTTTATAGCTCTAAGAACCTTTTATTATCTTTCATTAATGTTCCCAGTCTTTAGTTTTGTTCTGGTTGTAAAGTCTGGCTGCCTGTTTTTTATTCTGAAAGCTCAAAGGAAATTAATCTGCTGCTGTTTTATTCCCAGTCAATTCACCTTCTGTGGCATATTCCTAAGAAAATAACTAAGTTATTCACTTTGATTCTTTGTATTTTTCTGTATTTAAATATTTTGAATTTAAAGGCAGGTTGTGATCCTACAGTGAGCTACAATAATAATAATCTGCATCTCTCTCCTTGATCAGTTCATCCTGTGTGCTTTTTAAAAAAGTTTTTATTAACCTAACAGTAAATGATGACACTTCAGGTGTTTTATAGACCCCAGTTTCCTCCACAGGGAGCCACCGACCTGCAATTCTCTCCGAAGCGGGGCAGCTTCTCCAGCAGCCGGGACACGCTGCTCTCCACCCGGCCGAAGTCCCGGTAGATGTGCTCGGTGCAGTCGGCGGTGCGGATGAAGGTCTGGTAGTTGGAGAAGGCCAGCTCCCGGGTCTGCTGCAGGATCTGAGCCCGCTCCTCCGCCAGCCTCTCCGGCTCCCGGCCCAGCTTCTCCACCCCGAAAGAGCTGAGCTCCGACAGGTAGGCCGCGAAGTCCGGGTTGTCCCTCCAGCTGTCCGGGAAGCTGTCCTTAAAGATGGACGCCAGGATGCTCTCATCCTCCACGTCCACCGCCGCCATGTTTACCGCTGCAGGTTCACGGAGTCCCGGTTCACAAACTGACAGGTTTCCTGGTTGTAAACAACCGGAACATCCAGCGCTGACGAACACGTCCCGGTTCTTCTTCTTCTCCTTCTGACACGTGTCAAAAAAGCTTAAAGGTGAAATACTGCCACCTGCCGGTGTTGTGCCAAAAATCATTTCCGAAGTTTCTTTGTTTTTGTTTTGTTTTGACTGTATACTATAATAATAGGTATATATGAAATACATAGAATATATTTGTGACTCTGATTTATTGAGTTATTATATCTATTTTGTCCTTTTTGGTCACTTAAATCATGTTTCTATAACTGTGACGTTACATTTGTTGGCCACGTCTCTCTGGAAAAAGACATTTCTGTTGCTAAAAACTGATAACTCAGCTATTATCAAGGCAGCTTCTGCCTTGAGATAGCATTTCTTTTTCTTTTTTGTGGAAAGTGAATGAATCATTCATGAGAGAGATGTCGAACACTTTTTTCACAGATTACAGGCCAACAATTAATTTATGACTGTTTAAATGTTTTTGCAAATATCACCAACACCAATATGAATAATTACTAGGATACTGATTTACCTGTATAATAATATGATAATAATATTCTAAGTACATTACAGTACAGTAAATATATATGATACTATAATAGAAAAATTACACACACTCGTTAACCTCTCAGTGAACCTCTGCACCAAAGCCCAGTGAGGCTAAAAATAGCCTAAATGAATTTAAACGAATTACGTTATTACAACTAATGCATAGACTGGCCATGGGCATACCAGGCATTTGGTGATTTTTCGTTTTTATGGGCTGATGGTTTTTTGTTTGTTTGTAACAGTATAAACAATGAAAGGTGATGGATTGGCCAGATGCTGGCAGATGTGTAAGAAGTTGTTTGGTGGTGGCTATGGCGGAGCTCCCACTGAGGCCAGCAGGTGGATGAGGGAAAGGGGAGGCAGGAGGAGGAGGAGAGCCCCGAGGCGGCCGCCGGTCTGAGTGTCAGGTGAACTGAACTTCAGGTAAGAAGTTATGACCTGCAGTCTATCTGGGTCAGATATGAACCAAGTTTAGGTGGAGTTTATTTTTGTTGTGCTGACTTTTTACTGTCAGTTACAATAACTCGCACTGACGGAGTTCCTATACAACTGGGTGGGTGCTATGATGTTACTGATAGTGAACTTTACTTTATTCATAAGGGTAGTTAGTAGAGTTGCCAACCGTCCTGTAAAAACGGAATCGTCCTGCATTCAGAGAAAATATTACACGTTTGGTATTGAGCTGAGAAGAGACGCAGTTTGTCCCGAACTTTAGCTAGAATGAAAAAAAGACACAAAGCTGGATTTATTCTGCATCTTTACACTGTCAGCTGCCTCTTCTTCGCTCATTCAATCATGAAACTGATCAATGATCAACTGATCAGCTTTTCTCTCTCGTTTGTTTATCGCTCACTTTGCGCCAGAAAGAGGAAACCAGCAGATGTCGCGCTAAACAACAGCAGCACGTTTAAGCTTGATCAGCTGTTGTTAGAATGTATTTAATATTAATTTCTAGTATCAGCTGATGTTTGCTGGAGCCACAGCTGTAAAACTGCTGGTCATGATGTCAGTTTGGTTATCTGGTGAGAGGGAAACATGGAGATGAAACCAGGAGATGTCCTTACTGGATCATCAGAGCTGAACAGGTGATGGAGAAACAGGTTTACCTTTTAGGTGACATGAATGAGTTGAAGTTATGAACTGTTTCTGAGAGACAAATAACACCAGGATCCTTTTTAAGTAGCTGACAGCTGGTAACTGTGCAGGGGCGGGTCTAGCAAAGTCTTGCCAGGGGGGCAGGTAGGGCATTAACAGGGAGAGGTGGGCACAAAGAAATACTTTTCTTTCTTATTCTCATTTAAAATGTCTCGCTTTTAATAAATAATTATCTGAATCTTACAACCAAAGTTTTCATCTGATGTACAATGTATAGAAATCATACATATACCAACAAGACTGTACATCACTGTCACAACAGGGTTTGTTTTCATTCAACGGCTTTATGGCTTTTCCTGTAATACCTGGTGGGCCGGTCACTAGTCAAAATGCCCGAGCCGATTTTTTGTCCCAGTCCAGCCCTGACTAATGAATTAATTTCCTAATTAATTTTGTTTTATTTTAGTTTTGTAAATACACAATGTCATTTTAGATAGCTTTCATTTTCTTACAAAGCTGCTTTTCTTTCAGTGCAGCTTAAAACATTAGAGGCAAATTTAGAGGGGGCGGGTAACCAGGTTTATGAGAAACTACAAACCAAATTTAGAAAAGGGACAGATATGTGAGGGGGAAAATACTTAATCACAAGAAAATAAAAGATGCATTTAGGGGAAAATTATAAGGAAAATAATCTAAATTTACCAGAAAAGATTTGAGAAAAAGGGAAAAGTTTGGCAAACGTAACCAAAATAAAAACAAAGAGAAACCTGGCAAATCTGGAGAAATGGAAATTTAAGATAAATACCGCTAAGTTAACGGCGCTACTGAAAAGTTCAACCTAGTGATTGTTTCCTACAGTCATGACTTCGAAGCGTATTTGTTAATAAAGTTGTTTGGGGAAAAAGGCTAATGACGTCAGCGGAAGTGAGGTGTGTGATTCAGTTGCTAAGCTGCAGCCGAGCAGTAAACGGACCGTCGACAAGTTGCTGTCGCCGTCTCACCGGATCAACTTTAAGCCGTCCGTCGGTGACCGACAGACCGAGGTAAGCTGCCCAACGCCAGACTGAGTCTGCTCGGTCCAAGTTCCGCCGGGGAGCCGCTGCTCCTGATGCCGATGCCCGGCCTCAGTGTTCGGCTAACGTTAGCCCGGAGCTCGGTACGGCGGGTGGTTAGGTCAGCACCTGCCACAGAGTTAACGGGTTAAAGTGGGGAGCAGACGGACCTCCTCTGGTGTTTTAGTCTGAACATGAGCTCGTCTGTGGTTTAATGAGCTTA
Source organism: Pundamilia nyererei (assembly GCF_000239375.1). Lineage (NCBI taxonomy): Eukaryota > Metazoa > Chordata > Actinopteri > Cichliformes > Cichlidae > Pundamilia > Pundamilia nyererei. The sequence continues at coordinate 2,956,139 of NW_005187420.1, forward strand.
ATGAAGAACCTTAATGAGATTACCTGAAGTTAGCTGAAGCTCCAGGAGAGCAGAGCAAACACTCCTGACCACAACAGCACTGCTCAGTTAGTTTACCGGTGTTTTCATACACGTTATGATCTGAGAAAAATGCGCCAGTTTCCATAAAGCGGAACAGAAATGTTCGCTTCAGTCTGCAGACAGTAACACATGAAGGTTCATGCAGATTTTAAATATTATTTTTGTGTTAGAAAAATAGATATTATCTAACAGTTTGGATGTAGATGAAGGTGCTGATGAGGATGAGAAATATCTTATTTATCCCATATTTGGGAGACTTTTGTTATAGCAGGAAATGAATATCAGACACCAACCGACATCACCTGATAACACCAAACAAGATTTATTCTGTTTGTTCATTTGTGAAATCTTGTGTTTGCAGGTGAAGAATTATGTTATTTAAGTGCACTTATTTAAGAAAAAAATTCAAGGAGTTTGAATTGTGCGGTTGCTTTGAGGTTGTTGATGATGTATCTGCACCGTGTCTTTATGGATCTAGAGAAAGCAGATGATAGAGTGCCACGAGATGCACTGTGGTACTGCATGAGGAAGTCGGGAGTAGCAGAGAAGGATGTGAGGGTGGTGCAGGACATGTATGAGGACGGAGAGAGACAGTGGTGAGGTGTGTGGTAGGAATGACAAATGGGTTCAAGATGGGGGTGGGATTACATCAGGGATCTCCTCTGAGCCCCTTCTTGTTTGCTGTGGTGATGGGCACAGGCTGATAGACGAGGCCAGGCAGGAGTCTCTGTGGATCGTGATGTTTGCAGATGACACCGTGAGCTGCAGTGGGAGCAGGTCGAGGTATGCTCTGAACACAAGAGGAATGAAAGTCAGTAGGAGGAAAATAGCTGAACCGAAGAGGATAACGTGCCACTCGTCTCGCTCTCATTCACACAATGAGAGAGACGAGTGGAAAGGTTAACATGCAAGCACCGGAGGTAGTGCCGAATGAATAATTGTTTCTGAGACGTGAGATGTGGGAATTTATGGATTTAAAATTTATCGCTCAAGCAGCCTCAGAAAGGCAGAAGTGTGGCAGTTTTTTATGAAGCTAGGTCTTTAACTGTTGTTGACTTCGACCCTGGCACGTTCTCCTCTTTGGCTCATCTATTATAATGAAATCATTCTGGTAGGTGATTTTAATTGGGATCGGTTTTCTCCTGTGTCTGATTATTTTAAGGCACACTGTTTTTAATCTAACACAAATGATTAAAGCCCCACACACCTTATTCCCCAATAAATCATCTTTGATTAATGTGCCACATCATTTCTCCGCAGCAGTTTTTACCAGTGCCTTGACTGATCGCTGCGTGGTTGCTGCTGCGAGGAACAGTTTCATGCTCTGAGCATCATCACAAACAGAAATTTAAAGCTGTTACATGAGCAAGCCTTTTGTCACGACTTCATGAATTTACATTGGGTCAGTTTTACATTGATGCACTGTGTTAACTTAGCTTGTAAATATTACTCTGAGAGTTTTATCTGCCTTGTGGACAAACATGCTGCTTTTTGCCAGGTCAGAGTGAAAGGGCGGGACAGGAAGCAGCCCTGAGCAGCTTCGAGAAAGTCCGACACTGATGCCAATGGCTAAGGTTTGGCAGCTGCGTAATAGCTTCGCTGCTTCTATTAGGAAATCCAAATGTGATCACTTTCTGATCTTAACCACTGACAGTCTCAAAGTCCCTGGGACGCTTTGGCAGACTATAGATTCTCTCTCTGACAGCTTTGAAGAGCATTAACATTAAAAAGTCACCGGTCCAGACAATCTGTCTCCGTTCTTCTTGTGTCTGCTTGCAAACATCATAGATGAGACAGCGTCTTATATTTTTAATCTTTGCATACAACTGAACACTTCAGCAGAGATCCCAGTGTGCCTTTGTACTGCCCTCCTGAAAGGTGATGATTCTTGGATGTTAATAATATGAACCAATCTGCAAACTCTGTATTTTAGCTGAGATTCTTTAATGGCTGAGGAATAATCAACCTTAGAGCTATCAGAATGAAAGTGATATTTTATCTCTCTAGTACTGTAACTTAAAGGTTTAAAGTTTAAAGTTCTCAATGATATCTACGAGGCCCTGGAAGCAAAGAAATACTGCACCCCTCTTTTTATTGATCGAAAGCCTCCGGCACTGTTGATCGTGGGGTTTTATGTCAGAGGTTATTGGAAAAGGGCCGTTCAGACCAAGCTAAGCACTAGGGGTGCAACGATATTCGTATCGATATTGAACCGTTCGATACAGAGCTTTCGGTTCGGTACGCATATGTATGAACAATACAAAAATTTGAATTTATGTTATCAACTTTTCTTCTGACGGTGCTGTCTGTGATGAGAGCTCAGTGGATCTGCGCTCGACTACTCCGCCTAGGCTGCACTGTCAAGCGCAAATCCACTGAGCGCAGCGCAAGCTAGTTAGCTCGTTAACGTGTTGACGCCGTCCAGCCCCACGCACTGGCCGATCTGCGGTAGCTTGTTAACGGAGATTTGCCGTGTTGTGGCGTTAACGTCATTTCAGATTAACGCTGACAGCACTAGTGGGAACACAACGAATATGACTGCACATTTACTCCGACATCATCCTCGTGCAAAGATAAGTGGAAGCAGACAAAAACAACAAGCAGCATGCTACAAACTTTACCCGAGTCATTTAGACAGCCGTTAGCACAGGATTCTCCTTATGGGGACCTGATATGTTTAATATGCTGCTGAGAATATAGCCCAGAAGAAGCGGATAGTAGAGCTTTTATTTTGAAAGAGCCATTTCTCTGTAATAAACTCTTTTCCAAAGATGAGGGATTCCTCAATCAGATAGATTTATTTTTTTATTACTTTGTTGTTTCAGCAACATTAAATTTAAAAACTGTACTTTTGACTTAAAATATATATTTATAATTTTAATAAATGACAAATTAAAAAGGCATGAACATTTTTTGTATTAGTATCGAACCGAACCATGAATTTTGTGTATCGTTGCAGCCCTACTAAGCACCTTTCTCACCATAAGCAGTGTGTGCAGTTTAATGGTCTCTCTTCCAGTTTTTTAAATGTGACTGATGGAGTGCCACAGGCTTCTGTCTTGGGACCTGCGTTATTTACTATTTATGTCAGTGCTGTGGGACAAAATCTAAGTGCAACTGCCTATTTTTACGCAGATGATTAATTATGGTAATAATCTGGTACCCTGGTATCGACATGGTTTTCGAACATTTGCAGTTAGCTGTACACAGTCACAGCTGTTTCTGCTAAGGCTGTCTTTGAAATGCGTCTATTAAAAAAAAAACATGGTTGTGTTCTTCTCAGAGGGTTCGGTTAACCCTAATCCTAACTTCCCTCTCTTGTATCTTCTCAAGGTATTAACATTAAAGCTGTGGACTCTTACAAACATCGAGTTCCTGTTGAAGCTAGGCTGAAGCTGGAGTTTTGTTTTTCTTAGAAATGGATCATTGGACTTTGTTTATCACGGCATTAAGATTTATCACCGGCTGTAAACCTTTAGCACACCACTACTTTATATTCACTGGTTGATTAGTCCTCATTAGCCTCGTGCAGGATGGTTCATTGATAGCATTTTGTCTCTAAATTCATTTCTGGTTTGCTCGTCTCCTATTTGTCAGATTACCTGTAATCTGACAAATAGTTTAGTCACAATCTGCGTTCTCAGGACTTCTTTGCACTCCCTGTTCAGACCTCAGAGAGAAGGTATTCTCCTTTTCTGTCCCGTCCTCATGGATTACATGACAGAAGGATTTCAGGCTCTCAGCTGATTTTGCTCGTAGACTTTAAAAGACACATAAATGGTTTTGTGAAATCATCACTGGGAATCTTGTTTTTAGTTTGACTGTGTTTTATTGCTGTTATTTTATTATGCCTGTTTGAAACAGCTAAATGAGGCATTGAGTCTCAGGACTGTTTGTATAAATAAAGGTAAAATGAACAAGCACTTGGTGACAGTGGTGAGGAAAAACTTATTGTCACAGGAAGTAACCTCGAGAAGAACCACGCTCGGGGAGGGGCCGGTATGGGAGTGAGGGGAGGAAAAGAAAACACTCAGTGCATCATGGGAATCCACCAGCAGCCTGAGACTATAGCAGGAGAAATCTGCTCTCTTTCTAGTCCCTGTCAGGACTCTTGCTGCAGCATTTTGGATCAGCTGAAGGCTTTTCAGGGAGTTTTTTGGACTTCCTGATAATAATGAATTACAGTCGTCCAGCCTGAAGTAATAAATGCATGAACTAGTTTTTCAGCGTCACTCTGAGACAGGATATTTCTAACTTTAGAGATGTTGCACAAATGGAAGAACACAGTCTTACATATTTGTTTAATATGTGCGTTGAAGGACATGTCCTGGTCAAAAATGACTCCAAGGTTCCTCACAGCGTTACTGGAGGCCAAGGTAATGCCATCCAGAGGAAGAACCTGCTTAGATACCATATTTGTAGGAAATTAGTGGTCGTCAAGGTTTTTATATCTTTAAGACATTCCTGCAGTTTAACTAACTTATATCATCTGGCTTCTGGCTTGTATACAGTGTTTTCCAATAATAGATGAGTTTAAATATTTGGAGTCAACCATCCAAAACAAGGGACAGTGAACAAGAGACATGAAGAAGTGTGCAGGCTTGGTGGAGTTTCAGGGGTGATTTGTGACAGAAGGACAGCAGCCAGCATGAAAGGGAGGGTTTACAGGGTGGTAGTGACACCTGTGTGGTTTGGAGGCCGAGCTGAAGACGATGGCATCTTCACTGGGAGTAGAAATGAGAGCTCAGCGTCAGAGAGGCGAGACTGAGACGGTTTTATATGTCTTATCTCTTCTATCACTTATTTATCACTGTGTTGTGTTCCTGCAGGTGTTTGACGCTCAGTGCAAACACTAAATGAGGAGCTGATGTCCATCTCATGAATTAACCTCAGCCGGGGTCCAGTCGTCAAACACAGCAACCAGTCTCCCAGTATGACCAGTATGGCTGCCTCCAGCACTACCAAGATAGCATGGCGCCTTCGTGAGTATTAAAGTTACTCAAACGATCATCACACCCTTCCTGTCCAGCAGCCCAGCCCAACCTGAATTTGTTCCTCCTTTGTTGCCGTACAGAGGAGTTCGAGGCTCACTCCAGCTCCATTTCCTGTCTGGCTCTGGGGAAAAGCTCGGGCCGCCTGCTGGCCACAGGAGGAGAGGACTGCAGGGTCAACATCTGGGCCGTCAGCAAGGCCAACTGCATCATGGTCAGTCCCCCGCAATGCAAAATGCGACGGGTTTGTAATTTTTAAGGTTTCTGTCGAGGTTTTTTAGGCCTGAAACATGAGCAGATTTAAAGGAACCCATCCTTTACCTACTGCTCTTCTGCAGTCTGCAGGTCATGACGCCCACACCTGCCTCTCTCCTGTCACCACCTCACGCTTTTATCTTTATTATTGATTCATTTCTGATTGTTAAATGATGAAAACAGAGTTCGCTCCATGGGAATTAAACGGACTCATGTTTCCCCTCCACTGCTCGCCATCTTCCTCCAACTAAACTAACCTGCCTGACCTCTTACGTTGTGTGTAGTGCACCACATCATGGCAGAGCACAGACTGTATATAAAGGATGGATGTAGATTTGAATTCTGAAAAGTGAAGCTTAAACCTGCGTTTTTCATGAATGTCCAGCAGGGGGCGACTCCTCTGACTGTGAGAAAACGAGCCGCCTCCTCACCTGATCTCTGAGCTCAGTAAACAGTTTCCTGACGGCTTTGTGGTCTCAGTCGCTGTTTTTAGGTCTTATTGAATAAAAGATGAAGCTCATTTTGGAAATGATGGTTTCCATTAGTGTTCAGGGGGACGATAAAGCAGGAGAGGAAGGTGGGCTTATTTTGTGATTGACAGGTGACGTGGTGTCCCTCAGCAGCCTCACTAACATTTAATATACAGTCTGTGTTTTGAGAAAGGAGCGAGGTGCAGTTTTAGGTGATGATGTCTGTTCTGACTGTTTCCTCTCAGAGTCTGACTGGTCACAAGAACCCAGTGGAGTCTATCCATTTCAACGTGTCGGAGGAGCAGGTCGTCGCCGGGTCGCAGTCAGGTTCAATACGAGTCTGGGACCTGGAGGCTGCCAAGAGTAAGACTCTGTCTGTTCTGTGGCTACGAGGCTTTTTAGTCAAAGCTTCACCGCCTCTAAACTGTCTGTGTGCGTAATTTATCTGCACAGGTGCTTTAGATCAGCGGTGGACAGCGTGTAAGGTTCACACTGACAAGAAGTGAAGTGAGCGAACCAGTCGATTAGAAATATGACACACAAAGAGCTGAAATGTGTTAAAATCAACGACTTTGCTTTTTTTTTTTATTCGTGTGGTGAGTTTTTTCTAAATTTCTGAGTGCAAAGTTTGAGCTATGAGCTCTTCCACCTCTGCTGCCTCGAGGACACAGACAGGACATCCGTCATACCACATGATGTAATATGGTACATCGGTCTGATTGAGTATATGTTATTATTATTAGTGTTTTTCCATCTACTCTTATTTTGAAAAATGATACAGCTTCCTCAGTGTTCAGTCTCAGGCTGTAACGGAGGACGTTGTACCCCGCAGTCAGAATAATCGTCCGTCCCATCATGCGGAGGCGTTTTAATGCACCTAAGCTGGGTCTTAGTTAGAAAGAGATGCAAAGAGGTGACCCTGCTGCTTCCTGTGCTCAGTTTTAAGGACTCTGATGGGACACAAAGCCAACATCACCAGCCTGGGCTTCCATCCCTTTGGAGACTTCCTGGCCTCCAGCTCCATGGACACAAACATTAAGGTAGGCGTGCTTTCCTGTGTGAGAACATCTTTGAAGTCTTAATCCGCTCTAATGAAATGTCTTCTTTTCTGTCGCTGCTGTCAGCTGTGGGACGTGCGGAGGAAAGGATACGTGTTCAGATATAAGGTAAGTTTGTGCTCAGGATGACAGGCCGGCTCCTAATATCCTGCTCGAATCCAGGTGCACGTTTCTAACAGGTGGGCTGCAGGTGGATTTGGTAAACACACCTGTGGTGACCTAACAAAGTGTGATGTGGACATTTGCTTCAGTGGAATCTGATCTTTTATGCAAATGAGTTGACCTCATCTGACCTGGAAACAGCACCGTGTGAAAAGCTAAATCCTGATTGTTTTCAGGTTTCTGACAGATTTTTGATGTTTTTCAGACGTTTAAGCCCCGCTCTACATTCTGATGCTTGTTTTCCACAGTTGTACCATCACATACAAAACAAACACACACAGACACGTGGTCACTGTGCACCAAAGCCGAGGACGCTCAGAATGATTCGGATTCAACTGTGTCAGTAAACGGATTATTGCATTTAAAAGAACTGAGAGACTTCAATTTAATTTTGTTTATGCAGCGCCAAATCACAACATCAGTCACCTCAATGCGCTTTATACTTTAAGATCTACATACAGAGAAAAACCAACAATCATATGACCTCCTATGAGCACTTTGGCGACAGTGGGAAGGAAAAACTCCAGAACCAGGCTCAGGGCTTCTACTTTCCTTCAAAATAAAAGCTTCACATGAGCCTCGATAGCAAAAATCTGACCAGTGCTGGTGTTGGTGTTGCAGGGTCACACTCAGGCTGTGAGGAGTTTGGCCTTCAGTCCTGATGGGAAGTGGTTAGCTTCAGCGAGCGACGACTGCACCGTCAAGGTACGACCTGATCTGACGTCTCACCTTTAATGTAAAAAATATATTTTAAAGATTGTTTTTCCCGGTACTTACATGTTGTGGTAACTCTGACTCTGTAACAGTAGATGCTGAGAAACCTTCAGAGTAACTATAACCTGCAAGAGTTACACGATGCTGTGAATGTAAACTGTGAAGCAGAACATCAGCAGCAGGAAACTGTGCAGAAAGGCTGGAAGACGTTAAGATGTTCCAGCTGGTCCTGGTTCATGTTTGGTAGTCACGTGTTCCCATAAAATAAAACGAGCGATTGAATCGCAACATTTTTAGATTCTTCTACATTTTAAAATGGTTTTAAAAGGTCCGTCTGTTGAATCACTTCAGTGTTTTAGGATTTTTAAGATTCATCTTTTCTATTAAAATAGTTTTCAGGACACTTTTTGACCCAGGTTCAGTTACATTTATTTAAATAAAGTAATAAGCTGGTGATGTGTAACGACTCGTTAGGCTAACATTTCATCGATGTTTAGAATTAAGTTTCATTTCATTTGCAGCGGTCGGATGTTCGGGTGTTTGAGAGCATCTTGGGAATTTAAAAGTGTGAACATGATGTGTTTATTCTGTAAATGCTGTGAAAGCATCAAACCGGCAGCATCCTGTAATAAAATCGCTCATTCTGATTGGCTGAAGGAGGTGAGCTCTGCTCTCTTCCTGTTCGATGACCTCAGCCCTGTCCTCTTGTCTCCATCAGCTGTGGGACCTGGCTCAGGGGAAAACCATCACGGAATTCAGATCTCACACCGCCGCCGTCAACATCGTCCAGTTCCACCCCAACGAGTACCTGCTGGCCTCCGGAAGCTCCGACAGGTACGTCGCCGCAGGCCGAGCGCCCGAGACGCAGCAGCTCGGAGCTGAAGGAGCGACTCATGAGTGGAATCAGTGTTTGTGACACTTTGTTCGTTTTTCTGTTTCATGAAGCTCAGAGGCTGCGCGAGGTTGTCCTCTCTCTGTGCCGCCAAGGTTTTATTTTGGTGCTGAGTTTGATTGTTTGTGGCATTTTTTAAATGTAACATTTCTTTTAGTCTGAAATTCTTTTACTTTTTTTCACATACATGTCCTGTGTCTTCTACATGTCCTCTGCATGTGCCACTAAATCATACATTTATAACTAAAAGCAAACAGGAAATATAATATAAATATAATAAAATGGAAATAATAACTCATCCTTTCTCCAACACAACCAGCAAGTGCACTCAGTATTTAATCATTTCTTTATTTTTGCATATGAAGTATAAATAAGTATTCCAACATGAATCACTTAAATTGATTATTATGTTTAATTTGAGGACATCGACCTGGTGTTAGAGACAGTTTATAAGTTACACCAGCAAGCAAAGCTGTAGTTTGTGGCCTGATTTTCCGATTGTCATGTGATCGTGATGGAGCCATTAAAGCTTTGAATGTGTCACTTCAAAGAAATGAGACATTTTGTAGGTTTTGGCCTGTTTTAGTGACAGAACAGGGAGCTGGGTCATTTTTATCTCAAACAGTTTATTGATGGAATAAATCTTACTCTCATTTATGAGAATAAGAAGTGACTCAAACACATACTTTCTTCAATTAATTATAAAAATGTCTTTAGCTTAGCTTGTAGTTAGAGCTGGGTTAGGCGACCCTAACCATCCCTCAGGTTCCTGGGGACTTCCCATGATGCACTGAGAGGTGCACTTTGCCCTCCACTCCCTCTTTTGTTCGTGTTTCGTTCCTCTTTTCTCTTTCTCCTCATTTACTGACTTGTCACTGCTGACCGTGGATCTGTTGGAGGTCTCTTCCTGTTCCTGTAGCGTCTTCACCTGACACTATAAAACACCTACAGGTGTCTCTAATGAGCTGCAGCTGTATGAACTCTGCATGTGCTTGCAGGACCATCAAGCTGTGGGATCTGGAGAAGTTTACGATGATCGGCTCGTTGGAGGGCGACACGACTCCGGTCAGGTGAGTTTTTCCCGTTGCAGCAGGGTGTAACTGGAATGTGACCTCTGACCTCTGACCCCTGTCCCTGTGGTTTCAGGTGTATATGTTTTAGCCCAGATGGCTCCTGCCTGTACAGCGGCGCCACGGACTCGCTGCGGGTCTTCGGCTGGGAACCGGACCGCTGCTTTGACGCGGTGCCGGTGAGCTGGGGAAAGGTGTCTGACCTCGCCATCTGCAACCAGCAACTGGTGTGTAGCTCCGCCCACCGCTCAGTAACAGTACTGTGCAGAAGTTTTAGGTAATCTTAATCTTCCACCTTCTCCACATGTCAGATCGGCGTGTCTCATCAGCTGTCGAGTGTGTCGTCCTACGTGGTCGATCTGAAGAGGGTAAAGAAGAGCGGTGGCGCCGTGATCCAGGGGATCATCCAGGACGACCAGCCGCTCACAGAGCCGAAGAAGGACCCCAAAGGAGCGGCACTGCGAAAGAACTACGAGAGACCCACGACCACCTGCAGATCGCAGAGGTACGGCACACTGAGAGACAGGAGAAAATACTACAAGTACTGACTCCTGGATTTAAAGTTTTATACATGAGCCACTGGTTTCATTCATCAAACACTCAGATCACATGTCAAAGAGAAAGTTCATCCTCTCTGAAGCCGAAACAAGGTTCTTATCACAGCTCGGCTTTTCCTGTAGATACAAATATATCTGTACGTATGTACGTACAGATATATTTGTATCTACATACATACATATATACATATGTATGTATGTAGATACAAATATATATATATAGAAAACAAATATATATATAAAAAATCTTATTTGACTTCAGTGGAAAAGTTTCACTTCCAGATTCTTTAATAAAAGTAAATAAAGTAAAAAATTTGCAGTTTTTCTTCTAAAAACAAACAAACAAATGTTTGTGATGTCATCAGGTTGAAGCACCGTTCAGAGTCTGACAGGCGGAGCCCCGAAGGCGAGAGGCGGAGCCCTAGCGAGGACGAGGCGGACGAGAAGCTGTCGTCTGCTGAGATCCACAACGCCGAGGACTACAAGGCCATCTTCCAGCCAAAGAGCGCCATCTGTAGGTGGACCCGGAGCATCGCAGCTCAGATGTTGAATAAAGAATACAGTTATACGTACATACAACAAGATCTGTGAAATATTGCTATTGAAAAGGACGCTGAGTTCATCTTTAATCAACACTGCACCAACAAAATCTGTGTTTAGTTTCCCCGAAAGCTTCTATTTCCTCACCTGTTGATCCACCTGCAGCATCGCCATCAGTTCTGCTCTGGCTGATTTTGAGAAGCAGGCCATATTTGAAAAGTGAGAGGAGTAAACATTACTCGCTGTAAGAGCCAAACAGGATGGGAGGATCTGATTGGTTCTTTGTGCCTTTTTTAAAATATTCATCCTGATGAGGACAAAGACACTCTCGTCATTTCTTCTTTTGTTTTCATGTCGTCACATTTATTTTGCAGTCTGAGCTCCTCGTTCTCCTCTCTTCCAGCTCGCACTCCTCCTAAGATGTCGGAGCCTTTTCCCGCTCCTCCAGAGGACGGTGAGTCCGGCACAGCTTCACGTTTCTGTGAGACATCAGGAGACGACGCGCCTCCGACGTTTCAGTTTATAGATGAAACACGAACAATAAATCACGTGTTCGACAGTGAAAAACACACGACACAAAAACACACGACAGAGGTGTTTCAGCTCCTGTTTTGTGGTTACTGGGTCGTTTCCTGATGATTTCTTCTTCTGCTCAGAGTCCATTTTGGCGATCAGCCGGCAGCTGAAGGACATCAAGTCTCCTTTTCCTGATAAACAGCAGGTCAGTGAACGCAGCAGCCGTGTGTCTGTGTGGAAACATGGACGCCTTAGGACAGCGGACTATAAATGCAACGAACCTATCAGAGCTCAAATACCTGCTGTTTACAACAAAGTAGTCCTCCAGCCGCTCGGTTTTCTCTTTAGTTAAAGATTTTTCTTTGTCTTCAGAAAATCAGTTTAATTCAAAACCATCTAAAACCTTTAACAGCTGTGTGACTGGTCTGAGTGCGGTTACATGAGAGGTTTTATGAGTCTAAATTAACAACTAAAACGATGTGTGAGAAATTATTTTGTAATAATTTCTTGTTTCTGTCATTATTAACAGTTTTTCCAAAAATCAAATGCCCATAAAAACAGCTGAGATCAGAGAGTAAAGGCTGTGACTGCTCGTGTCTGTTGTTTTAAAGGGTCCTCCGCTGGCTGCCTCCACTCCCGTGGTGAGGGTGGAGCCTACGGTCATTTCCGCTGTGAAGCGTCCGTCCCCTCCAGCTGCGGGCACAGTGTCCTCCAGCCACCCCGCTCCCACCCAGCCCCCCGTCACCGCGGCCAAATCCAAACCGCAGCTCAAAATCATCTCGAGCGCCCGGAACGAGCCCATCGGGCTGAACGTGGCCGACTTCCTGCCCGTGAGTGCACGCGTCAGTGTTTTTAGATTCTCGCGACAGCTTTGATGATGAGAATAAAGCTGAACGTGTGTGGTCGGTCAGTCTTCACCCAACCACAGATCTGGAGCCCTGAGTGACGAGGAGGCCCTGACCCAGATGAAGAAGGGTCACGAGACCATGTGTGTGATGCTGAGCAGCCGACTGAAGAACCTGCAGACGGTCCGAGGGGTGTGGACCCGAGACGGCATCAAGGTGAGGCTGACACACCGGTACCAGCAGCTCGCACGTGTGTGTGAAGGTCATGACCGTTTGGCGGTCTTCTGCCCGGATACAGCTGGGCAGCTCATTCATGCAGCTCCTTCTTTTATTGTTTTGTTTTCAGTTCGTTTGTGTCAATCAAAATATTTTCAAACTGCTCTTTGTTTGTGTGCAGATCGCTCTTGACACCGCCGTCTCCATGAGTGATCCGTCCATAGTCGTGGACATCCTGAACATCATCAACCCCCAGCCGTGAGTCTCACACACACACACACACACACTCGTTTTCATATCTTAGTGAGGACATCTCATTGACATCATGCTTTAGAGAGCCGCTTACCCAAACCATGAAAAATGAACGCCTACTCGTAACCCGGAGGATTTGAGCCTCAATAATGCATTCAAGCTCGTGGGGACAGGCACTTTGTCCTCACAGGTGACTGTTGGTCCCCACAAGTATAGTAACATTTCAAGTTTCGGTCCTACAAAGCTGTCTAAACAGGTACACACTCACACACACAAACCCGTTTCTACATCTTTGTGAGAACCCTAAGTCACACCTTGGCTTGGCTGCTCCTCAGGGATGAGAGTTTCACACATCTATCCAGTCAAGTTAAATGACTAATTACTGTAGAGCAGGGGTGTCAAACTCAAATACACAGTGGGCCAAAATTCAAAACTGGAACAAGGTCGCGGGCTAACGTTAATATTTATTGAAAAAAAAAAATCTTCCTCCAGATGTAAGAATGAATCTTTTCTTATGGACTCAAACACGTTTTGCTGAAAAACTGAATATGGAACAAGCAAAGCTTAATACTAAACAATATATATATTAGCTGTATAACACCAGTAGGCTAGCTCTGATAGTCATTTGGTATGGCTTCGCGGGCCAAATGTAATTAGTCTGTGGGCCAAATTTGGCCCACGGGCCAGAGTTTGACACCTATGCTGTAGAGCCTAAAGTTGTGCGCCGCTTGTTTAATTAAAGACACAAAGAAATCTGCTTATTCTGCAACAATAGGCCATTTTGTCCCCACAAGTATAGTAGCATGCCAATTTCCTGTCCTGACAAAGATGTCTCACACACACACACACACACACACACACACACACACACACAATTCTGATTTTATACAAGTACAAATCTTTATTTACACTGGAGTTCAAAAACAAAACCTTTCTTTGTTAGTTTAACCCAAAAAATCTAAAAACAGTGACAGAAGCTGACGATTGATGACAGACGAATCGTTCTACGCAGCTTTATTATTATTTTCAGTCTGTTCTGTTTCCAATCACTGAAAAGTTTTTATTGTTTATTTGATTGCATCTGTCTTCTAAGTTTCATTTTGAAGAGTTTGACCTGCAGTTGTTTGCGGGTTGCTGACCTTTATGAACGTATAAAACCAGATGTTGTGCTGCTGTTCCAGATCTCTGTGGAAGCTGGACGTGTGCATGACCGTCCTTCCTCAGCTCGACAAACTGCTGCAGAGCAAGTACGAGAGGTGAGCGGCTCCGAGGTAAAGTTTCTGTTGTCCAGAGACGGCGCGCGAGCGTTCAGCGGCAGAGGGTTCGTTTTAAAACAACGTCAGCATCTTTGTGGGCGTTTTCATCAAGTGTGACGGATGAGTTTGTGGGTTTCACCATTACAATGAGAGAAATGAGTTCTGATGATGCTTCAACGAACTGCCGGGAGGCAGCTCGGGTTGCATCAGAGATGATTTCGTCTTCTCAAAGTGAATTTAAAACTCTAATTCGGATGTTACGTAAAAAGAAAGATCACTTCCTGTTTGGTAACCTGAGGTCACCCAGAGTACTTTGATTGTCAGGAGGTGGAGCAGATCTCCGCTTCCTCCCGTCCTGAACCTGAACCTGCCCCGATGCCGTCAGTGTGTCGGTATGTTGTGTAATTCGATCATCCAATCAGCTTCTTTCTCTGTGCGTTTCCTCAGCTACATACAGACCGGCTGCACGTCTCTGAAACTCGTCATGAAGCACTTCTGGACGCTGATCTCGGACACTCTAAAGGCCACGCCGTCCGTCGGGGTCGACATCACACGAGAGGAGCGGTGAGTCTCACATCCGTCCAACAGCTGCTTGACTGATTTAGCAGCACCATCAATCAATCTGCTGATTACTCAGATTACTCTGAGGAGGAAACGCCCCAAACCTCGGCTGACTTCACCTCTCGTTCTGTGTGGGACGTTTTTAAAGATGTCTGACACGTGTTCGAACCCAGAGACTTGATTCCTGCTGTAATCGCTCCTCAGCCGGCTGCTTTTCCCTTCCAGGTCTCCTCTTTGCACTCTGTGCATCTGCAGGAGCCACAGCTCTATTTTAGTGACTGTAGTAGGTTTGTTTGTCCAGCAGGTGTCACCTGTGTGCTGCTGGCGAGGGCCTGCGTCCTCGCCAACAGCACACAGGCTGCTGAAGTTAAAGGACGTCAGAGAGAGCAGCATGTTAGTGCGGTGGGGCTGCACTCATTCTGTGCCTCACTGCATTTGTTGTGAATGAAGGATGCTTCAGTGTCTCCTCCTCCAAAGGAGGTAAAAAAGGAAACATTAAACCACCTTTGGTGTAGTACTCAGACGACAGGAACCTTCATAATAAAATGAATTTAACTGTAACCAGCAACAGTCAGTTTCTCTTATAAAGGTTTGTGCAGAGATGATGTAAATCAGGTGAGACACTGGAGCAAAGATTCATAGCAACACATCATCATCATCAGTGGCGGTTTGTTCGATCACTGAAGGAAAACAGTTTTAATCGGACAGACTCGCCAACGTAAACGGTCTGCATTTGTATAGCGCTTTTCTAGTCCATAGGACCCCAAAGTGCTTCACACTACATTCAGTCATCCACCCATTCACACACACACTGGCGATAGCAAGCTACATTGTAGCCACAGCCACCCTGGGGCGCACTGACAGGAGCGCGGCTGCCGGGGCACGAGGCCGCCGGACACTGGCGCCACCGGGCCCTCTGACCACCACCAGTAGGCAAACATGGGGTTAGTATCTTGCCCAAGGATATTTGGCATGCATGCAGGATGCAGCCTGGGATCGAACCACCGACCTTCTGATTAGTGGCTGACCTGCTCTGCCACCTGAGCTACAGCCACCCCAACGTCTTTGTCTTCTGCGTTTGAGCCTCTGATGTTTTTGTGCTTCCAGACACCAGAAGTGCCGAGTGTGCTGCAAGCAGCTGAAGAACCTGAGCAACATCGTGAAGAACAAGGCGACGCAGGTCGGTCGTCACGGCAGCACCTTCAAAGAGCTGCAGCTGCTCATGGCGCCGCTCGACGACTCGCCCTGAGGGCGGCGCTGTGGATCAGCTGACTCGCAAGACCCCGCACTTTGTGTGTCCTTCTTTTGTCACGACTCTCTCCTGAGGCCTCCGTCACAGAAGAAGAAATGTTTTAATGTTGAAGACGTTAAGTGACACTCAGAGGAAGTCGAGAAATTAAACCGCCGCTGCTAAACGAGCGGGTCGGTACTCGAATCGGGGAGGAGTCTCGGTCTCGTATGGAGGCGCTGACGGGAATGTGCCTTCAGAGGTTTAGATGTTTAAAAAGTGCTCACAGGTTTGCACCACACGAGCGATTCATGAAAGGCGGAGTAAAGATCAGCGGACAGAGACAAACCGCTCTGATGCGAACGTTTGAATCTGCCATGTTTAATCCCGTAAACCAGCGACGCAGATTTAAAAACGCCAAAAACAAACTCCAGCTCGGACTCTGTGCACACGTTTTCACTTTTCTACTGTTCACTTTCTCCACTGTGTTCATGTACAGCTCTGTTTATTTAAATAAAGACAAAATGAAGTTAGAATAAAGTCGACTTTGCTTTTGCGTGAATATCACTTCAGAGGATCAGCCAGCAGGAAACGGCTCATTTAAACCACTCTTCACATTACTGTACTCTTCAGAGTGACTCATGAATGCACCAGAAGCTCGGTCTCAGATTTCCTGCAGACCTCAAATGCAACATGCACTTCTACATCAGTTTAGAGCCAAGCGTGTGAAAGTCATGTCGGGTGATCTGCTCACAGATTTAAGTCTGTAAAGAATTAGACATTTGCACAGGAAGCTTGTGGAAAGACATGATCGAGCATTATTTCTACAACATAAGACCACTTTGACTCATATTTGAAGATATTTTCTTGAGTGTACGGTCAGGTCATGAGTGTTTGGGCAGTTTTTGTTCTTTTGCTTCTGTAAACGACTACAATTTATTTAAAATAGTAAAATATGTGACTGAAATACAGATAACAGCTTGGCACAGGTTTGAAAACTGCACACAGCCGAGTGTGACGTGTGGGCGGAGTCACCGGTGTTTGACTGGACAACAAAAAACGTTCTGTGAAAGCAACCCAAGACCCAGAATATTCAACAGTCGAGTCGATCAGCTGACTCCAAATCAGCTGATCATGCTTTTCACTTCCTGAACACAAACTGAGGGTTGGTGATAGACCCAGTGCCAGCTAAAGCAAAGGAGGGAAGGTTAGCACGGTTGAGTTCAGTTTTCTCTGGCTCTCTTCCAATGAGAGGACCGCTATGATTTGGCGCTTTATAAATAAAATTGAATTGAATTATTAAAACGAGTCTGTAGGTTCCCAATCATTCAGGGTTTTCCCGTCTCACATCTAAAAAACTTTTTCAAATCTAGACGCTGAACGATGGCGTCTCTATAGATAAAGCAGCTGACACTAGAGATTAAACGCCTGGGTCTCTCCGTGTCCACCTGAAATTATTTCCAAGTGCCAGCTATCAGCCACCAGATTCCTCAATCAAACCAGACTCGCACCATAACCACGTGTCTACAATGAGTCATATGAAAACTCCCAGGACCAGCTCCAAGGTAGGAGTCAAATACGTGGGACTCCCCGTTAGCGGTTAGGAGTGAAAGTCTTTTGGGTGAGAGCTGAAACGTCCTGAAGCACCTCAAAGTTAATTAATCCAGTCCAGCCAAACTCTGTGACGGCCCTGGCAAATCTACACATCCTAAACAAATCTCTGCACCTGCAAGCCGCTTTGCAGCCCACCTTCTCCTAATCCGCCAGCCTGAGGAACTGAGCAGGTGTCAACAGGTGACATCGAGTCGGAGCCAATTACTGCAGGTAGAAATGATCATTCACCTTTTGCCTAAAGCCTTCCTGACTGATGCGATCCTTAAATGTGATTTAAGCTGTGTGGGAACATTGGAGGCAAAGACAGGAAATGATGTTTAATCACAAACTCAGCTCAGTTTGTCCAGTTATTTGAGTCTGAAAGTGGTGCTAGGGGAAAAAAGTGGTTAATTCAGTCATTTTATTAACGCCCTTTAGATTAACTCAACTCACCTCTTGGTCATGTCGTTTTCAAATCTACAGTGATGGTGTGTCAAACACTCCTTTTTACTGCTCTTTTAAATATTTGTGTCCACACGATGCCGACGTGTGCGTTTGTTCTGGAGCGTTTATTAAAAAGTAATTACAAAACAAAAACAGCAAGCAGAGTTTGATCATCAGGTCAACACACAGCAGCTCATCGCGTTTCTAAGCATTCCCGTTTACTACAGCTACAGCTAACAGTCCACTTCGCACCAAGTCAACAGCTACACGTGTTCTGTCTCAGGTCAAAGGTCACCAGTGGCTTCCTGGAGGTTTTTGTTTTCTCCAAACAGGTGAAGAGACGACAGCAGAAGCACACAGAGAAGAAATGAGTTTAGATACGATTCGAGTCTTTTTGTTCTTCAAGCTGAAGGAAGTTTGAAATAAAAGGAACGTCCACCGGAGCAGAAGACTGAGAATCGACGTACAGATTTCCTCATATTGCTCACGTCCTATTGGACAGCTTGGGATCAGTGGAGTACCCTGATTGGATAAAGGAGGAAAGCCTCCAGAAACTACAGATGGGAACACAACACACATGAAAGAAAACTTAAAATTTCTCTCAACTTTATGAAGAAAAAAAAAAAAAGTACACTTTAAGGTTTCAGCCTGAAAATCCTCCATCGAACACGGTGCAGAGAAAAAAAAAAAAAAGATTAAAAACAGATGGAGACAAAAAAATTAAATTTGGATCACAAAAAAAACAAAAACGGAAAAATTCATGTGCCCGCATTCTCCAAAAGAAAAAAATTAAAGCATGTCAAACATAAATATACAAACACATTATGCATCTATGCACATCATCAGCCACGTTCGGGTTAGAAAATGATCTAAAAGTTTAAAGTGCAACAAAGAAACAATGAGAAATACTGATTGGAGAGCAGATACTGATTTCAGGGTTAATAAGGATTTTTTTGAGTCCCGACGGAGGAGCGCGAGTCCTGTCAGCTCATATCAGACGTCACAGCAGTCCAGACGTTTGGCCATCGTCTCATAACAGTCTGTCCAGATTTAAGACCGTCCTGTCCTGTAAAGTTTCCATCGGTCTTTGATCGCTTTTGCCGCTCCTGTCGTTGGCTAAGAAGGAAATAAATCCAGGAAGAGCAGCAGAGGCCTCAGGGTGCTGGTTGACACCCCGCAGCCCGTCCTGCAGCGACGGCGCGGCGTCCGTCAGGCCGTCAGCTTCAGTCGTCCTGCAGAGAAACGAGAGCGTCAGCCAGCAGTCATGTGACCCTTTAACTCACCATGTCCACACTACTGACAATAAATGTGAAAACATGTTGTTTCTCTTCATTTCGCTCCTTTCTAGAGCTGATCACAAAGTTCTTACACTGTGAAGCGACTTCGTCAGCAGTTTACAAAGCATCCCGACAGCTCCTGCAGACTCTCCTCTAACGCCTCTGCACGGACCACAAATAAAACAGACGCCTGTGCTGCCCTTACTAACCTCTGCTCAGAAGAAAACAAACTGGCTTTAAATATTTCTCTTGTGTACCGCTGACATTTTTTTAAACCACCTCCCAGTTTTTACCAGGAATTTAGTCTGGAAACTTTTTAGATGAGAATTATTACTGGTGCTCAGAGCAGAGTCTCCATCTACACCACAGAAATCTTCAAGTCAAAGAATCATTCAGGTGTGTTTTTAAAGATAAGTTGTGCGTCCTGAGCAAAGATCACGTCTGCGTTTGAACACCGACAGACGTGATCTTTGCTCAGCACACTGGCTTCCTCCAACTTCTACATGAAACGTACAATTAAAGTTAAAGAGTTAAATCTGGCCAATTTCATGCTTTTTACAGTCATGGTTCAAGAACCTCATGATAACACTTCCTGTTCTAACCAAAAACTCAGAAACATGGAGGATTTTACTCCACAGTCATCGGGTCGCTGCTAATACAGGAAACGGCAGCACCTTTGCTAACGTTACCTGAAGATCGACTCTGAACAAAAGTCACAAGAACACATGGCCTCAATTAGCTTCTGGTAATCTATACGATCTCTCACCGAGCATTTCTGTCAAACGTGGTCCCAGAAAAACCAGCAGGAGTCAGTCGATCTACCGAGGCTGAAACCTCAGACTGAGCCTGACTGCAGTGTGAACGAGCAACAACCAGAAGTGTTCCTATCAAACTGACACAAACAGTGTTTTCAGATTTATCAGTGCAGACATGGAAGGAAGGAAGCAATCCCACAATCCTCTGCTCATCAGCGAGGACGCTCAGCCAGGCCACAGAGCAGCGAGGGGGAGGGACGGGATTTATCCGGACACCAGCGCACTCAAACACCCACCAACAGTCGGACGTCACGAGACCGTAACAGAGAGAGGCGGCTCGTTTGGTTTTAGCTGCTGCAGATTCAGAAATATGAGTAAATAAAAAAAGCTGCAGGTGTTTTTATCAGTTTCATCTGAGAGCAGCACAGAGAGGAGCAGGATTAGAGACGGGATCACACTGCTGGCCTCGCTGCATTAAGGACTAAATGCTTTATAAAAAAACAAAACGAACCTTCCAGCTGCTTCCGAAGCCTCTGAGTGCTTTTACGTCTCCATAATGGCTTTTTGTAACCAGACCTGACTGAAACTGGAGATCGTCACGTGGGGTTTATCGTCCGTCCTTCTGGACACTAAAGACAACTTTATTTTAAAAATTAAACACCTGATAAGACCTGAAAGGAGCAACCGAGGCCATAAACTCACCAGGAAAGTATTTACCTGGGATATAAATCATATTTTCAAAGCACTTCTTTTTCAAACTGAGGAGTCGCCCCCTGCAGGTCATCAGAAAGGATGCAGGTTTAAGCTGCTTTTGCACTCAGTGCCTTCATCGTTTATCTTCTTTATTATTCCCAGATGTTAATGTAAGAATCATTTCTCATCTTTAATTTATCCAACTCGTCCTGCACCTCTCTGTCCTGGGATGAGATGAAACCTCAAACGTGTAAATTTCTGGTGACTTGAATTCCAAAAGAAGCCGATGAGTGATAATACAAGACTCCAGCAGCCGAACAGGTGACACACACACACACACACACACACACACACACACACACACACAGGTTAGAGGTGAGGAGCATTAGATGGATGGTGGAGGAGACAGGGGGAGGGGGCACCATGCCATGCTGAGAGCTTCCATGCCAAGCTGTCCACCAATCAGAATACACCCCCACCTACCTGCCCACCGTCCCCCACCAATGGGCTGGCTCTGTCTACCTGTCTGTCTGCAAACCAACCAATCAGACCACAGAATGAGGACACAGAAGAAGAAGGAGGAGGACAGACTGACAGCAGGCGTTCCTGGAAAATTCCTCCTCCACTCTTACAGCTCAGACCTGCGATGTTCAGGAGTTATCATCATTATTATTATTTACGCTGCCGCTGTTCCCCTGCTCAGGCACCAGCGCCCTACATTTCCCACAATGCACTGCAGAAAAATGGCATGAAGGTTGCTCAGTGTTACAACAAAACTTTTTTTTTTTTTTTTACTCTTGGCACTGTGTGATGTCATAAAGAAGATATCCTCATATGGTCATCTCAGACAGATGGTTTTTCAAACCATCAGTAAAAAAAATAAAAAATAAAAAATAGAGCCAATCAGTAGAAAGTCAAAAGCTCAAAAGGGGAGGGGCTAAACAGCCTTCTTCAGGCAGAAGGGGATGAGCTGCACCAAGCCTCAGTGTAAGACAAATAAGGATTATTTTAAACTCTGAATCATGCAAAGCCGCTCTGGGGCACTTCAGGAAGAAGCAGGGTTCAGTTCAGACGGGAAGCAGCCGTCCTCACAGAGCCGAGCTGCTGCTAAAACTACAACACTGAGCTTACAGCTGAAATAATTTATTAGCAACAATCCCAATTAATCATGTGACCTCTGAGCGCAGTGTACCTGTGGAGAGCTGCGACTGGGACCTCCTGCGGGAGCTGCTGGGAGTTCTGGAGGCGGAGGAGAGGGTGGAGCCGGCGCTGCTGGCCCGAGAGATGGGGAGAGGGACCGGGGTCACCGGGGGAGAGTCCAGCTAGAGAGAGGTCAAAGGTAACTTTTGTTAATTGTCTCATAAAACCAATTATTTCTACCCTACATCACACAGTTAACCCCGCCCTTATTCAAACAGCTGATCGTGAATAAACCAAAGAAGAAGAAATACGTCTTTACCTCAACGCTGTCGTGGGTGGGCGAGGATGACGTGGACGAGTTCTCGTGTTTCCTGGAGGACGAGGAGCTCAGCTCGACGCTGCGAACCCTCTGAGCGAACTTTAGCGAGCAGACCGACTCGCTCATGTTGCTGGGCAACGGAGAGACCTGACGATGATAAACAGGAAGTCGTCACCTTCATCAAAGCCCTGTGGGGTTGTTCAGGTTGCTGCTTCTATTGGCCAGCTCCTGGACTCACCTGCACCATCATCAGGGTCTTGCTGTCTCCACTCAGCGAGTCCTGCAGCAGGTACGTGAGGCGCGAGTTTCTGAACGGGACGTGGGAGTGTTTGCTCCGCAGCGCGTTGATGACATCGCCAAGCGCCGACAGGGATTTGTTGATGCACTGAGCTTCTCTGAGCCGACTGCCCTCCGCCCCCGACTTACCGATCCGTTCCGAGCCCGCCAGGTCCACGAGGTTCAGCTTCCCTAAACCGGAGCACAGCAGAGTGAGCACCACATGGAAAGTCATTGAATCGAACCAGGATGTTTCTTCAGAGGGCAAACTGATGAAATCTGGACCCCTTATTGAAAGTTTTGGGGAATACAGCTATGTTGTAAAGATAATCTTTGAAATAAGACATTTTTGGGACAGGAAGAGTAAAGTTTATGTGGAAATGATTTGTTTGTAAAAAGACAAAATATTTGGTAAGTCAGGCTTTTCTTTTTAGAAAGAGGAGACAGCTGATCTGATCCACACTCTGGTACCTTTTAAGGGCTGTTTATGGTTTGGTGTCCTGGTAATACTGTGCATTAACACAAGTCCTCACACAGACACCCTAACAAACGCG